>NC_071530.1:106806895-107119395 GCF_026979565.1 Vidua chalybeata
TAGTCATCAGACAAATGATAAAGAACATACAGCTTCAGCTAATATGCTAAATGATATGCCTAAATAAAGCTGGCAGCAAAGAGACTCTTAACAGAACCTTTTATACTTTTGTAAATACTGTTTTAAGCAATAGGATTTGCTCTGTAATGGAGATGAGAAACCACCAACAGAAGTCTGAGTGACAAGTTTGGAGTATGGAAACTAATCAATACACAGGCACTCAAAGGGTGTACACTTGCAGCTGTACTTTGTATACCTATATTTCTGTGCAGACAGGAGTTTATTTGACCCACCATGAAGAGCTCTAAAATCCCCACCCACCAGTTTTGAGGCATCAATCCAGGCCATCAGCACAGAGGGAGAAACTTAGTCGTTTAATTTGGAGTTATGAGCCTTAAGATACTGCTAGCAGGTTCATCTATATGAATTGTGCTGCCTCTATGTAAATCTACTAGCCACTTAAAAGAGAACACATCTTTCAGTCAGCCGTGCTGCCATTGTTACCTTATTCCATTAATCAGCTGATACAGGTAAACTGCCTGTCATGGCCCCTATTTAAGCCTTGTGCCCCTGAAAGGCTTGCATGGCAGTCTCCACAGTCACTGGAACATCATGACACAACACCACAGAACATTATTTAGCATTTCCTCTGCAGCTGAGATGCGACTGCAAGGCACTTCTGTTGAACTCATTAGGACTACCACAGAAGTACTTGACTGCTAATTGAATCTTATCCTTTAAGAAGGTATAAAAAATAGCATTGAGATGCTCCGCTTTTATCTTCCTCTATGAGACCTATGCCAGAGTGATTCTGTTACGCTACTAGAAGGTCTGTCTTCACACAAGGGTTGTTTCCAACACAGAGAACACAGGTTACCATTCTGCCTGCATGCCTGCTTAGGGGAGTTTTGCAGAATACTTCAACACAAAAGGCTAACCAACTATATACAAACTACCAAATTTACCTAACTGTTAGGATAAAGTCCAAGCAAAAAAAAAAAAAAGCTGCTTTTCTCAAAGTGACCTACAAAAATCCAAAGTGCCACTTATGACTAAGAGGCAACACTACTTGTAAGACCCACTTGCTTTTGCTTTGGTTTCTTCTCCTGCTGAATCCTCTAGCTATGAACAATGACAGTATATACTAAGCAGAATATGAATGGGTTTCACTCATATACTGCTAAAAAAGCAGGAGAAGCAGCACCAGCCCTGGTCAACCGAACATTAAGGCTCTGAGGCAGTGGCCACGGGTTGCATAGGAAGTTTTCTCCCAGTGACAAACAGTAAGGCTGGCAAAAAGCACAACATTGACTAGTATTTCAATAGATCTTCCTCTAGCAATAAAAATTAGACTTCTGTAGGAGAGGCTGATACGTGCTCAGGAAGATTTCTTACATGTCCCAGCACGCACACGTTATGATGTGATGCTTGCAAAGAAGGCGGGCAAAATGCACGAAACAGCACAAACAGACAGAACCTGTCCACAAACCCATACAACACACTGTACTGACAGGAGCAGCTCCAAGAAGAAAGAGTGGCTGTACTAGAACCATGAGTGATGTTATCTAAAAGTAGTAGTTTCAGTCTTCGGGTAAAGGGTTGTAGAAGTTAGAAGCTGGTCATGCTTCTATGACACAGTCTCACTGTGAAAGCAGCACCTCTCTAAAATCAAGATACTGTTTGTTTAATAGCAATTAACACATCTGCAATAACACATCTATTCAGCACCACTCCCAAGTGGCACCACTACTTAAACTAATACTCGTTCTTGGGCATCTCCTGGCTGTTTTCCGCACATATTTCATTTCTGTTACATCAAAGACTTTCTTTCAGCCCAGCTCCGAATAAGCTTACCCACAGCTCGTGCGAGATCTCACTCGGATCAGCAGGCAGGCACAGTCCCAAGCACTGAGAACTTCAGCAGGACCGCCGGAGTTCGCTACGCCCGCCTGGAATCGAGCGGCTCGTTCCGGTCCCGGTAATTAAACTCTTTTTAAGGCGAGTCAGGCGCGTCGCAGCAGCTGCGCTCCTTGCCTGCGGGGAAAGGTCCGCTCAGACCTGCGGGCACCGGCCAGCGCCGCGCCCGTTCCAGGGAGGGGAACAGCGGGAAGAGGAGGAGGAGGAGGAGGAGGAGGAGGAGGGAGGGACACCCACGCACAGCAGCAAGCGAGGACACCGCTTCCCAAGGGCGAGAGACCACCCTGGCCCCCGCCTCCAAGGCCGCCTCTGCTTCGTGCCTCGAGCCGAGCCTGGCTTGGGGCCGTCCCCTCAGCCCACAGAACGGACTCTTGAGGGGGGCAACCAGCGACACCCCCACCCCCGAACACGCTCCCGGCGGCCGCGGGGGACAGGCGGCCACGGCAGCAACAAAGCCAACGCCGCAGCGGGAGAGCGGCGCATCCCCCGCCGGCCCCGCGTCCCCGCCGCGGAAGGAAACCCGCCCCGGGCGGGCGGGCCGGCCCACTGCCGGCCTGGCCTCGCCCCGCGAGCTGCCGCCGCCGCCCCGTGCCGTGCTGCGTGCACCGGGCGCGGTTACATGTGACCGGCAGCGGCGCCCCGGCAGCTCCCCCCGCCGCGCAGGGCGGGCGGGACGGGACAGGGCTCCGCCCGCCTGGCCGCCGCACCGCCCCTACGATCGAGACCTGCACCAGCACGGGGGCCGGCCCGGGGGTCGATATCTCGCCGCAGCCCGCCCGAAAAGGCGAGAGGGGTGAAGCAAGGTCCCGCCGAGGGCGCTGTGCCCCTTCCTCCTGCCCTGAGAGAAACGGGCCTGCACCGGGCGCAGCCGGCGGCGGCCGCTGTTCCCAGGGAGGAACAGTGACCCCCCCCCTGCGACCCCGCGGCTGCCCCGCAGGTACCGCCCTGTGCCCGCTGCGGTTTGGTGTCACACTCGTTTCAGTAGTGCCCAGCGACAGGACGAGGAGCAATGGCCATAAACTGAAACACGTGAAGTTCCACCTCAGCATGGGGAAGAACTTTACGCTGAGGAGGTCAGAGCACTGGAACAGATGCCCAGGGCATGGAGTCTCCCTCTCTGGAGATATTCCAAACTCACCTGGACGCGTTCCTGTGTCACCTGCGCTGGGTGATCCAGACTTGGCAGGGGGTTGGACCAGATGATCTCCACAGGTCCCTCCCAACCCCAACCCTAACCATCCCGTGAGTGCCACTATCCTGCGAGCGCCCGCCGCCGCCGCTCGGGTGCGCGGGCTTGGCTCCGCTCTGCCCGGGCAGCGCCCCCGGCAGGGGCGGGACGCGCCGGGGACGCAGACACCGAGAGGCGTTCAGATACACGGCGGGGCAAACCGGCCTCAAAGAGGACTGTAACGCTACGATAATGGTGCATCGACTGAGGGGGAAACGGGGTCTTTTTGGAAATCGCTTTGGTAGCGTATACAGCCGTTGTGCAGCAGAAAGAAAATTGTCAACACACACTGCTTCTAAGAACAGCTCAGCCAAAAGCAACCTAAAAGAGAAATTTGGTCTACCAGGGACAGAAAGTGAAGTACTCGCTTTTTTCAAGCCCCTTTCGTCCACCACTCCTTCCCCTCTGTCCTACCCTTATCTATTCTCCATTACACCTGTCATCTGAAGAGCTGGCACCTTGTTTTTCTGCCTTTAGCACATGAGAGTGTTTTCGCCTTTTGAAAATTCCCACAGCGCCTCTGAAATCCTGCAACAATTTATTAAAGGAGCAGAGAAGCTTTGCAGTGTTGTGGGATGACCAAATCTGTGTCATATGCAGAAGGAGCACTAAAGAGGCAGGGCAGGAGCCACAGGTGCCGTGACAAACTATCACAAAAGATCAGGATGAAACTTCTGTTCCAAAGGGGGCAAGTTTAGACCTGAACAATTCTTCTGAAACTCTTCATGCATAAATAATGAGACAAGCTTCATTTTTTCTGCATTGTCTATAGCTATATGTATTTTTAATCTTTGAAGAAAGACATAGAAAAAAGAAAAGGAACAGTTTCACACCTGCAGATAACACAAATGTTTCATGTTTGAACTTTACTGCCTTTTGTTACTTTTAATTAGTTTGTCTTACTTAAGAGATCTGCTTTCAGGGATTCTTTAGTAATAATTATATAACATCTGAGAGGCTTCAGGGAAGGATCATATTTGCTTTCTTTTCTTAGAAGCAGAACTTCAAGTTGCTGCCCTTACTTTCAAAGCACTAGCTGTGTTATCCTCATATACCTTTTCCTTTATTTCTTCCTCCTGCTTCTGACTTCAAGCCGTCTTTCACAATGCTATAAATGCTTTAAGCAACATCACAATAAAACCTTTTCTTATTTTGTATTTATTTTGCATACATGAATACAAAATCAAAATATGTATATTATCACTGTATATTTCTTACAAGTTTTATAACGAAACAGAGGTATTGTCACCCTCCTACTCTGCAACCCATTGCAATACAACACAGAGTTTACAGTTCAGTTTCACCCTTCACCCAGTTAGTGCAGGGTTTTTCTCTGAATCTGAGTAAGAAAGGCCTGAAAACAAGAACTTAATAAATTTAATTATTTAAAAAGGCAAAGTAAAGACCAACAGAGATAGCAAATAAATCAGAAGCCATGATGTCCACGTTCCTGCAGCACTGGATTAATCCTGGATGGACCTCTCCTTTGGCAGGCTGCACAGATCCCATCTCTGGAGAAAGGCTCCTCTTTGGCTGCAGTATTTTAGTTTTCTTACAAGAAAACAGCTATTCTATAAAGGATGTTCACAAGAGAGCTTTACTCCTTGTATGCTTCTAGATAAGGGCAAGGCCACGCAGTTGCTCTAATCGCCTGCACTCTGTGCCAAGAAGCTAGTGAAGTTGATCCTACTTCCAAAGGTTTGTGCACCACAACCCAGGTCTGGAGGCAGCACAGCACAGACCCGGGCCTGCTCCACTTAACTGTACTGTGAATTACCGGCTCCTGGATGTACAGGGCTCTCCTGGCCAGCATCACTACACTTCCCCTGCTTCCATCATCTTCAAAAAGTGTATATTTTTCACCTATGTTTTACCTGCTTGCACATCCCAGAGTAATAATGTCCCAGTGCATTTTGGACTTTTAAGTGTGGAAATGAGAAAGAGACTGTTGCTGATATCAAGGTTTTGTTCTCTTTTGGTTTGGTTTGGTTTTCATGTAATTCCTTTTTCAGATAACCTGCTGAAATTAGTGATTCAGAAAGCATGAAACATATCCCATCTGAGGGCTGAACACACTGGCAAACAGCCTTGCACAGAACTCACTGAACTGCTTTGTCTGTGGTTTTCACAGTATAGTATTTTTTATATCCTCTCTGTCATGGGACAGCCTTTATTGCACTGACATTTTGTGTTCTTCCTCTGCAGACTAGAGCATATTGGTCAAATTTGAGATATATGACTGGAGAACAGAGTGCACACAGAGAAATGAGAAGTGGAAATAATAAATGATACATGATGGGTTGTATGTTTGTTTTCACACAGTAACATTTAAATGACTCTGTTAGCTCACCAGCAGTCCTAAAAATTTGTTCCTTAGCAGCTTTCTTACAGCCCTGGTGCACTTCTTGAGGAAACTGCTCCTCAACTCTGAAAAGCACTGCAGCAAGTCCAGGTCCCTGCTGCATCTCCATACAGATCTTATTTACTAGGCTGGCAAAACACAGACACAGGAGAATTAATTAATGTGCTGACACTCTCAGATGAGATTCTTGTGGATCTCTCTGGATTACCATAAGCAACTGCCAGTAAGTGATCAAAGCAAATGTTCATGTTGTTCTGAACTGCCTGCAGTAGGAATTCTTGCAGATGCTAGTCTGTTGCTGAAGTTTCTTTCATACTTTGCAGGCAATAACCATATAATGTAGTGAATTTGTGGATGGTGTGAGTTGGATTGCCTCCTGAGCTGAGAAATGCTTTTTGCTGCTCAAAGCAGCACTGAAGCAGGCTCAGGTTGTTTCTTGAGGTATCCCTTGGCAGGGAAAAAATTCTATAACAGAGAAGAATTCCTTTTAACAGGCCTGTTTTTATCTGAATGCAAGTATGGCAGGAGGAAATGTGAGAATTCACTGCTGGTCCTCTTCTCTCAGGAGGCTCCTAAAATCTGCTAGTAGTTACTTCATAGAAAAGCTTTTGGATTTTTGTAGCTCTATGGAAGGCAATTGTACCCTGCTGTAGCCAGCACAAAAACTGGCTAAATGAGAGGAAACATTTCTAACCAAGGTATTAAGTCATCAGTACATTTGCTTCTCCTTAGTCTTACCAGACATGTAGTTTTAGAACAAGAACTAGGCTTGTTTAATGCACTTTCTTTTTCTTGTGACTGAACCACTTTGGTTTGGTTTTAGTTCCAAAATTATAAATCAGCTGCACGTGGAGAGTTTATGAACCTTACAGCTAATTTATGTCAGTTTAGACTACAATCTAGCAAAATGCATCACTGTGGAACTGAAATCAGCTGAACTACTTTGTCCTCAAATGGATAAATGCTCATTATTGGATGGCCCAATTAAGATTTCTATTACAGAATGAGATTTCTATTGAATGTAGAGTGGAATTGGAGCATTAGAGAAAACTTCATGTTTTGTTGGTAAGTAACTATAGCAAAATGCTCTCCTTGAGCTATTCTTAAGACACTACTGGAATAGTCTCAGTAGAAGAAAATCCTGCCCAAAACCAGGTCCAGAACTGAGGGGATTAATCATTAGTATGTGACATGACATGACATTGTCCTTATTTCTTCTCAATCTTCCTTTTCTTATTGTAAAAGAGGAGTTGAAAATACATCATGTTTGAACTGTTGTATGCAAAATAAAGCAGGGTTATGGATATTTTATTTAAATTTTAATTTCTTCAGTATCTCTTAGTTCTGTGTTTTTCACTTATTTGTGATTCAGCCCTGATTGAATTAATATTATTTGTATCTCATTTAAGCTTTTTGTGCTCTAGTACTAGATTGCAGTTGCAGAATGAAAAGAGTAATTACCCAGTGCCCTGACAAGACAAAACAAAGAATTTGAATTCAAGGTAGCAATTTGGGCTGTTCCCTGACCTCAGGGTTTTCTTTGGCTTAATTGATTTGATTTGAGCTTTAAATGTTTTTCTTTGCTATCTGTGGTTCCCAAAGCAGTCTTTGTGAACTGATGGACCAAGTTTAGACTTTGTAACCATTTTAAATATCAAAATTAACGCATTGCTGTGAAGAGTAAAATTTTGGAAGATGCCTCACTCTAAAGAACAGTGAGGTTCAGTTATATTCTTTTAAAATAGTTTAGAAAATTCCACTGTGCTGTTATCCTTTTTTTGAAAGTTGTGCATATCTATTTCATATCTGCTTTAGTAGAATGTTTCAGACAGACAAAGACAGTAATTATCTGGTAAATTCTCTTGTGCACCATATCAGTTCAGCTACTGTGTTATTAATTTAGTATCTCTAAACAGGCTGGAGATTCATTAGCCACATTTATCTCCATTTCTATTTACTAAGAGTTGTCACAAATATAAATGACAATGAAAGGAAATTAGCGAGTCCTCTGAAATCTACAGTCCATACAGTTTTTGTGATTTCTACAATCAGAAATGTCTACAGTCCATACAGTTTTTGTGATTTATTCTTTGTGCCTCCATATCTGACAGAGTATTTTCCTGGCCCAATAGCAGATTGCTGGAGTCTTTCATATCAATGCTTTTATATGACTTAGAGACAACAGTCATAAAAAATGGCAATAACATTTTTGAGTTATTTAATAGCAAAAAACGTGTACAGTAATGTAAAGTCACTTGTTCAGCTAAGTTAAAATTAGCAACTTATAAAGCACAAGCGTCATACCGAGATTGTTGTCAGAAAGTTTAAGTCTTGTCATAGTTCTCTATTTAGATTTATAAGGCAATTTACTATTAGGATGAACAGCTGGAGCACCATCTTTTCTAGGTCCTTACGGATTAAAGCTTTCAGTTATGCTTTGGTCAGAAGGCAATTGTTTAAACAATAAGCTCACTGTCTGTCTACGTTTCTTTCTCTCTTTTAAAATTAACTGGAATATGTGACTTTGATAAAATATGCATTTTTGTCATGTTCTGAGACTGGGTATTCTTTTTATTATCTTTTCAAAAATAATCAAACCAACACTGTTTGTGACACCGAAGACAAAGATGGTCTTGGATTCACTCTAACTCTGAAATAATTTCTGCAGAACTGCTGAGCAATCAGTAGATCTCCATCCAGAATGTACGTAGTTGATAATATAGTGCAAGTTTTGTCCATACTCAGTACCATCCTGGTTTGGTTTTTTTTTCGTTTTTTTTTTTTTTTTTTTTGTTTTGTTTTTTTTTTTTTTTTTTGGGTGTTTTTTTTTTTTTCCTTTTCTGTAGGTTGTTATTTTGTTTATTTTTTGTTTTGTCTGTTTCGCCTGATTGTCACAATCATTCTGAACTCTAATCCTGTTCTCTGGAATGGGTGCAAATTCTCTAAGTTTTCCAGAAAGGCAAAGTGAAGTTTACCTTGAATTCTTCCCAACTGTGTCAGTGCAAAATCACACTGGAAAAAAACATAAATTACAAAACCTGCAAAAACGGTGAAACACATGTTTTGCACACAATGAGATCTTTACTGATCAGTGCCGTTTATAGAAGAGATACTTTAAACTTCCAGAGGTTAAATAGAAGAAGTGGATTTCTAGAAAAGTAATGAAATCTGCTTGAAACACCTGTTACTCTTTTAAAAAAATTTTAAAGGAAATTTTGTAGTTATGTCAATCGTTGCGTTCCGACTGCCCTAAACGCAAGGTGAAAACGGCTGCATCATTCTGTTTCACTGAGGATTTCACAATCCTCAGTGAAACAGAACAATCCTCAGTGAAACAGAACTGCCTACGCACGTTTGTTTAAAAACAGGATGTAGGGAATAAGGGAAAAGTATCCAAGACGGATAAAATGTAGGTTGTGGCGAGGCGAGCCAGGAGCGCTCCCTCTGCCCGTCCGGCGGAAGGAAGGGCCCTCAGCGTCACGGCCACGGCTGCGCACACGGCGCGGCGCCGGGCTGCCCCAGTGCTTTTCCCTGCTTCTCCTGCCCTTCCTCCTGCTCCTTCCCTTCCTCCTCCTCCTCCCCTCGGCTCCCATGGCGGCGAGTGACACGGAAAGGGCCCAGCAGCAGGTGAGCGGCGGAGGGGGCGGCGGGGAAAGCGGTGACTTCAGGGGGCTCCGTGCCCGGGACTCCGTGCTCGCTGTAGCGCGCCTGCACCGCCACACTTCAGGTGCTTCATTTCTAGTGGAAGGCACTTCCCCGGTTTTTCTTTATGGGAATTTGCTGAGTATCCGCTCCTCTTCAGGGCGAGCTTAGTGCCAAACCTTCGGGGTCTTTCCCCTGCCGGGGTCCGACCCAGCCAGCCAGGAGCAGCACCCGATTGGGAGCTGCAGGGAACGTGTTGGCATCTGCTCCCTGTCACTCTGCTAACTTTGTCACTGCTGGGATGACAGGATTATCCACAGAAATTCAAAAGCTGTTGTGTGTGTGTGAGAACTGAGCAAAGGTTACTTACCAAGTCACAGGGCCAGTTAGGTTGGAAAATACTTCTGAGATCACCGCGTCCAACCTGTGACCGAACACGGGCGCCATGTCAGCTAGACCAGGGCACTGAGTGCCACATCCAGTCTTTCCTTAAATCCCTCCGGGCACAGTGACTCCACCATCTCTCTGGGCAGCCCATTCTAATGTCTAATCACCTCTCCTGTGAAGAAATTCTTCCTAATGTCCAACTTAAACCTCTTCTGGCACACCCGAAGTCCTGTGAATCAGAACTGTATCCCCAATACTTAGAGCCTTCCTGTGCAGTGAATCTTGTCACATCTGGCAATGAGTTGTAGAAGAGCAAGACTTCAAAAAGATGAAAATATGATTGGCACACAAAGTTGTGTGGGTTTTTTTTGAGAGATATTTACTTTTGCTTTTTTTTTCTTTTTTTTCAGATTGATGAAATTGAAGCCCTTTCATCGATCTATGGTGATGATTGGTGTGTTGTTGATGAAGATGAAAAAATCTATTGCATTAAGATTAGTGACTGTCTGGATCAACCAAAATGGACCCTTTGTTTACAGGTATAGTGGTGGTAAGAAGTTCAGCACGAATTTTGCAGTTAGACTGATGCAGGTGAAACCCTTTAAATATGGCTTATTATCTACAAAGATGATTAAGAAGCTTTTGGATTGGAGTCTGTGATAAGACTTTTCAGTGATTGTTCCTATAACACATTGGTGTGCTTGTGATATATTTGGTAGTTGCATATTCTAATTCCACACCTAACCAAAGCATTTCAGTGTATTTCACCAAAGACTAATTTCTGAAATACTTTTACATTGACTTTGTGCCTCAGTGAATCTACTGCAGTTGCATTTAGATTTGCTTTCTGGAAAGTGTTGAGACAAAATGAAATTTGGATCAACTTAATTGATCCAACTCCTTACTTTATGTTTTCAGAACTGAAAGTACTAAGTTTACTTAGTGTAAGAAGCATGGAACTGTCTACTTAGGGAAGTGTGGTCCCACTTATTTAAGTCCAGTAACCATGTGTGTAGTTTCTTTCAGTTTTTTTTCTGTTTTTTTTTTTGCATTCTTATAAATTGCCCCATGAAACATAATTGTATGCATTACCATTATTGGAGTTTTAAATGTAGTGTTTCTTGTAATTCTGTAGGAACATACCCAGCTGCTTTCTTCATTTGTAACACTAATGTAGTCCTGGTGCTTGACATCAGAGTCCTTAAGTGAAGCTCATCTAGCTGAGGGTGGTCCAATGAATATATATCCTGAATTTTTTTCAGGTGATTTTGCCACCAGGATATCCAACTGCAGAGCCACCTATTTATCAACTAAAGTAGGTGAAGTTTTCATGCAAACATTTGTGTTTTATGAATTGCCACTGTTAATTGTTTTCCTGTAAGTGGAAATTTAGTTAAAATACTCCTTGAATTAAAGTATAGCAGTGATGAGGGATGTTTCCAGCAAGGATAATCTATTCTTTATACTGCTTTTTCCAAGATGTTTGCAGCTGGAATCTTGATGGTTGGCAAAGTTATATTTTCAAGGTGTTCATCACATTTATTTGGGAGTGTTGGAAGCAGCATATAGCACAATTTTCATTGCATTTCTTTTCATTCTAGTGCCCCTTGGCTTCGAGGACAAGATTATACGGAACTAGCAAATAGCTTGGAAGAAATATATGTGTAAGTTTGAGACTGTGGACTATAGTAAAAGAAGACAATGTATTTTCAGTTTCTATCTGTTCTGCACTTGAATGTTAAAACACGGGATGTGAAAACCCTTGGTTATCTTAGAGCATAAGTGGCATAGCAGTCTTTCTTAAAAGCTAAGGGATACATAGGTTTTAAAATAAACACATGCAGAATCTCTTAGCTGGAATCTGGAACATCGTGGACTGTTTATTAGCTCAGTGTGCAGCTAACTACAAGGCATAATGGGTGCATGAGAATAAACAGCATTTAGAAATACTCAAATGACATGATTTTGAACTGCCATGAAAGTGGAGTAGAAAATGTAGTAATTTTATATGGTTTATTTATTTCTTTTAGATCCCCAAGATTATATAAAACAAATGAAATAAAAACATAAGGAAGCACAATCATGCCCCAGACAGTGAAATCTGAGCATCTTGCATAAGAAATGGTTTTTTAATATCATAAGGAAGAAAGCACTTGTTTGCATAAGGGTTTTTTACTTTTATTAACTGGGTTTCTTAACTAATTAAGCAACAGATCATTTAAGCAAGTAAAATTTAATTTGAAGAGTTAAAAATGTACAAGGAATTTAAGTGAAAAGTTCTGTGTGATCATACGGTTGTCCAGTAAAGCAAGGACAGAGGTTGTCCTTAATGCTGTCCAGATTCAAAGGATTTGATGGAGTCTCTATCACAGGTAGAGCTGCTGGTTCTTTTTTTGTTCCCCCCTGTACAGTCCTGTAGGCTGTCAAATTGTGCTGGTTCAGCTCCCTTCTCTCTATATCAGCTGCTGGTCAGAGCCCTTGCTGGTCTGCTCTCACTTCTCTTTGTTCAGCAGGAAGTGAAAGTGTTTGTACTTTAGGCCATATATGTACTTTAGGTCATTTTAAACTGTTAGAAAACCTGGAGTAATCACTGACGTGTGCAGTACTTATGAAAACCTTTTATCTACTGATTGTCTAAATGATGGTCAGATGAACAGAGATACTCTGCATCATTTACATTGTGTTTGACCAGGTTTCTAGTCCCTAGGGATCTAAGTTGTGTAATTCTGCAGTTTAAACCAACATGAACTATACTGTCAATCACTATGGAAAAAATGGATATTTATAGATCACAAGTCTGTTTTAGGAGACACAAAGTAATTTACAACTATTCAGAAACTGTAAGTGGGTGATAGTTGGACAAATTGCTGTTTACTTTTGTAAAGCAGGGAAATTTTATTTCTCTTCTAGTCTCTCTCATTCCATGACTTAAAAAAATGTCTTCAGATGTTAAAGCAGTGCTTCTGTACAATAAGCTGTGCAAAATCAGGGTGTTGAATTGTTCTGGACTCTGTCTGGATTTTGAAGTGAGAGCTACAAGTTCATAAAATCCTTATTTTTGCTTGACTGTTATTCTTAAAATATGTATGCTTATTTGAATTTGATTGTTTCCAGCAGTAGTGCTGTATACATTACACAAAGTTTAAATATATAAATTTTGTTACTTACCTAGTGCCCAGATGGTGGCAGTAAGAGTAAAAATTAATGAGAAACCATGAGATATCTACGGCCCTAAATCTTTAGTTTTGTTTCTTAGACAAACATGCACAGTTCATAACCATTTGAAATGTGTTTTGAGTTGTTTGGATCGTGCTGCACATAAAGGAAGCATTTATTAACCCCTAACATGCCGATATAAAATGTGTTAATCACATCCTCCCTCAGTACCTTAATACATACCTGTGCCCCCTGAGTGAAGCCTCCTAGGCTTAAATCTTTTTCTCCCCGTCCTATAGCACTGCCTATTACCCAAACTGTAGTGTTCCCTTCCAATGCTCCGCTGACCTACTATCACAGTCCATGGATAAGTTTTTCACCTAGTGAGCTACTGAGACAAAACTTTACACAAGCTTGCCTAAGCTCTTTATCTTCTATCTTTTATCTTTATCTTTAGCTTAAGTTCAATTTCTGTGTGTCTGAAATCTGTATGTTATTTTATGTACTTTCCAAGTGAAATTAGCAAAAGCGGTTCTTCATTTACCATGACCTTTTACTTCCAGACAGAACCTTGGTGAAAGTATACTGTATTTATGGGTGGAGAAGATACGAGAAGTTCTGGTAGAAAAGGCACAGTCTTCAGATCCAGGTACTTCAGAAAATACATGGGGCTTTTATTTTCCTTCTTTTTCCACTGCAAAGTAAGACTTCAGTACAAGTTAGTTTAGGCCCACTTTTGAATTGGATCTAAATATCAGAGAACAGTCTCCTGTGTCAGGGCTTATTGTTTTACAGTGTCCCTTTTTAAAAAACAGTAGGGAAAAGAAGGTGGGGGTGGCCTCTGAACTGGAGCAAGGTCTGCAGTTCTCTCAGGAATGAAATTATTTGCTTGAAAGGACAGTGCTGCCCACAGGTACATTATGCATTGCCCTCCGTTCTGCAAAGGATTATTCATGCCAGTAAT
This sequence comes from Vidua chalybeata, assembly GCF_026979565.1. Lineage (NCBI taxonomy): Eukaryota > Metazoa > Chordata > Aves > Passeriformes > Viduidae > Vidua > Vidua chalybeata. The sequence goes on from NC_071530.1 coordinate 106,820,552, forward strand.
TAATTTCTGGTGTTGAGTGCACTGTTGGAGGATTGGGATTCAGGAGAAGATAAACTTCAGTGGACTATGCAGACAAATGAGCAAGTATTCCATCATTTTACTTTTCTGTCCTTCCATTTACTTTACTGTATTGGGGTGAGAAGTGCATTATCAGTAGAGCTGCAGTGATTTTTCTGCTGTTATTCTTAAAGATTTTGTGTAAATTCACAGTTGTTGCTTCAGAAAAATGGTGGGGGGTTTTGTGCATTAAAATTCTAAACTGCTATGAAATGTGAGTGATATGTGCATGCACTGTGGCAAAAGGAAACAGAACTACTTTTCTCTGTCAGGGGTGTTATCTTTGTCCTGTGAAATAAAATTCTGAAGAAAAAAAAAATTTCAGGGTTGCTTCATGGTAAGGTTTAGTGTTCGTCTTTAAATAAACTGTGCATTTGTTGCTACATCACAGACATTGGTTAAGTCATTCTTCACTGATGTGACTAAAAGAGTGGACACTGAGAAGTGAAAATTTTACTGACAGTATTGGAAGTTTGGGTATTTTGACCACAACCTTATGGCTTCCATTTTTGAACATGCTTTATCACTCTTCTGTTTTTTTATGGAAAATACTTATATTATAAAACCTGCATCATAAGCACATCATAGGCCCTCTAAATAGGAATGAAACTGTGATCTATTAATTTGGCTCTAAATCCAGATGTCAGAACCCTGTATATTTCCTCCTTTGTTATTGACTATTATTTTTTGGACTTTCTATGCATGAAGGAAAACAGGATTTTTGGAATCCCAGAATACTGGAAGCATGTTGAGATAGATGTTTCAAATCTAATAACTTTTTATCTAATAGTTTTAAACCCTCATGACGTAGCATTGAGGAACAGCTCTAGATTTTCCCCCAAATGACCCGTAAATGACTGGAGTTTTTGTGAAATATCAGCTCAATTTGACCCCTAAATTCAGGTTAAAGGTTTTTTCCATTAAACATTTTGAATATTTAATGGAAATAGTAAACATTTTTGTTCTTTTTTTCTTAGAAATACTGTTACTCAGTATTGAAACAGAAGGTCTTATGGAAGCATCCCATAGTATGAGTATATTATTTTTTTATTCTCAGGGATTTTTAAGTTAATACTGGGCTGAGTACTTTTGAATTTTGTTGTAATTAATGTTCCTATTCTGCATTTAAAAATTTTTAATGTCAAGCTATTTTAAGCTGAGAAGCCAGAGACTTTTGAGAAAAAGAGTTTGAAATTTTGTTTTACTTGTCTTGCAAAAAATGTGTGATAAATTCTACTACTTGTATCTTAATAGAACCGGATATAAGGAAAACCACTGAAGAAGTTGATGAAGATGATGGAGATGATTTTCTCCTAGACTATCAGCCCATTCAGGAAAATCAAATAAAAATGTTAAATTGCATGACATCTGAAAATCAGGAAGGTAAAAAATATGTTCTTGTTAATTCTGTTGAAATAATTTAAACGAGACCTGAAGATTCTGCTTTTCTACTCAGTTTTACAATAAAATTAGTGACAATAGATTTAATAACAGTCATTAAAATATGCAGTATATTTTTGGTGGATTTGTACATTATTTTCTGTACTTCACTTTAATAAGTCCCTTTTTTTAAAGTTGAGACATTCTTTACTTTCGTAGCCACATGCATTGTTTCTGTCCTCTTAAAAGAAAAGAAACACTCCCTTGTTTGTGACCCATAGATGAAGAACTGCCCCCCATACATCATGGAAACCCAATCACAGATCGAAGGAGCACTTTCCAGGCACATTTGGCTCCAGTGGTGACAACCAGACAAGTCAGTAGAGATCAGTTCTCTTTTTGCCTGTACTTTGAGCTTGACAAAGTATTGCTAGAATACTTGGGATTTGCCAGATATGTTGGTCTGTCTGTACATCTTTCTGTCCTAATACTGTCTGAGTAGTCATTGGTTTCTCACTTTTACTATCAGCTGAATAGTGAAGTAAGAGCTCTTCTTCCTGCTATTCTTTACTACTATGTGCATTAGATGGAAGAGAATAAGAACACTGTAATTTGACTTCTGGATGTTGTCAAGTTTATCATAAGATGTTTGGAAGTTACCGAGTCTATCGTGTATTATTTGGAAAAGCTAACACATAAAATGTGTTTATATATGTTTTCCCTCCTTCAGAAAGGAATTCTATTGAAAGACACACTTGGATCATGCATAAGTGAATCTTTATTATGACCTAATTGAGAGGGCTTTGGAGCTTCTTTTGTACATCACTTTCCATCTGTTACCATCAGCCTCCTTTCATCATCCCTTTTTAGTGGGGAAACTACTGTTCTTTTCTTTTATTAACTCAAAGTTAAACCTTGAGAGGACTTTTCTCTTTCTTTTTATACAATTTTAGGGTTTTTTTTAAGAATTTTTAGGTAAGGGGTGGTGTCAAGTTCCAGGTAAGCTAGGTCTATTACATACTCAGTGGCTATGAAAAAACACTGACAGGTTGACAGCGTTTTTAGGCTGATTGCTCTATACAAAAGCTGTAAGGTTTGAAGCCATCTGTGTTTTGTTTTGTTTTGTTTTTTCTTCCCCCTTGATAATTTGCTTAATATGGACATAAGAACTGGTCTCTAAATCTCAGCATCCTTCTGGAGCACTTTTACCTTTCAAGTTCACATATACTGTATGTTCATGTAGGGTTTTGTGTAGGAACAATCTTACTCACAAATCATGATAAAAGGGTGAGAGTATTTTAAAATGAAAAAGATACATTAAGCCAATGATTCCCAGTTCTTCCCTTTCTAAAGTAAGTGTTCATTTATTTTATATATATATCTTAAAGACTCACTTAAAAAAATACAGCTGTAGCACAAAAATTGATCTTTAAGGTACGTTTTTAGGAACCAGGTAGCTGGGAAATAAGTAATGTCAAAGGTGATGATCATTTCATATGAATTATCCTTTAAGTCCCTTTATTGAAACTTACTTTTTTTAACATACTGTCCATGTTTATGAAAGTGTATTAAGTAATACGAGTTGTCTTCCTTCAGTGTTCAAAGTAAGGAGAAGATAGATATCTGAAGCAATATTCTCCATTAATAATCAGATTTTTTTCATTGAGATATCTTTTATTTGAGGGGATTTTTGTCAGCTGAATTTCTTCAAGAAGAATTGGAAATAGCACAGTATAGCTAGGCAGATATTAAATATGTCTATTGATTACTCCTCTGAGACATTTATTTTTGAATGGAAGGCAATTTACTTGCCAGACATGTTTTCCCAAGCTTTCTGAACTTCAGTAATGTTTTGTATTATGTACTAAAATGATGTCTTAATCAAAAGCTCTTCTTTTTGCTAGACCATTGGAAAGGGTTTAATGATTGCCAGCTTGTTTACTTAGAAACATATGACGAACTGATTTTGGTAAATGTTTTGAATTTGGTATTTCTTAAGAGAAAAGAGATCATAGACATGATGGGAATATCTGCTTTCTGGGAAATACTGACACTTTCAGGCCCCTAATAGGATGTTTTTTCGTTTTACTGTTCTTTCTGTGAAGTGGAAATGATGAAAAAAAGCATGTTTGAGGGAAAAGGAAAAACTTGAAATGTAGTAGGGCTTTGTAAACATCACATTTTTGTGAAATAAGTAAAAGCAGTGTGTAGTGGGAATATGTATGTTGTGTTCTATTCCAGCCTAACTTTATTGTTACAAAAAGTAAGCGGGTGCAATTGATATTTAATACTGACTAAATATATTTTCTGGATCTTACTGTCTCTTGTTTAATAAAGCAATGTGACACTTCTAATCTTGAGCAATAATATGAATGTACACAATGTAGAAATTCAAAGGACAAGCTGTTTTCAGTATCCCAGGAAAACTGTTTAAAACAAGTATGAGAAGACTGAGAAGCTGCTTCTTGAGTTACCAAACATTTTATGTCAAAGCATAAAATTGTTTCATTGTAGTATTAGAGAGATGTTTGTTTAGCAGTGATATTGAGAGGGATGTATGAAATTTTTGTTATAAAAGGAAGGTTTTTCTGTTGTTTTTTATAGGTTAAAAGAGTTCTTGAAAAATTATATGAGAATAAGAAAATTGCAAGTGCTACCCACAACATATATGCATACAGGTGAGATACAAATATTGATATTTCACTTTACTTTTTAGTGTTCTTTCACAAATGAGTGCAAGACATGAGAAAGAAATTCCTTTCTGTTAAATTCCTTGCTATTAAAAGAAATTCCTTGCTTTTGGGAGTAGGTTTCTTATTTGTATGGTTGGTGTTGCAGGTTTTACTTTGAATTTGAGGTCAAGAAAGTAGGACATACAGTAGGAAATAAGATGGTGAAGCAGCATTAGGAATAGAAAAAAAAGTGATTTGAACATTTGTCGGTATACTTTTGTAGTATGTCTGAGCATGGAGATGCTACATCTTCTTGAAATAAATGTGTTTTTATTTGGGTGAAGTAACTTCTTTTTCCCCCCAAACTTATATTTAGAAATAGCTGAAAATGTTCAGTTGAAATAAGAGTTGAATCAGAAAGCCTGATGCAGATAGCTGGCATATGAAGTTTCAGCTGAAATACGAGAAACTTCAGTGATTATGAGAAACAGGTAAAAATTAGTTTGGCAGTCACCTGCCTCTGGCAACTTTTGTGAACATAGCTTATGTTCACATAGCTTATATGAAATGAATTGGTCTCAGTCCAGATAGCAGTGTAGGTTTTCTGAGGAATTTAAGTGACAGTCAAAGGGAGGAACTGTAGGGACCAGTCATCTAAAAAGCATGTACAGATGCTTATCCATTCATGCCCATCCTGCTGTGATCCTAATAAAACATGAAATGAGAGCAAGTGAAAGCTTATTTTACCAAAAAGTAAATGTTTCTACCTAAATAAAAAGTTTCTGTGAAGAGGGCATTTCTGTTCTCACAGATGATGATCTGGGTTCCTTCACTGATATTATCCAAATCCACTTAAAAAGAAAAAAAGTCCCATACTTACTGCTTTCTCTTTGTCATCTAGTACTAGAAGCCTCTTTCTTATTGTGTCACCTGTAACTAAGTTCAGAAGTTAGGAAATAAGTTGGTAACAAACCAACTTATTGGTCAGTAGACCTGTGAGCGTGACTTATGGAAAATTAGGCCTGGGCAGCTGTCTTTTTTATGAAACAATACACCCAAAAGTTTACTGCAGTGCCCCATGAAGAGAGAGATAACATGGAGAATCTAAGGGCAAATTTCAGTAATAGTTTCATACAAAATAGTTTCAGACAAAATATTCATTTTTATTTTAGATTGATGCTGTTTCAGTTGCTGCTGAAATACAGACATAATTAATTAATAATATTTTTGTCCAAGTTCTTCTCCTAGGTGTATACCATTATTTGAATCTGTATCTGGTAGAGTTGGTTTCAGCTAGATGCAATTATTAGACTAAAAACCTGGGTATTTTTCTATTTAGGGACTTTAAACTGGTAATGACTGGAGTTTACCTGAAGTAGCTAAAGTCTGTGTAAAAGCTTCTCAAAACTTGTTCTACTATACAGATAAACACTTGTGGTTTACCCTATGCCTCATCCTGTTTTCATGGAAATATATGTAATAGAGAATTAGAATTGATACACACGTGTATGAAAGATATGAGACTTTATTAATCATGTATAAATATTTGTTGATTGACATTTTAAAATCTATTTAATATGTTTTTTTTCTTGTATAGAATATACTGTGAAGATAAGCAGACGTTCCTACAGGATTGTGAAGATGATGGAGAGACAGCAGCAGGTGGACGTCTTCTCCATCTTATGCAGGTTGTAGAAATTAATCTTTGGCTTTTGGAAATCTTGAATTTGTATTTATTTTAAACATTACTGCAATGTAAATAAGCTTGTAGAAGATTTGTTTAATTTTTGCTCTGCTAGCAGCCAGCCAGATGATTGCTTTCTCAAGGGGAAAGGAAAAACACAGACCGTAGCACTTTCAAGTCTCGGATCATAGAAACAAGTGATGTTTCATAGGTGGCAGTAATAGTTTGAATGGGTTAAAATATAACTGAGTTTTAAGTCCTGTGCTTCCTGTGTGGTGTAAGGTTCACAGAAAATGAATACTGGGAGAAGCTGACTCACAGTATAACAGCTGACCTGTGCACAGCCTTTCATGTGGTTCCCTTGAGTAGGCGTAATAAAGAGACATCAATAAATGAACTTGCAGAGTAGAACTTCAAATACAAAAGGAGTGAAGGAGCTAAGCTCTTTTGATAATTTAGTCTGTTTTGTTGTGCTGTTTCTTGTCCTGGGTCCTTAGCCCTCATACTCACATGTTACTACACTCATATATATTTTAGTCTTCAAGTGTTGAAATAATATTTGGCAGAGGTGCTACTGAATGTGACTGAGTTGAGATGGATAAATTTTGGTTCATGATGCAAGTCCTAGTAAAACCATAATTATAGTAGCACAACTACAGGAGACAGCTGGGTGTATCTTAATGCTGTGCCTCAAGTCACTTAGCTGTGTGAGCAGACAAAATATTCATTTTTATTTTAGATTGATGTTCCCTTCACTACAGGAGTTTTATTTTCCTGTCCTTTTCTTGTTTGAATATTCTTTTGCTTATTATGTTGCACTCTTATTCCTGGAAACATTTCTTCCCCCCTGAAATTTCTTTTTTTTTTTTTTCTGCAAAAAAGGTAGTTGATGGAAACATTTTGACATTTTTAATTTTGAACTTTTTCGAACTTCCTAAATAACTCAAACGAGACTTGGGAAGGTTAAATAAATAAACAAACTTAGGTTATGTAATATATGCAAGTATATGTGCTAAGTGTGAAGACGTTATTGTTATGAAAATAATGTAAAGATACAATTTGGCAGTTGCTGTACCTCAGTTTGTTCTGAGATTATCAGCTTTTTCTCAGCGTGTTAGTGCATACTTTTGAAAGTTGTCTAGGCACTTAATATTCCATAAAAATCCAGTTCAGAAAATGACATGAATGTCACTTTCAAATGTGAATGTCCGTAAATTGTATGGATCATCATTCTCCATCAGTAATCCTAGTTACTGGGAATATTTCTGTTCTGGAAGAATAGTAAGATAAGGATCAGAAAAGTTCAATTTTCAGCCATAGGAAAATATGAAAGTAGTGTATGGGCTGATTTCTGGGTGTTCATAGAGCTTGTAGTTTTTTTGTTTTGAGTTCTTACGACGCATGGGTATGAAAAATAAGTGATTTAAAACATTTATTGGTGCTGAACTTACCAGTTTTTGTTGTTGTTGTTTTCATTTTTTTTTTTTTAATAGAAATTAATCTTGTTTCAGATAAGACCAGCATTTCAAAATAGCACTTTCTGGTTACAAGAAACTGTATTTTAGATTAGTACCATCCTGTTTACTGCCAGGAGTTGTTATACATATACTTTATAGCCAATACATAAATGTAGAGCAGAAAATTCCTGTCACAGAACATGGCCCTAGTCCTTTTCATTTTAAAATTCTAAGAATATTTCTGTTTTCACAAACAATGATTGACTCTTCTGAAAGTATTGTTCAAATTAGTCAGATATCTGTTTTTTTTCTCCTTAACAGACATGATTAATGGTTGTTAACATGCACGTATTAACAACACTAGCTTATGGCATTTTATATATCCATATGTATAATGTCTGTGGTCTGACTGTTATTAGCCTCATCCACCAACACTTCCAAAAATGTGAACAGACAATAAGCTTAGTGACAGAGTAATAATTGATCAAACCAAAGAATAAGAAATGCAACTCAGTAATTTTTTAAAATAAAAGACCGTTTTTGTGTTTCAAATTGGTGTCAGCAGTAAACCAGGTTCAATTAAAAGATAACAACTTTTATTGCTTTCTTGTATTCACAGATTTTGAACGTCCACAATGTGTTAGTTGTGGTGTCCCGCTGGTATGGAGGTATTCTCTTGGGACCAGATCGTTTCAAACATATAAACAATTGTGCAAGAAATGTACTTGTAGAGTACGACTATGTACCATCAACGGTATGTTTCATCCTTCCAGAATGGAGACCTTTACATGTGAACTTGTGTAACTTTCCACTGTTAGATGAAGCCAGAAGAAAAGTAATACAACCTGTGTGAATGGATAAACATGTCCAAATTTTCATAAATTTCTGTGAAATATGAATACTGCTCATATTAAAAATAATTCTCATGGGTAACCTTGGGAGAATACTTGTGGTTTACAAGAATATGTTTTAAATTTTGCAATGCATGTTTTCATTTCAGGAAGAATCATCTAGACAAGCTGGAAAGAGTAAAAAGATAAGGAAGGAAAACAAGAAGAGAACAGACCACTAATTTGTTTTTAAAAACTTTAAAATATTATTTTGCACATATTTATACAAAAAAACCCTGGACCTTAATTGCTTTATCTTATAGAATGGACATGTTGTATTTGGAAGAGAATTCAGTAAAGCCATAGATATATTTTCATCTTGTTTTGTGATTTCTTCTGCCGTTCTGAAGTAGAACTTAGACACAAATTTTCTGTTTCTTACACATATGAGCTCCTTGTTATGAGGAAAGTGCAGCATCTGAAACCATTGCTCCATCCCACCCCTTCCCACCAAACAACAGTTGACTAATTGAAAACTTTTCAATTTCTCATCAGAAGATTTCTCATCTTCTCCATTCCTAGATTCAATGTCTTACATGTCTTGTATCTGAGAGTGGGACTAGAGTCATTCATACACCAAGTCACTTACAAAGTTTTAGATACTCTTTTGTGAAAGGAAAGCATGGGATTGAGTGTGGTGTTTGGAGTGCCTGGTCCTGCCTGTGCAGTTCCTGATCAGATGCTAGATAGGGGCTGCTTGGTGACATATGGAAGACTGAACGTGAGCAGTGAGCTAAGAAAAGTGATGAAACTACTACAGAATTTCTTTGATGATTGTTCTGTGATGGTTGGCACACCAGGAGCCTGTTGAAAAGATGAGAATTTTGTGTTGCATAATTAAAGGAACCAGTGAAATAGACCATACAGTCAGTGAGCAAAATGAATCCCCTGTCCTTTAAAATGTCTGAAAATGGACCATCAGAGTGGAAATGCATTTTTATTTTCACACGATTTCTTTCAGAGAGAGCATGAAGTACTGTTTAATTGTCTTGTGGACACTTTTGGTTAGAGAAGTTACAGTCCCTTCCTATTTTTGTTTGCAAGCATTTCCTAAGTTTAAACTTCCTGTATTCTAAGAAGTAGTAACAACAAGACAAAGAGATTACAAAAATGTCTGACAACAACTCTTAACTTTTAAAGTTCTGCTGGGACATTATTTTTAATGTTAAACTGAAGCAGCAGTTTTAACCATTTTTGTTATCTAATACTGTTTGATAACAGTAAGACATACTGCTCACTTGTGAAAGAGTTACAAATGTAATTACCTGGCAAAAGAAAAAAGAATAGAAGGATGATATAATTCATTTATATTCAAAGTACAATTGCCTGTCATAAAAATATGTCAACAAAGAACCAGGAAAGGGTGGATAGTGGCTTTTATCTTTTTGGCTACTCTGTTGTAGTATCTTTTTATTTTCCTGGTTTTGCTTTGTTATTCTGAAAATGCATCAGGATTACAACTGAACACAGATTAGCCATTACAGCGTTAGAGTTTCCTACAAGGTAGTATCAGAATGATTTTCTTTTTCCTTTGTGTCGCAAACCTAAATGAGCAGACAAGAGTTTATATCTGCTCTCTGACTGGGATGCTTCATTAGCTGAGTATCTTCTGAAGAACTGCTTGGTGGTTTCACTGTCGAGCATTTCCTCTAAGTGTCCTGCATGCATCTGAACATCTTCCATGCTTAAATAGGAAAAGTCACATTCTTTAAATCTTAACTTTTAAAAGTGAAGGTAATTGTCTTTCTTACAGCACTGGACTGTTAGTAATTTCTTCATATTGCAGGTAATTCAGGGTGTGGTTCTACTGTTTAGTATGTGTTTAATGTGGGGGAAAGAAGGAAGATAAAGATGAGACATTTACTTGTGGATCCTTTTGGTGTGTTCATCTTTGCTATACATTTATTGCCTAGCATGTCTATTTCAGTAAAAAATGGAAGCAGTTTAGTACCTGCTTCAATATTTTTCTAGCTAGACGTGTTCTAGACTGATTTAATCCTTGTCATAGCCACACACAGAGAAAAATTCTGCTAAAAGCTCATGAAGTGGATCTCCTATCCAACTTCATATGTGTAGATGACTTGCAACACGCAGGCTTTCCAAGAGTTAAGTATTTAAGATTTCAAGAAGTCCAGTTAGATCTAAGATCCAATAAGAAATTTTGAGGGAGGGAGGGAGGGAATGGGAATACAATTAGGCAGCTATATACTCCTGGAAAGCACTCTGAGATTTAAACCATGTGGCAAGGGCAGCTGGTTCTCATGAACAACAGTGAAACTGCTCAATTTTGTTTTGGGGCTTCAGTATGGCTAGCAGAAGAAAGGCCACTGGTATTACTTAGTAATAGTGCCACAGTGTGTTCTCTGCAGTACCTGGACACAAAATAAAGTTAAACCAGTTATGGACATACATGCTGTGAAGATACTTGCATGGATAATAAAAGTTTTGCATTTTTGTACTACTGCCATTCAAACATTCAGTAAAAGCACTTGGCAAACACTAATGAATTTGTTCCCACAACAGAAGTGAAGACATGACAGCCAAGGTTTTTCAAATTTAAGTATTTAAAATTAGACACCAAAGTGTTTTTAGAACCCATGAAAAAAATGATTGAATTTTTACAACTGTAGAATACTCACAGCTCTCTGTAAGTGGCTTCATTACTCATACAAAATATAAGCATTTGTGGAAGACACACGATTTTTTTCCATCAGTGTGGAAAGAAAAGCCTCATTCTGTTAAAGTTAATTGCCAAGCTCTCATTCTCATTCAGGGAGTTTGTATTGAGTTCCTGGGTTCTGAGGAAACAGCAGCTGGTGATGTGTCACTGAAGCTGCTGCTAAGTTTTTTGAAACTGATTTCAGTGAGGCTTTTGAGCTGATCTCTGAGGGTTGGACCATTACAGGTCAGCTGCTCTGGTAAGTAACTGTATATATACCTATTTACATTGTATCAGTTTTCAGCCCCAGAGTGCACAAAAAAGAGAGCAGCAATAACAAAGTTGTCCATGCCTTTCATCAGCAAAAAGTATAAATATATAGAGAGGGACCAAAGTCTTGCTGAATTGCAACAATGTCAGATAAACAAGGATGAAATTAAAATGTAGTTTAAATTCTCATTAAGATATGTACGCAGGTTGAAGAAAAAAAAAAATTAGAAAAAGTCGTATATAATGCTAGCAAGAAAAACACATCAGGAAGGGAGGGAGGAAAGCAAGAGGAACCTCAAATCAACCCTACTGACCTCCACAAATAAGGATCATGTTGCTTAAAGAAGAACTTGCATTTTAAAATATGAGCTTGAAAAAACTGTATATTTCTTAATCAGAACTCTGCTAGAGTTCTCCTTTAAGAGAATCTTAGGAAAACTAGATTGATCAAGCATCAAAAGCTTTTTATTTTTTCCCCTCCTGAGAAAAATTTATCTTGGATGCCTATTGGATTTTTGATCCATCCTATTTTCACTCCTTATAAATCTCAGCCTTTTGGATAACTTTGCCAGATACAAGTTCCTTCCCAGACTGACCTGACCTGGATAGCCACCATGCACAACAGCACTGCCGAAATTCCGCACGCGGCTGCGACGTGTAACGAGACTTGGCCCACCCAGCCTCCAAGCTCCAAGTTCTCCCTGGGTGTGTTGGTGCTTCTGGCTTTCCTCATGGTGCTGCTGTGTCTGGTGACCATCCTTGGAAACATGCTGGTGATCCTTGCTTTCATTATGGACAGAAACCTCAGGCATCGGAGTAACTATTTCTTTCTGAATCTTGCTGTTTCTGACTTTGCAGTGGGTAAGTCAGAGCTGTGGAGCCATGTGCTAATTGTGTTGTCGGACTCTTAGGAGAAGCCCTGGTGTTTATTTTCTGTGTGTTTTCTTCTGAGAGAACCATTTTCCAGCTGTGTCTGGGGCAAGGATGGGGAATGGTGGAAGCTGCATGAAGTATTTTAGCAGCCTATTATTTTTTAGAAAATAAAGGATGCTTTGTTAGGTAAGCAGGTACTGTTTAATATTTTAGCACAAAATACTATCGTGGGAATTTTATGGACTAACAAAGAATGGGAGTTGTTTGTGAAACATTTTGGCTGAAATTTAGATAGTCTAATCAAATACAGCCTATATAGTCTGGCAACTTTTGCATACATGGTCAATATCTTCTATTTCAGTCTGCTATCACACAACATAGATCATCACCTGACCTTTGTGACTAAATAGCGACAAATGCTATTTTTAAGCATTTTGCTATATATATATATATGTATATAGAGACTCTATGTATACAGAGTCATACCTTAGGAATATGTGTTTGTATAGGCAAATAAAAAATTACAAATAAAACAATTCCTAAGAAGTTTGATGCTACATGTATATTTATACATAGGGACACATTTAGTTTTGAAACTTGTACTTTGAAACTTGTACTTGAAACTTGTACTTGGAAAAAGTACAATTAAAACAGGAGTGTGATGTTCAGTTGGAGACTGAACTATTGCAATATTCTGTGAATTGCTGGGTGTTTTTGCTAAAAGCCTTGGTTAAATTATTGAGTGTGTAGAAGGATGGTTTTAAATAGTTGTGGCTATTTAATGAAATCTGTGTTCTGACTTGTCATATCACAACAACTTATTTTTTTTTAAGTACACTTTCAAGAAGTATACTGAAAGAGCAGAAGAACCTTTTTTTAAATTTTTTTTGCCAGTGTCAGAAGTTCTGTCAGGGGCACAGCTTCTAACAGTCCTATCCTTGTGATGTCCATATCTCCTTGTATAATGTTTTGATACCTCCCTGCATATGTTTGATGTCTTCTTCCAGCTTATTTCTGCCTTGTGATGCAGAGCTCTTGCTGCCTGCTCTCCAGTTACAGTGCTCTGGAAAAAAACAGAGCAGTGAGCAGAAAAACAGTGGACAAACTGGTGTTCTCTCATCTGACTCACAATCTAGCATCATATTGAATGAACACTAGCATCTAGCTGAGGAATACAAAGTAAATAACATTCTCTGCAAAAGAAGGAAGTACAGCTTACTTGGCATTACGTACTCTCCATAATTTTTTGTTTTATATTTACCTGAATGTCTAGTTTTTAATTATAAATTGTGTTAAAAATGCTGCCTTTGCCTCAGTTTGACTTTACAGTCAAACTGATTTGTATTTTTGTAGCTATATAATTCAGATTCGGGGTATGCCTAAATTATCCTTACTTTCTTCTTGATCTAAATTGCTAAAAGCTTGCAGAATAATTTGCTTATTCTTTTAACACATCTAATCTAGCTGCTTTTGACATTCAGCAATTTTTGCTTTGTCTCTGTGCTTCTGGACCTATAGCTGGGTTTGAATAGAGATCTCTTGATTCTTAGTAGAGGGAGAACAATAGGAACTGTAAGATTTTTATGCCAATGGAAATTCTCAAGATACTCTTACAGGAGTACACACTATTAGGTAGTAAATCTAAAGCTGAAATTACTTTTTTTTTCCTGATGTGAATGTTAAAATCTATAATGTTTTGCTGAAAAGACAAAGTGCTAATTGCACTGTAAATGCAGTGATTCCATTTTGTTGCAGCCTTGATGCTGTTCACTTGATTTCTACATCCCAGTTGACTGCACCATTAGTTCTTCAGCCTCCCAAGGCTGTGTTGTGATTCTGTGTAGGGTGATCACCTCAAAATCCATTAAAATGAGGTCATATTGGCACTTTCACAACATTTGGATTTAGCAGCCTAAATTTAGGTAGCAATGGGTGTGGGTGGGTCACTCATGTGTTCCCACAGTCTGGTGAGTTGCCATAGATGGTATCCTATCAGCTCACCCCTGAAGGTGGTTATTATCAAGATTTAAGATGAGGAGAAAGGTTAGGCTGGGTTTATTTAATTAACTGTGCTGATCTTGTCTGATCCTCAAGATCAGATCATACAGTTTTTAAAATTAGTCTGAAACTGGTATTTCTGTAAGAAGTTAACTTCTGGAATGTTTTCCGACACATATGCTTCTAAGAGGATGGAAGCATGGCAATTGGATAATTTGTTATAGAAAATAGTGGATTACATTGGGGGAAAAATGCTTTTGTTTGTTTTAATTTCAGCAGATAACACAAAAGAGTGTTTGATTCAGCAGGGTAGAGCAGTCAGCTGCTCCTTCTTTTAGCAGGTGGTGTTAATTGGATAGGTAACAATTATACATCATAAACATGATGCACCTTTCAGAGGGGTATTAATTATAATAATGTGACTAGTACCAAGTTTGTAGTAAAGGTTCTTTGGTTGCAGGATAATACAAAGCCATCTATGTGGCAATTCCAGCCCCATATTGATCAATCTTTTATCAGATACTGCAGAAATACTTCTCTGCTCTCATGCAGTGCAATGCTGACTGACGTGTGCATTTGGTTTCTTTTCACAGGTGCGTTCTGTATGCCGTTGTACATCCCTTACGCCCTGACAGGGATATGGCACTTGGGAAGGAGCCTGTGCAAGCTCTGGCTGGTCATGGACTATCTCGTGTGCACAGCTTCAGTGTTTAACATCGTCCTTATCAGCTACGACCGTTTCCTGTCAGTTACAAAAGCTGTAAGACTAACATTTCTACTTATTGCTTTTTATATGTTGGGATTTCTATAGAACTCAGAGCATTTCACAATTGACACTTTAAGCTAAATGGTGCTTTGTTATTGGTACCATTTTTTAATAGAGAAATGATGATGCTTCAATGTTGCATTGGGACTTAGGACATTGCCTTGCTGTGATTTCAATGTTACCTTTGTGCCACCTGCACTAGAAGTTATTTAATTATTCTACACAGGAGATGGGAAGGTCTAAGTGGAAAAGAGACAGTAGGCATGTGGAGAACTTGGGCTTTGGCCATTAGAAGAGTTGGTGGTGATGAAAACTAGGTTGAGTCAAGGATGTACTTAGGCTTGGATAAATAAATGAGTAAGAAGAGTGTTTGGAGAGACAGTGAGATGGACTGAGTGAAGACCAGATGAGGATCTGAATTACTGCAGGGGGTGATTGACATGTGCTGACAATGAGCAGTTGAGTGGAAACTGATCTCTTGAAGCAAAAAGAAGAATGAATCAAAATATGTGGAGAGGTAAGAGATGTTTCTTGAGTGTTGTTGTTCTTCTGTTTCAGAAGATATCCAAGGAATCAAGTAAGAAATACTGTCATTCACCATTTCTAAGCTCTACTTGGTGTTTGGCCTTAGAATCAGAGAAAGGTTTGGAAGAAACCTTAAAGATGATCTGGTTCCAACCCCCTGCCATGGACAAAGACACCTTCCACTAGACCAGGTTGCTCAGAGCCCCATCCAGCCTGGCCTTGAACACTGCCAGGGATGGGGCATCCACAGTGTCTCTGGTCAACCTGTTCCAGTGCCTCACCATCCTCATAGCAAAGAATTTCTTCCTAATATGTGATCTAAACCAGCTCTCTTTTTGTTTAAAGCCACTGCCCCTTGTCCTATTTCTGCTTGCCCTTTGGATCCTGGAAGGCTGCAGTCAGGTCATCCCAAAGCCTTCTCTTCTCCAGGTTGATGAGTCTGCTTGCTTCAATGACATGTCTCATATTAGACTGGGAGGTTCTCATTTGGGAGATGCTGATACAATGCCTAATCACTTTCTCTTCTTCCTTAGTGGTGTGGTTTTTACAGTTGGTTTTTGGTAGTTTGTTGGTTTTGTTTTTTGTTTTTTGTTTGTTTTTTTAAGCTGAAGAGTAAGGTATAAGAATCCCTGTATTTAAGACATTAACGAAGCTGCAGACCTCAGAATAAGAATAATGTAAATTAAAAGGGCCTCTGTAACCTAGCTGAGATCCATGTTCTTGTGCTATTGCTGATGGTCTTCATTTACATGATCACATTCTGGTTTTCTTCTTTAGAGTATAAGGATGGAGTGAGTCTAGGAATGTGTAACAGGGCTGTTATCCAAAGAAAAGACATCATGCTTCCTATAGACTTGGGATCCACCTCTGCCTCTGCTGCAAAGCTAGCCTGCGGCCAGGTTCCAGTCACTCCAGACTTAACAATTTGTGAAGCTGTGCCCAGCTTCCTGTTTTCTGCTTCTAAATTGAACTGCTTGTCTTGCACAGGGTAGCAAATTCACTACTGCAGGTCTGGAGCTGTGCACGGAGCTAATATGATGCTTTAAGATGTAGAGGAGTCTGAATCTTCAGGCTACACATATTTAAAACAGAGAATCCAAACTAATGTGCATAAACCTGAACCATTGCTCTGATACTTGCTGGTGAAATAGGGACAATGCCCTTTGTGTGCTGTGTGGCTGTGAAGGCACCATACATTATTATTTGTGTATCATGCGCTCTTCTAAAGAACAGTATAGGAAGCTGATGAGGAAGGCAGCAGTTCTGAGGAAAGCCTGAGATGCCAAATGTTGAACAGTGTAGAGGAAATAAAATTGTCCAGCTTTTAACTTATCTTCTTGTGCTATGAAGGATGGACGAGACCAAGAGTACAGCTGGCCTATTACAGGGTGGGCTTAGCTCTTGTATTTCCTAACCTTGGATGGTTTTCTTTTAATTCTTGATATGCTGTCTGGGTAGACATAAAAGCATCAAGATTTTCAGTAGTGGATGAACTGTTTACAAGGTAAGGCTAACATTAAATTAGAGTGATTCAATAAGGCAGGGGGTGTTATTGTATATGTCTGGGATAGATTTTTCTGCTATGGCAAGAGGAAACAGTATGAAAAATTATATTGTCTGGTGTTTGCAGTTTCACATGGCAACCTGTCTAATATAGAAGGCTTCTACTTTTGCTGGGCATGTAGGAAGTCCCACAGCTGCTTTCACTCTCTGCTGAGCCTGGGCTGATGAATCATAAACCTATTTCTTACTAATTCCTCATTGTTACGTTACTGTGTAGTGGAAACAAGCTATGTCCTTTCATACCTGGAAGCCAAACGTTAATTTACCCATCGTAATTTCTGCTCCTCTCCTATGTCCAGTATTAAAATAAATCACAGAGCTGCAATGCAAGGAGAACAAGACTAGCAGTTTTTCAGAACCTTACATAGTGAAGACATTCTAGATATCTGGGAAATACAGAACAAATACTATATTTGGTTTGATTATGTATGTTTTTGTGACATAATTTTTCCCAAAATGTTGTCTGAATATGTGACATGTCCTTTTTCCCTTACAGGTATCTTACAGAGCCCAGCAGGGAATACTGTCCAGCTCTGCCATCAAGATGGTGGCCATCTGGGTCTTAGCATTTCTCCTGTACTGCCCAGCCATCCTGCTTTGGGAGCACGTGGCCGGACGCAGCGTGGTAGAGGTGGATCAGTGCTATGCTGAGTTCTTTGACAACTGGTACTTCCTCCTGTGTGCTTCCACCCTGGAGTTCTTTGTGCCGCTGCTCTTGGTGACCTACTTCAACGTGCACATCTTCCACAACATCCAGAGGCGCCAGCGGTGTGGCAGCGTGCAGGACTGCGAGCCTCCAAGGAGCAGCAGCCTGTCCTGGAGGTTTTGTGGCTTGCTGAGGCCAGGGGCATCATCTCCTTCATCAGAAGCAGAGGACAGTGATTCATCACTAACGAGGTCATGGAGACCAGCAGTGGTGGCTAATGGTCCATTTCGAACAGAAACAAGTTCTACGGCTTTCAAAAGGAACTTTTCTGCTTCTTTCTCTTCAAGGACTGAATCAAAACTGCAGCAGGACAAGAAAATAGCGAAGTCTCTTGCCATAATTGTCTGTGTGTTTGCCATTTGCTGGGCCCCATACTCTTTATTAATGATTATCCGTGGGGCCTGCCAAGAAAAGTGTATCCATAACTCTCTCTACGAAGCAACCTTTTGGCTTTTGTGGATCAATTCTTCTTTGAACCCATTTCTTTATCCTCTCTGTCATATGAGGTTTCGAATGGCTTTTCTGAAGATATTATGTCACAAAAAGTTTGCAAAATTGAGATCTGGTAACATGCCTTCTATTTAGAGAGGTAAAAGAAATGTCATACAGATAAGGTTCTTCTGTTATTTAGTGATACCTTTTCCCATGTATGGTCGGCATGAATAGAGAAAAAAAACATTTGTTTACTAATGACATTGTTTAAGAGTGCAGTAGTGTTATGTATTTGCCCTGATGTTGCTAATTTTCAGAATCTCATTTTTGGTTTTGCTGGTATGATGCTAGATTAATTACTGTGTAGTGCATTGAAAAGAATAATAAGATTTGCGGGATGTCCTCTTGGTTTGTGAGTGTGAGGTATAGTATTTTCCTTCTCTTTTTTTTTCTTTCCTTTGTTTAATACATAGAGCTGGCACTGTGAAAAAACTCTGCTCTTGTTATCTCCATAGAGAGTCACTGGAGGGAGATTCCTGCTCATGTATGTGTTGAATTAAAATTTATGTCCTATTTATGAACCTAAAGCTGTCAGTAAAGAAGCAATACCGCTACATTTTTAAAAGATTGTAAAAATACAGAAGCAGTATATTTTTATTTCATAAACTATTATGAAGACAAGAGAGTGCCCCCTCCTTGTTATAATCCCGACAATGAGCAATATGCAAGTGAACGGACTGCCTAACCTGCCATGTCTGTCCTTTTAAAGTTTTAACGTAGTTTGTACCTGGCATTGCAGGACAAAGTACATGTAAATTAGTAATTCTGAATGACTTTCAGAGAATTAAATTCTCCATGCTATGAGAATTTTGAGATTGGTTATCAAAATTATCAGACATAAGTGGTTGTTAGTCTTTTCACTCGTGCTGTTTTTTTCACATGACAGTGGCTGCCTCTTCAGTCATGCTTAAATGATATTTAGTGCCAGATCTGTGCACTATGTGATTGCCTAAAAGATAGGCCAGGCTTGGGCACATGATCACAGTCCTGTTGAATGAGCAGAGCAAGAATGCTAAGTTCATACTGGATTTATGATTTTGGCTGGCTGTGCGAGAATAGACAATAGCCTCTCTGGTGTAAAGCTTTGTAAGTGCAACGATACTCCATCAAAATGTCTGGAACAAATTTGATCTGACAGAGTGATTTTTATACTAGATCAGTTCTTTGTATCCTGTTACTGTGACATTATATGGATTTTCTCTGCCACAGAACAAATATCAAACTCGATTTTTTCAACTGGGGAGCAAGGGCCATATTCACTGCTTGAGAATGAGGTTTACAGAGGCCTGGAAGCTGACACAGAGATGTCTTAAGCTGCTCTTAACAAACAAAGCAGTCCAGCACTGAAAGGAGTGAGTAGATGTCTTGGAGGAAGCAATGGAGCTTGATTACACCCCATTCCATGTGCCAAACTTTCTTACCATGTGTTGAGTGTTGCAACTCACCCAGAAGGCTTTCATGGATGGGTAAGTGAGAGTCACTGGCTACCTTTTTTTTTCTCTCCTTTTGTGTAATTTTATTCTTCTTTGTTTATAAATATAATAATGTATGAAATATGGAAAGAGAAATCTGATGCACAGAACAAAGAAGAGCAGTAGTCAATTTAAATATTTTTTAATCGAATTTGAAATTGGCTGTAATAATGTTGCCGTAACAGACTACTCCTTGGCAAACACAATTCAAATGCATGGAAGCAGCCTAATTATAGCACAAAACCTGATGGCTTTGAAGAGCTAGAATGTCTTTCTGTTCAGAGGTCTGGAACTGAAGACTCCTCTTGCCAGTTTTCACACTGCTGGAAGATTATCTTTCACCATTCATTCTCGCTATGCTTTCTTGCCTCACAGGGATAGCGGTATGGATTGTGAGCCTACTTGCTAAGAGAGGTGCAGCTTCAGGAGGAGGTCATTGAGTCAACACAGCTGTTTTTACTGTCATAAGCTGTGGTGCTGGCATAGATTTTGTGGGGTTTGTTTTTCTGTGATGCTTAAAAAAGTCTAAACACACAGAGTTAAAACATTTATAGAATAGCTGGTGTACTAAACATCTTTTAAATAGAGAAACTGAAGATGAGCCCAAGATAGAAACATATTTGGGTTGTCTGCTTTCTATCCCTATGCTTTTAGTATAAAAATTCAGTTTGCATTTTGTGCTTAAAGAATATATATTGTTCATATTGGAAAAATAACCTACAAAATTATTGACTAGATAAACTGAGTCCACATTTTGCAGTGCTGGAAAACTAGTCAGTCAGGGAATTTGCCAGGCAGCACAATCTGCAGTGAACTTGAAACAACATAGCATGGTGAAGCTACTAAAGATGAGTGGTTTTTAGAGTCTGTTTTACACACATAGTGTTCAAACTGTTTTCTCATACCACTCCTGTGTTTGAGATGAATTTGTTGTTGAAAATTTTGCTTAGTGCTCCCAGGGTAAGTCAAGCACTGGGTTGCTCTGCCCACAGCTTTAAAGCTGTCTTGGTTACGGTCAGGGTGGCATCATAAATATTCTCCCTTGTAAATCACAAATCAGACATTTTTCAGGGTTATGGTAAGATACTTATTCAGCATTTGTTCTTATGTCCCCACTCAAATAGATGTTTCTTGACAAAGGGTTTTCTAACCCAGGTCTCTCTAACCAGTCACTCATCCATTTCACTATTTCATGTCCTTGAATTTTCTTCTGTCTTTGCTGATGTTCACTAGGCCTTCTAAATACATGGTGACAGTAGCTATATGACTTTGTGGGTTTCAACTCAAACCACACCAGTTTTTTTCTAATCTGACCCTCTCAGATTTAAAAGGAAAAAAAAACCACTCAACAAATAAAAATACATGTTGGAAGAAATTGTGTTATCTTTTTTGTTGTTTGTTTATTTCTGAAACAAATATTGAACCCTAATGATTATCCTAATGTCCATGTCCTTTATTTTCCAAAGGAAATGCCACATAAATTTCCCCCTAAGTGCCACGCAGAACTATGATTAAAACTTCACAATTTGATTTATTCCCTAATTATAAAAGCAAATGACTATATTCCCCTTGTCCACTAATCCAATAATTTTATCAAAGAAGACAAGCAAGTTGCCCAGGCATGATTTACCCTTGGTAAGTCCATGCTGACTCTTCCCAGTCTTCTCCTCCAGGTCCTCAGAAACATCTTCCAAAGGGACTCACTCCATTATTTTCCCAAGGACTAAAGACAATCTGACCTTTTGTCTTTGTGGCAGCATTTGAAAATTTTTGCAACATTTGCCTTTCTTCAGTTGTTGGGACTCTCCCTTTATCTCCACGACCATTCTAAGAGGATAGAAAGTGGCCTTGCAAAGGTGGTAGCTGGTTCTCTTGATAGCTCAGTGGGTTCCATGGACTTTTATGGGTCAAGTCCCCTCAGGTAATCCTGCCTTATTCTCACCTGCTTGTGACAGTTCTCATCCTTGAACTCATTCACTAAGCATGGAGGAAAGGGAGACCTAGTTAGTGAGGAATGAAGCTAAGGAAGCACTGGGTACCTCAGCCTTATCTGCACCTGCTGTCACTGTATCACTGGTTCTGTAAACTACCCATATTTTTATTATTCACCATTTTGCTGTTAATGGGGTGGCTGAAGTTCTTCATGTTGTCCTTGATGTCCTTTACAAACATCAACTCTAGGTGAGCTTTTGTTTTCCTAACATCATTCTTATGTTGCCAGGCAACATTTCTAAATATCCCCTTTGTGTTTTCTCCCTCCTTCAAATTCCTTCATGTGGCCTTTCTGCATTGTAATCTCCATGGTTAGCCACTGTCATGATACATCTGCTTGTTTTCTTGAGAACTGGGATGGACTATTCTTGTGCATGGAGGTTGCTGTCTTTAGAGGCCTGCAGCTTCCTTGAGCTCCTTGTCTTTTGGATCCGCTTCCATGGGATTCCCACTACCACTTTCCTAAATGGAAATCTGCTCACCTGAAGCCCATGGTCTCCACTGCTACTCTCCTTCCTCTTCCCCTTTAGGATCTTGAGTTCCACTACCTCATCATCACTACATCTGAATCTGGCACTGATAGCACATCACACAGCCCTCTTTACCACTGAGCAGGTGTTTCAGCTGTGCATCACCCCCATTAGCCCATGCAGGACTTGGGTCTGAAAGTTCCCCCTGACAGCCTCCAGGAACCTTGTTCACTGCTAGGACCTGATGTGTTACACTTCCGGCAGATGCCATGAATGCTAAAATCCTACATATTAAGCAGAAGCTTCCTTGAATTGCTTAAAGACTTCATCACCTCCCTCACCCTGAGCTCTGCAGTGTGCTCTCACCATGTCACCCATGTCAAGTGTGGCTTGGTGACTGCACAGGAAGTTCTAGTACCTCCTCTGTGTTTCCCAGGCTGCAGCTGTGCTCACACAGCTAAGGCAGCTGTGTTTAATTGCCACATTTTGCCATTCCTGAGGTCTCTTCTGTTTCTGTTACCCTACACCTTTTGCTTTAATGACTCTTTACAACATAATTCCCTTTATTCCTCAATATAGTAGCAGAGAACTGCATCTTTCCTCCCCACGTCTTGCCCACCCTCTCTTTCCTTGTTTCTTGCCCTACATCTTCCCAAGCACCTGGCATTATGGCTGCAGTTTGAAATGCTGGTCACTTGGTGTGCCATGGTGCTGCAGAGTCAGTGGGTGAAAACCACAGCCACGGCCTACCAAATTCTGTGCACTCCTACCAAAATAAATGCAGTTGTGATGAGGAAGGGGTATCTTTTCTCACTCCTGAAAGGGCTGAAAGGCTTGGTACTTCATGGAGTAAAAGCTTATCTAGGATTACTTGGGAGGTGCAGGATTAGATGGGCCACACCATAAGGACCTCCAAAGTCCAAGTATTTGGTTTGTTCTGCCTAGAGCTTCTGGTTAGGGTGAGCTGAAGATGTATTGGTGATGCTTCTGCAGCATGGAACGTATTACAAATGCTCTGTAACCAGCAACACCCAGAAATATCTCTCTGTTATTAACTGTAAAATTTAAAAAGTGATATAGCAGCAAGTGGAAAAGTGTCTACATTTCACTGTAAGTGAAATACAGTTGTAATAATTTTGATCCTGTTCACCACTGTGGAGGTGAAAATGAAGTATGGCTTTAGCTTCAGCATAATTTGATGTGCAAAACCACTTACACATTGCTAATATGCAAACTGCTTGACTGTAAAAAGAGTTATCTTCAGACAGGCCTTTTTGACATTAATACATAAGGGTCCGTGTCCAGGAAAGACACTGATTATGAGGGGTCTTTTCTAAGGCCAATAGGTGCATTCAGATCAAGACATGTCAGAGAGCCCAGGTCTTAAAGTCTTGTGTTCCATTTGTTTGATATTGTGAATCTTTTCTTTTATTGTTTCAGTATTCAGCCCAGCCTGTTCATAGACTTGTCTCAACCTTTTGGATAACTTTGCCAGATACAAGTTCCTTCCCAGACTGACCTGACCTGGATAGCCACCATGCACAACAGCACTGCCGAAATTCCGCACGCGGCTGCGACGTGTAACGAGACTTGGCCCACCCAGCCTCCAAGCTCCAAGTTCTCCCTGGGTGTGTTGGTGCTGTTGGCTTTCCTCATGGTGCTGCTGTGTCTGGTGACCATCCTTGGAAACATGCTGGTGATCCTTGCTTTCATTATGGACAGAAACCTCAGGCATCGGAGTAACTATTTCTTTCTGAATCTTGCTGTTTCTGACTTTGCAGTGGGTAAGTCAGAGCTGTGGAGCCATGTGCTAATTGTGTTGTCGGACTCTTAGGAGAAGCCCTGGCGTTTATTTTCTGTGTGTTTTCTTCTGAGAGAACTATTTCCCAGCTGTGATGGGGGAAGGATGGGGAATGGTGGAAGCTGCATGAAGTATTTTAATAGTCCAATCTGTCTCAAAATATGTTATAATGAGAACTGCATTCTTTTTCATATAAATACTTTTAATGTTGCTTCAAAAAAAGAGGAGTGACTATTATATGTGAATGCTTCTTGAAGAGGTTGTTTGCTGCAGTTTATGATTTACCCTTGCCTCTCCAAATATAAGGTGTTCATCACACACTTCAGAACAGCTTATATTTGACAGCTATGTGTGATACCTCCAGGTAAATGAATTACTTCTCTACATAGTACTAATGGTTTATGAATGTATTACACTACAGCAAGACACTTTATCACCAGGACTTTTTACTGGCTTCAGCTTAACACAGGCTATTGATCCGATGGGTTGTTTGATGCCAGTAACATCCTGCTGGCATCTCTCATCTATATTCTTAATTGGTCCCCTCTTCCCATAGTGTCACTGCAGAACTCCAGGAGAGTTTGTTGCTGGAGCTGCCATGGATCCAGTTCTGGCTGGTGATGCCAAGTGAGGTGATGGTGGAGTGAATGCCTTTTGCAGCACTCCTCCATGACTGAAGCCAGGGAAACAGCCCATGCAGAAAAGACAGCCTGACAAAACCATAGTCCTGTGGCAGATGTGCCAGCATATATCTTAACTTGAGGCTGGCAAGGAGGTACTTCTGCACACGAAGGCTTTCTCTTCAGGATGGTCATAGAGACTAGTATTCACTGAACAGTGAGAAAGGAAATCATGACCACAGACCTACTGCACTTCTGAAAATACCATCCCCCCAAATGCTATTCTTTTGTCAGTGCTGTGTAGTGAAGTGTATTAGTTTAGCCTTTAAGGTCTTCCTTCATTTATACCATTTATAACATGTGTTGCCTTATTCTTGGACTTGCCCCATGGGGCAGAAAACCATGCATATGATGAAGCCTTTGCTTTCCTGCTAAGGCAGACAATTTGCTGGAGCTGCTATTTCATTGCTTAGATCTTCTGCAAAAGTCTGCTTCTCCTCATATCTCATGGTTTAGTCAAGAGAGTTAAATATCTACCTTCTTCATCTGCTCTTTGTGGCTGGTGCCTCATGCATTCTTAAATCAGCCAAGAGGAAATGATTGCTATCAGTATTAGATTGGCCTATACAGACTATAAATCTAAGATTTTGTCTCTGATATTGGTCAGGAAATACTTTATTTTCTGAAATTGCTGTGGGGTTGTTTTTTTTTTTTAAATCTATTAGCAGTCTAGAATATTTATAGGGATGTGACTCATGTCTTTTGTGTCCACTAATTAGTAAAAGTAAGAATAGCTTCAAATATCAATTCTTAAAACCTGGGTTTTGCCTCTGTATTTATATGTATAGCTAGAAGCAGTCATTTCTTTTTGACATGGTGCCAAACATTGATCCCATTGAAGTTCATGAGAACAGTAGCTGTTATCAGCAACCATGAAAAATGAATATTTAGTACCAAAGTGATGCTGCTTGTATTTAAGGAATATGTTAAAATAAGCCATCAGTATTGAAAGTGCTGTGATCATTTCCCTGTTGATAACAGTCTGTCAGCTCATTGCCCAGAGTTTTGTTGTCAGTGGACCACATCACCTTGGATATGTTTAGTAACTTCTAAGATCTTGATGGACATGTCAAGAAAGAAATACTCTGGAGAGTTTTAAATGGATCTTGAAGTGGCATATAATTTTCTATTTGTCTCTGGTAGATCAGCATTTTCAGGAATGTAAAATCAGCTATTGCACCGCACTTTTGAAAGAATGTTAGTGTTAAAATGAAGTTGCTCGCTTAAAAATAAAACACAAACATGATTTTGTTAGTGAAGTACTTCAGTGGAAGGTCTTTTGGACAAAACACAAATTTAACAAACCAAAATAGTTCTAGAGTTATTCTCAGGTAGTGAAGAAGCATGAGATTTAAAAATGATAATTTAATACTTCTGCTGTGTCTGCTCTATTTCTGGTAGAACACCACACAGACTGCTCAATATATTGTCTTCAGCTTACAAATGCTAACCAGTCTTACAGGAATAACTTCTATTGGCAACATCTGAAGATGTGTTGGGGGGGAAATTCTAATACAGATGAAAGAATAGATGAAATAAAATGATGAGGTTACCTACCAGAATGCGACCACAGTGCATATATGCTGCAGCACTAATTTTATATATTTACAGGGTCTAAGTTGTTCTTCTCCAGTAAATCCTTATTTGCTGAATTGCTTTCAGCTTATTCTCAACAATCAGCATACATAAATCACACTAAGATCTAAGACATAGAAAGTCACCCTCAGATTTCATGAGAATTTAGGAACTTATGTATATAA
The DNA here is from genome assembly GCF_026979565.1 of Vidua chalybeata. NCBI lineage: Eukaryota > Metazoa > Chordata > Aves > Passeriformes > Viduidae > Vidua > Vidua chalybeata. The sequence continues at coordinate 106,846,719 of NC_071530.1, forward strand.
ATTACACATTTGCCTTAATAGATTTGTTGATTTTTTTTACCCAAATACCAAAACAGTGTGTCTCTCTGTTTCCAGGAGTTTGCCATCCCTATGAACTCCACGGTGTCTTTGTGGTTGCTTTCACAGGTGTGTTCTGCATGCCCCTCTACATCCCTTACAGCCTGACAGGAAAATGGCACTTGGGAAGAGGCATCTGCAAGCTTTGGCTGGTTATGGACTATCTCCTCTGCACAGCTTCAGTATTTAACATTGTTCTTATCAGCTATGACCGTTTCCTGTCAGTTACTAAAGCTGTAAGTAACCTGTTTAGAGGTTCTCTGATTTTTTTTTTCCCTTGGATGGTTATATTTACCAACCTTTGCCATGTTGATGAGTATAAGCCCAAATTTCATGAAGATAATACCCCTCAAAAATATACTGGCATGTGGCAATTATTAGATGTTTTGCAGCCAGATGGGGTGAATATTCTACATTGGCTATACTTCACTGCAGAGCCAGTCAACCAGGACTTTTCTCACAATTTCTGCTGCAAGCTGTGATCCTGTTGCTGCCTGAGGAAAAGCAGCCTAGGGGGTAAAAAGGGTAAGGCAGCAGACTGGTAAAAAAGGGGCAGGGAAAGAGGAAATTCAGAGTAAACTGGATTTGGGTTTGGACCTAAAATCAGGCGTGATAGTAAAAGAGAGTGGAGAGCAGTAAAATAAAGGACACTGGGAAGGTGTCTAGACATGAGATGTGGTCAAAAATGATTCTAGATAAGACCAGGAGCAAGAGCAAACAGGCAGAAAGTGGAACAAAGGGCAGACTGCAAGCATTGCCTGTAGATATGCAGCAATAAACTCCTCTTTGTGTATGGAGCAGAACCCCATACTTCAGACACATTCTGTCTCTGCTTTCTGCAGAGAAACCAACACACCTGGTGTGAGCTTTATGTCCATGCTAGGGGTGGCGGCCAGCATTTCTCACCAGCCACACTGTTAGCTCAAGTGGCAGGGAATGTCACAGAGAGCTAAAGGTTCCAGCTCTTTTGTGTGTATGAGACTGTCAACAAAACTTCATGCAATAGAATTTCAGTCTTATTTGTGGTAATTAATTTAACTTCCTATAACTGCCTTCTTATTTTACTTTATTATTTTATTTAAGGAAAAAATCTTGGAAACCAAACACCAAAATTTTTAGTGGGTAAAAAACCTTACGCTGGAAAGCCAAAGACAGCATTTGCAAATTGCAAAATTCAGAGCACCTATACAAATGCAATTAAGACCTATGGACATTTGTATGATATTTCTAGTAACACAAACTTTTGTTATCAATTGGATGTCTAAGCTTGCAGAATTTCATTTGTCCTGTGAAAGGGATGAAGCAGGATGTGAGCCACATTGTATCTATATGTTCTGCAACATATAGTGGAAAATATGTACTGGCCCTGGAGTAGATGTAGAAGAAAGAAAATGGGTGATTTTTTTAGTTTAATCAGCTAAGGGCTGAGGTACAGGTGTGGTATCTATTCCTTCATCCTTGTGAATTGTCTAGCAAGTAATTTTCTTATAGGTTACATCTCTGTGACACCTTCTCTGTTAAGCACCATGATGCATACAGTTATTTGTTTGTAAAATGCTGTAAAAAGCAGTGCAGTTTCCACGAGTGGGAGTCATGCTCCCAACAGCTATAAAGTGCTAATTCCTCTGGCACTTCAGACCATAGGTGTCTCAAACAAGGCATACCAAATTACTAGGTACTGATGGATGATCGTGTTTCATCCCCTGGACCTGGACCCTGGTACAGTGACATTAACTTGTTGAGAGACAGCCCTATGCACTGTCAGCATCGATGAAATAAACATGCTTCAGCTGATCAGCACAGCCACATCTGTGTATTACCAAACACCTCTTGAGTTCATCTCCAGCTGCTTCTCTTAGTCCCAAAATGGGTCTCTACAAGTCTGAACTTTTTATGGGTTTTTTCCCTCACAGGTATCTTACAGAGCCCAGCAGGGAATAACATCCAACCCTGCCATCGAGATGGTGGCCATCTGGCTATTTGCCTTCCTCCTGTACTGCCCAGCCATCCTGCTTTGGGAGCACGTGGCCGGACGCAGCGTGGTAGAGGTGGATCAGTGCTATGCTGAGTTCTTTGACAACTGGTACTTCCTCCTGTGTGCTTCCACCCTGGAGTTCTTTGTGCCGCTGCTCTTGGTGACCTACTTCAACGTGCACATCTTCCACAACATCCAGAGGCGCCAGCGGCGTGGCAGCGTGCAGGACTGCGAGCCTCCAAGGAGCAGCAGCCTGTCCTGGAGGTTTTGTGGCTTGCTGAGGCCAGGGGCATCATCTCCTTCATCAGAAGCAGAGGACAGTGTTTCTTCTTCCACGAGACCAAAGAAAGAGTCTTTGGGAACTGACTGCTCATTTCCATCCAGAGACAATTCTGTAACCCCAGAAAATGACTTTTCTGTTTCCTTCTGTGCAAAGACCAGATCAAAACTGCAGCGGGACAAGAAAATAGCGAAGTCTCTTGCCGTAATTGTCGGTGTGTTTGCCATTTGCTGGGCCCCATACTCTTTATTAATGATTATCCATGGGCCCTGCCAGGGAACTTGTGTCCATAACTTGCTGTATGAAGCAACATTTTGGCTTTTGTGGATCAATTCTTCTTTGAACCCATTTCTTTACCCTCTGTCATGTTAAATTTCGAATGGCTTTTCTGAAAATACTATGTCATAAAAAGTTTGCAACATTGAGATCAGGTTCTTTTTAGAAGGAAGAAGAAAAACAAGGTCCAAGAGGAGCTGGATGAGGGGTGTAAGTAGCCATTGTTTGAAATTAGATTTAGTCTTTTCCAGGAGATTAAACTAGTTGGAAAATCTAAATAAGCCTTCTGTGAAATGTCCTCCTGCACATGCAAATGTGCATGACCAAAGATTGTGTACTTTTCCCAGCTATTTGAATTGGTCAGTTAAAGGCTATATCCTCTGTCTGACTTTTCCTAGCAGTCTATCCACATTACCTTGATTCTGATTGCTGAAAATGTTGTCTTCAATTGCAGTACCTCTTATATTTGTGTTCACAGGTGATACTAGTTAAAAATAAAATAAAGTTGTATATTACCCATAGGGTCAATAGTATTCTAAAGTTGCTAATTTCTCTGTTCTATTTCTTTTGAACAATTTGCATTCAGAACCTGATTTTTGCCTATATGAACCATCCAATGAAGTTATGATTTTTGTTGCCAGGCACATAGCAGGATTACTACTTTCACTAAAGGTTTTTGGCCATCAGAAGCAAACTACTTTCAAAAACTTGGATGTATGTGTTCTCTGTAGAAGGGCATTGCTCGCTGATGCAGGAGTAGAGAATTCAGGTGTGTAAAGCATTTATGTGGATGTCCAACTATTCTGCAAGAAACCAGCCTTCTTCAGATGTGGTTTTTAGAGATCATAGAAAGGGAAGTATTTGTTCTTACTCCTTGGGGGTGGAAAATCCAGTTCTGTTTCTGCTACAAGCCCTCAGCTGGAAGTTGTGATAAAGGGTATATTTCTTACACACTGTGTAAGGCTGTGTTTGTTTTTCTGCATGAGACAGGAAAATGGCTGGCCTGGATGGCTGCCTGTAGTATGTGTGGTGAGAAGTGAGAGAGCTCGGAAGTGATCTTCTTTCAATACACATTTTCCATACTGTTAAGGACTATTCACTTGCATGGGTCTGGAATTACCAGGGACTAACTTCATAAACAGGTGTAACTTTAAAATGTAAATAATTTCTTTTCATCACGTGGTCAGTAAGTATAAGGCTAGGAAATAAATGGAAGAATGAAAACTAAAGAACTTTGACAAGTATTTGGTGTCCTTTTTATATTCTGTTTTTTTTTTTTTTTTTTTTTTTGGTGTATATTCATATAGTATATTAGTATATTTTACTTAACAGTCTTCTGAATGTTATTCTAGGCTGAACATTTAATCACATTTATATGTTTTGCTATATTATATGATAATTTATATTCTTCTACTTATACAAATTACACATGTATACAGCAATGTAAGAGGTATTGTCTCTCACATATGAGATGAGAACTCTAATATTCAATACAAACTACTTTGAAGAGTTGTTTTTTGCATTTGTTATAAGATTTTGGCCAGTGAGCTGGGCTTGTAATTGCTGCTAGAAGTCAGCATTTGTGTATCTCCAAAGCATGTCAGAACACAAAACACAAGAGTCGCTACACCCACCTGTTTTCTTTAAGCACAGCATGTACCAGTCTTTCACCTGCAAAGATTTTGTCATTCTTTTAAAATGCACCTTGTAAAATCAGTAGTGTTGAACACGTGCAAACAGATCCTTCTGTGTCAGCTTTTAGAGCAAATCCTCCTTACAGTTTATAAGATATAATTTTTGACTGTGTCAGCAAAGCAGAGTTAAAGATTTCGTTCTGGTTAGCTTATCAAAAAGATATTTTTGAAATTTAGCTATTTCCATAAGTAGATAAGGACACATAATCTTATATCTATGATGTATTATATTTTTTTCTGTTCTTCCTCTTCCTTGCTCACATCTTTTGCTTTCTTCTCATACCAGCCTGGTCTCTGCCACAGCTCTTTGGTACAGGCCACAAGAGCTGAGTGCTGGCATCAACAGAGATTTATTTATAAGCTGACTGAGGCCTTATGAATTCTGCAGCAGTGCCCTGTGCAAAGCCAAGGAAAGGCAAATTGAGGTTAGTTGATACAAGATATGGAGGACAGGCTTAGGTGCTCTGATGGGCAGTGAATCACCTCATTCTGCCTCCATTTGGGCTGAGTTGACATGCTAGAAGTTGTCAGAATAAACACTAATGGGACTGTGCTTCTAGGTGCAAACTTGGTTTTAGAGGCATGGACAGACATTTCAGTAGTACCTCTGGTTTATTTTTTCAGCCTTTGCAACTGTACTGGGAAATAAGTTGTGAATCTAGTTGGTCTTATCTCCCTCACTTTTCCTGAGCTACTGTTAGTAGGATAGAGTAGTCAGAAAGAAGCTGGTGGGAAAGCAAAATGGACTTTGTTTAGGTGAGGGGCTAGATTAGTCTCTTTATTCTTCTGATGTGGATATTATTTACAGCATAGAAAGGCACAGAATCATAGCATTGATGATATGGTTTGGATTGGAAGGGACCTTTAAGATCATGTGTACCTGGGCAGGGACATCTTCCATTAGACTGGGTTGCTCAAAGCCCTATCCAATCTGGCCTTGAACATTTCCAGGGATGGAGCATCCACAACTCTTCCAGACAACATGTGTCAGTGCCCCACCACCCTTGATTTTCTTCCTAGTATCTAATCTAAACTTGCCCTCTTTCAGTTTAAAACCATTGTCCCTTGTCCCATCACCACATGCCCTTTCCAGCTCTCTTGTAGCCTTGTTTAGGTACTGGAAGGCTGTTTCAAGGTCTCCCTGGAGCTGAACAGCCTTCTCCAGGCTGAACAACCCCAACTCACTCAGACTGTCCTCACAGGAAAGGTGTTCCAGTTCTTGATCATCTTTGTATCCCTCCTTTGGACCTGCTTCAACAGGTCAATACCCTTCTTATGCTGGGGATCCCAGAGCTGGATACTGAACTCCAGGTGGTGTCTCACAAAATCTCTCCACATTGTACCCCTTACCTTTCATCCAGGCTGTGGAAATACTTGGAATTGTCAGGGGAAGGGTTTAGACCAAGAAGACTCTTGTGGACAGTGAGTCCTTGTGGGAACTGCACGAGTAAGCTGCATCACTGACCTAAGGAATGCTTTCATGGTGATGGCATGAGATTCTTCCTACGCCTGCTCTGAGCCCATGGTCTATGCAGGTCCTGCAAGCCATGGCTTGGGATCCATGCTGATGAAAGGCATCAGTAAGGCTGATGGTTAGAGGGAAAATCTGCTACCACTGTCAGATGCAGATTTCACTTCTCCCTTGGACTGATAGAACCATAAAACAAACCAAAATTCAGATGTGCACGTAAGAGCAAAATCTAACGTTGGATAAAATACAGTGCCATGCTTTTTAGAAGGAATTTGTCTGGACTTTGGAGAGGTGGCTTTTTAGTTTCATTACTGAACAACACCTTAGTCCTTCATGAAAAAGATCTTATTTGGGCTTTAACAAAAAGAACTCATGCAGGACCTGTTGCTGAGAAAGCTAAGAACAATTAAGTCTTACTCTATTTGTGTGAGGGCCTTGTGGACGGACACCCAATAGGACTTAATTGCCATGACATGACCTCCCTTGGACCTCCACTCCTTGCATCAGCCTTGGGCCTAAGAGCATCACTAAACTGGAGTGGTCCTCTCCTGAGATACATGAGTGCTTGTAGGCTGCTCTGAGCACTGTCTTCTGCATTTTTGAGGCCTTAACTGGACTGCTGAAATTAGCCTTGGACCCAGCTTGTCACCTCATGTTTTGTCATGTTCTGCCTCAGCCATACTTGGGGAACTGAAGCCATCCACAGCAGCAAAGTGTGATATCACTCATCTCTCAGAAAAAAATCACACCATTGGGTCAAAACCCATCTGATCAAGGACTCCCCAGGAGGTTTTCAGTTCTGCCTGCAAAGGATCTCTTGCCTTCCTCCCCCCAAAAAATTCCAGATCCCACTCTTTACATTTTTTTTAACCAGTGCTATCCTAATACTTTATCATTATATCAATCTTCCCTTCAATTGTATAATTCAATGCTGCATTCTTTTTCCTTGCAGACTCACCACATTTCTTGCATTTCCTGTATTACCAGGTTTCCCATTTTGCAAGAGGTAGCTCATGTTCCTCCATACTGTCGTAGTGTTGATAGATCTGCACTGGCACATATTTCTCTGTGCCTTGCTCAACAGTCCCCCAGTCATATTGGCACAGCTTTTTCACAAAACATAAAATACATTTTACGCCAAGAAACACACAAAAAAATTAATCCAGAGAAGAAAAATCCATTTTTTTTCCCTTTGGTCTTGTTTTCAACTTACATACATTTATTTTAAACACAATGTTTTAGCAGCAGTGTTAATGAAGTGCATTAGAAACAGCTTTCCTAGTGTAAATAGGGTAAACTGGCATAAAGTGGAGTGGCTGGATTTTTGTGTGGTGAAAGTGGGACAGCTTCATGTAATGAGAGAAGATGAAGGTAAAATTCATTTTTTTACCATGCAAACAGGGAAGTGGAAAAAGCAGACTATTTTGTATATCACTGGTGATCACTAGGTATTGTCCTGTCAAGACTTTCCCCCTTTCTCCTTTTTTTTTTTCAGGATCTGGCTACTATACTTCAAGCTGGATCAAACTTTCTTGCCTTCAAAAGTTGGCACAGTGCTCTGATCTTCACTTGTGTGTATATTTGCTCATTTACTTTCTCTCCTTGCTAAACAACTCTGTCCAAGATTTTTATCTTAAATATGCCCAGCTAGGCTTAAATATACCTGGAAGGCAGGGACTGTGGGTACATCTGCTGGCTGGCTTTCCTTACAATAGCTTCTCACAGAAGCCTCAGTTTGGCATCCTTTTCCTGTCGCTGTTTCAACCAGCATGCTCCTGCAGATGTCACTGGTGCTACACGGTTTTTTTAAACCTTGCAAATCCGTGGATTTTTCAAAAGGTGCCATTTATGTGCACAATCCTACATGATATGACACCAGCACCTTTCTGCTAAAACTGCCACCAGATCTGCTGTATTACATCTAATATTTACTCTGCTGCAGGAAAGATTAGGGAAAGGGCTTATTACCTTGGCAAAGAAAGGAAGACTTTAGTCACACAGATAATCATAAGTCAGCACAGAACTTCTTTCTAAGTTGCTCTGCATAGAAATCATCCTGTGCTCAGAATTTGAATCAGGGCCTTATGTCACCCATGGAAAAGGAGGGAGAGTAACAGCGAGCTGAGAGCAGGCCCTCAGCATTGGCTTGTCAGGAAAAAAAAGTCCCCTCTGTTCTGATAGATGAAGTTTTTTTTTTTCTTGTCAGTCTATTTAAGCTATTCTACTTGTGGGCTGATACTAAAGAAGTCCATCTCTTGTACCCTTCTTGCTGCCCTTTGTCAGCAGCTTACTTTTGGGTTATCTTCAACTACCAATGAAGCTGCAGCTTTGAGTACTTGGTTATGTTTCTCAGTCATTTCCTATGGATCAGAGCTTTAGCTTTGCTAAAGTTATTGGGGATTTACTAAGATAGCCAAGTTGTGCCAAACAAGAATGGAATATAGGCCTTTTCCTGATCTCTACAGTGGACAGCTTCAAGGAGATCATCTCAGCAGAATTTTTGAGGATGGAGAACTTCCCTGGTAAGACAGATCTTGGTTCTAATGCTTTCCCTGGCATTCTAAAGATCTGAGCAACTTGAACTCTGTCTTGAACCATTTGTACATGGGAAACTGTTTGTAACTGTTGAAATGTGTGGATTTCTCTGCTGGGGCATTTACATTCAGCTAGTTGTGCTGCTTTTGACAAATGATTGCAAACAGAGTCAATCCTCAAGTATATACAAGGACAGTATGTCAGTGCAAATGCCTTCTTTACAGGACATGAGCCAAATTAGTTTCTGGAATAAAGCCAAGGAAGTTAATGGGTATAGCCTCTGAAGTTTAAGGGTTTATATGATTTGTATTCTATTTCTGTAATAATTTCTGGTGTATACACATCAATCAATTTTCACCTTGTTCTACTAATGCCATCTCAGGTTAACTCACCACCTGACTTTTGTGGTATCATACTGACACACTGTTTCTCTCTGTGCTTTGTTGCTGGGCTGTTCACACTATTTAATGCCACAGTACAATTTTTTCATTATTATACATCAGGTATAATGACAGCAAATTGCACTGGCCTCTGACTCATCCCCTCTTACAGCCTTGCATCTGGTGTTGTACCCCTCCTCTTTACCATGCTGGAGCTACTGGAATTAGAATGCTTTAAGCTTGTAAGTTTTCTTCATGATAAGGAATGTCAGTATTATTTTAAAAAATATTTTTCCCATCTAGCATTCGGATTTATGTCTTCCTTGCTATTTGAATCTGGGTGTATAATAGACTGAAGAAAGAAGAGCTTATGCCAAAACTGAAGCAAAGTGGTGATTTCATATCTTTCTGAGATTCTTCCCATGTCCAGAGCTTAGGCCCTGGCCCTTGTGCAAGTTATTTCTTGTGAAGTCAGAGATTTGTTGCTTCTTGGTAACGTGGGATGGCATATCTGCACAGGTAGGAAATTTGAACCAAATGGGGGATGTGAGGAGGAGTAGTTGCCTACTAAAACAGCAAACAGACAAAATATGCCTCTGGTTTTGGTAAAGACATTGATCCATATTTGAGTGTCTCATCTCACACAGTTTCTTAGATGTTATAAAGTATCTGAGTGAATCAATTACCATAAAGAGACATAGCGGATTTCTTTGGATGTATTTTTAATGAGAAAGGGAACCAGCAAGAGACAGGTGCAATTCAGTACTATGCTATATCCAGTTCTGGGCTGGAAAAGCTCTGAAAGTTTAAATATTTTTTTTTTTTTTCTTTTCCCCTCCAAATTTGCTAGATCCTTTAAAAGGGGATGTTAGTAACATGGTTGTAGTTTACTAGATTGCCCATTTAAAAAATGGGCTTTTTCCCCCTCATTTTTGACATGTCAGCTTTGCAGAGAGGGAAAACTGTGAACTGAATTTTTGTGCTGCTGGTAATGTTACAGATTTCTGGCCAGTTCGTGGAGAGGGTATTCACTCACAGTGGAGCAACTTGAAGTCTCTCTGTAGTGATTAGTACTCCTGGAGTGTGTTTGTTTATTTCTTGGACTTGAAGCCTTTGCATCCTTTCCTTCCTTCCCCTGATCCTCCCAAAGCAAAAATAACCATTCTAAGAGTTCTTGTGGGTGCTTCCTGGCAGACCTTGCTGTTAAGATCTTTTTATCTTGGATTGTCTTTCTTTCTTGCTTCAGGCCATTAGCCTTTGCCTTGTCCCCTTTGACTGCCCTGCATAATTCCTGCCTCTCCATGGCTCTTCCCAGTTCAGATTTATTAATTGAAAGGGAAGCTGCCTCTGTGGCACCTGAAGGGCTTCTGGCTGAGCCTGAGGTGGGGCAGCAGCCTGCAAAGAGAAGTGGCTGCCTGGTGGCTCTTGCTATCAGCTGTGCTTTGCTGACAGTCAGGGCACTTAGCCTCCAATTTATCTTTTCTTAGAGGCAAAAAGCTCCACAGCTCCACAGCTGTGAGGTGAATTTGAAAGCCGTGCCCTGCCCCAGAGAGAGGAGGGCAGAGGTGTGAGGTGGGCAACAGAGAACCAAAGGAAGCACCTTTCCAGAGCTGGGTACCCTGAGCACAGGCACTTGGATGAGCCAGCCTGCAGGGTCTCCAATTCTAAATTATCTTTGCATATAATGACAAACATCGAGGGCAGGTTTATCTAACAGTCTTCCTTGGGCTTGTGTGTTCCAAGCTGGGCAATGTCTTCTTTTTTTTTGTCTCTAAATGTCAGGCTTTGAAAAAAAAAAAATTCACCTGAAAACTTTTGCTTAATTCCTACTCCAGTTTATAGTCAAAAGGTATTTAGTCCTTTTTTAATACTTCAAATCAAGCTATGGATCTTGTCACAGGAGGTTTCCAGACTATAATTTGTTATTTACTGATCGTGGGTGAATGTGGTAGAGGTGCTTGCTGGAAGGGTGAAGTAGAGATGAGGGCCAGCATGGAAGACCTTTGTCTGAGCATACACTTTGGCTGGGTCCTTAGGCTGCCCCATCACCCCTACAGTTTTGGGGTATATGAAGGTGCTGCAGCCCATTTTCTCTGCTGAGCCATTAATTCCCTCTCCAGTAACATGAGCTGCTGGTCTTTTAAAGCCTCTTTTCTTTCCTTTTTTTGTTACTCTCATTTTTAACTGCTCTGGATGTGTCCTTAGTGCTGGGGAAAGCAAAGATATCTTTCCATCTGTGCAGTTTCATTAAGGGAACAGAAAGAAAAATCAAGGCTACCCTTTATTTACAGCAAAAGATGTGATAGAAGGAAGTGAAAGACTATTTAACACTGAGTAGGGAAAGTTTAATTTCTCTGGGAATGAGGGAAGAGAAAAGGAGGCTGAGGGGAGACCTTATTGCTACCTGAAAGGAGGCAGTGGCAATGTGGATGTTGGCCTCTTCTTCCAGGCAATGAAGGATAGAATGAGGGGAAACCAGGGGAGATTCAGGTTGTATTAGGAAAAAATTCTTCACTGAAAGAGAGATTAAGCATGGTAAGAGACTCACCAGGGAACTGGTGGAGTCACCATCCCTAGAAGTGTTCAAAAAAAAGGGCAGATGCAGAACTTTATGTGTGCTTTAGAGGACATGGTAGTTTTTGGTCAAAGGTTGGACTTAATGATCTCGGAGGTCTGTTCCAACCTTACTGATTCTCTAAGATCTGAAAAATAAATCAAAATACTAGCTGTAAGCCCATTTATGTTTTGCAATATTTGTGATTATTGTGCAATGTGCGACTAAAATCCCACTGAAGGACAACAAAATGATGGAGTGCAGTTATCCATACAAACTTCAAATATTGTGGGATGCATTCCTCAGTCACACAGAAAAAACTGGTAGGGTATTGTTTGATTATTCTTTTTTATAGTGGCCCCCTACCTCATAAATGATAAAGAGGAGTCCCCAAATTGAAGGGATGTTTGCAATACAGAGAATAAACTGTCTCTGAAACGTGAGCATTCACATGAAGGCAGACTGCCTTTGCAAAGTTGGCTGAGAGCCACATTTAGTCATGACTGTTCTAAAACCTCTCAACTTTTTAATAATATAAAGCCTAGACTTTTATCTGCATAAGTTTAGTAAATATTGATCAGATTAATGCTTGATACAGTGACACAGGGAGCTTAAGTTCTTCTATTTTAAGATCTTAGGTGAGCTAAGAGTTTAAGGTGATTTAAGGATTTTAGATCAGTAGAAAATAATAAATGGTCTTTAAACCCTTAACGCAGCTTAGCTGCAGATTTGCAGGCCATCCTTCAGACATTTAAAAAAATATTAAGCCTTCCTCAGGCAGCAGAGTTTGTGTCAAATCCAGCAGGTTTCAAAGCTGACTCGGTTACACATTATTATGTCCCTCTCAAAGTTTTCAACGCTGCTGAAATTACTGTTACCCAAAGTTTAATTTTTTCCCCATCAAACATTCACGAGTTTGGGGATGCTGTGAGCAGGTTTCTTATGGTTTTGCAGTGGCATCCTTGTAGGTAGACTGTACCTAGCATCAAATGGAGCCTTTCTGCTCCAAACTGTTTCCAGCTTCCTTGAGAGAGGTCAGCTGGGAAAAGAGGCTGACAAGGCCTGTAGCACCACTTCACAGAACTGCAGAATAATTTTGGTTGGAGGTGACCTGTCATTTAGCTCAAGAGAGTACACTTTAAATGTGTAAACAAGTTAACAAGTTTTACTCCTTTTTTTTACTAGTTTCTTTCTGTGTGTCAGTTCTGATTCTCCGAGGAAATGAAAGCAGAGGAAGTAGAGTGCTACAATCCCCAATTGTTTTCCTGTGTGGAAGACTTCTAAAGCAAATGGAGGGGAATGTTTCTGAGGCAGTAAAATGGGATCCACCAGAGCGTGCCACTCACCTCCTCATCACCCCCTGCCCCATCAAAACGAGACAAGGGCTTTTCAATGGCCGAGGGGATCCAGCCAGCAGCCAGCAGCAGCTCCTGTCACTACCAAAATTAATAGCAATGCTAGTTTCTTAACATGAACTAATTTGATAATTTGGTTTGAAAGTTAGTTCAAAGCATGTGTTTTATGTAAAACCATAGCAATTGTCTGAAATCATTGAGTGGGAACTGAGGAAATCTTCATGGAGATTCTTCAGAGTGACACTGGTCACTTTGTTGGGCCATCCTTTCTCACATACCTGCAGCTCAGCCTGAGTTGTGGTTAGCTTTCTGTGTCTCAAATCTTGTTGGAAACCTTTGCTTGAGCTGCAAACTTTTGCCTGAATTTACTTCTGACCACTTTGTACATATAGGTTCCATCCCCGTGCTTTTTATTTTAGCTAGATCTCTTTTCACAGACACATCCCCAGTCAGCCACCCTTTGTTAGGCTGAACAGGCAGACATCTCACATCCATTTTCCTAACCTTCCCACTGACCTCTCTGTGCCTCTTCCAGCTGGAAGGTATCTCCCTGAAACATGGGTGACCAGGACTGAAGCAGTTTTCCATATGGTATCACCTGGGCCTCATACAAAGACACGAATGCTTCCCTATTTTTACTGGAAATACCTCCCCTGCTGCCCTCATTTTTCCCTTTTCAAAAAATGAAATTAAGTGACTCTGGCAAGGTCTACCTTTAGTAAACCCATGTTGCATTTTATCCCATATTGCTTTTACCTCTGCATCATTAATTAGACTCCCCACAGAACACTATTTTAAAGCCTAGCAAGCTATTCAAGTGGCTCTAATAGACCTGTAAATATGGGTCAATTTTTTCACCTTCTTAATTGGAGGTCAAACCCTTGCTCCCCAGTCCTATGGCACTGTTCACAACCTTATTACTTTACCAAAGAGACTTGCTAACAGACTTGAAAAATCTTGTGGCAAAGCTTTTCTAATTTAAAGCATGTTATTATCTCATCCTTCCTATTCTAGCATGCTGGTCACCTTTGTCTTAGGGAAGCTGAACATTTTCCTTATATTTAATATTTAGTTTGGCTGACTTATCTGCACTTTTGTTCTTTTAAATTAATGATTTTACTTATAAAACTTATTTTTCTGTGTTTCCCATTTAATTTAAGTTGAGACAGTTTGTAATAAAACCTTAAAAGATATTTTATTTAATCACCTGTTTTTTATAGTGCCTCAGATATGAGCCAAATCAAGTCCAGACTGTGATCTTCTGAATGAGGGTTGCTGAGGATGAGGATACTTGTTGGTCATCTCAGTTAATGATGCAGAGGTAATGGTAATATGATCTGACAAAATCAGTTAATGATTTTTTTTTTGTCCTCAAGCTCTTCTTGTATGTTGGTGCCATCATTTTTTATTTTTATCACTTTCTTTCTTCTCATATTACTGCTTCCTAAGGTACAGAGTATTTTTTAGATTTTATGGTGAAATTCAGTGGTCCCTAGAACAAAAAGAAAAAAAACCCAAACTGTATTCATCACAGAAATAATATTGCACTTTTTAAAATAAGCCCTTGCTGTGGATTTTGGAAAAAATCAGTGGTGCTCAATGTATTGTATAAACTTAGTTAGTTTATATATATATATAGTTCTCAGTTGTCAAAAGTGGGTTTCTTTTACTTATGGCTTTGATTAACTATTTTTCAGTTTGGGGACATAGGGAAAATTTGGGAAGAGTGTGAGCCTATAATGAATGGCCAGGAGAACACATTTTTCTAAAACAAAAAGGCCTCTAACCAGACTATTCTACAAGCAAATGTGCCCAGTGGAGATAGTCCAGACAACTGCACCTGGACACCACCTGGATATAATTAAGGTCCCAGAATGGAAGATGTGTTAAAATAGATGCCAGGAAATTTAACACTCTCCCTTCTTTATTCATCTGCTGCAAAGGGATAACATAGATAGTACAGTACAATGGACCCATAGGACTCTGGATACCTCCAAGGAAGACTTTTTTTCTTCTTTTAGAGTCTGCCAGTGTCTGTATGCATTGGATTTTTACTGCTTTTTGACCCTACAAGGTGCAACCACACACCAAGGGTATTTCTATGGCTTAGGGTATTTCTTATTGGCTGTGCAAGAAGGAATTGCTTTGGTTTTCTCCCTTGCTCATATCCACAGGCCACACTCAGCCCCTGTGGATTTCCTATTATCCTTGAAAGAGTTAATTCTTCTTAAAATAGCACTCACCGTGTCATTTCTTTCACCCATTACTGACCATGTTATTTTTTTTTCCAATGTGTTGTTCAGCACTAAACTTCAGAAACACAGCTTTTATCCCTAGGTGAAGAAAATGCAAGCAAGCTTGCAGATATTTAAATCTGGTCTATTCAGAAACCAACTTAGTTGAAATGAAATGTAATGCTTTGCCTGAAAAAAAAAGTGAAGGGGAAAAATAAGGTTCATCTATGCAGAATACCACAATCAGTTGGTTAAAATTGAACATAGTGCCTTCATTAAATGTTAAAAATCTCTGTTGAAACAGTATTAGCACAGCAGGGTTGTGAAGAGCCAGAGATAAATAATGACTCAGAGCAAATAGGCCTCAGCAGGAGAGGTGTTTCACCTTATTGTGATCAGAAGCTGTCCTTATATATGTTCAAAATTACCTGTAATCCCATTATTATTATGATTACATGTGACATTGCTAAGTTTCTATTGTAAGAATAAATGGTAAAAAAAAAGGAGTCTGAGTGAAGAGTTTCTACATATCATCATGTTTTATTGATTTTGTAGAGGAACTTGAGACAGGAGACTGTTGCAATAGACAATGCACAGGGTGACTTGGACCCTGATTGACTTTCTTGTATTGGAAGTCCCAAGGGAGGGACAAATGGAGAGGCGTGCAATCAAATATTATCATGGTTTGCATAACTGGAGGCTGACAGACAAGCTGGACTGAGATGTAGCTGTGCTAGGTGCTTTATAACCACAGAACGATCTGGTCCTTGCCTGAAAAGGAGTTACCAGTCTTGATATGCACCAGAATGAAATAAAATTTGTACATTAAAAGCACCTCAGCCATCTGCGACTCCTTCTTCAGAGATTCTGGAAGAAATGAGTCTTGAAGAGGGATCTAGGACGGTGGATCACACCTATCTTGTCTGTCTGTTGTTGGGCTCAGTACCATTCCTCATTAACAGAATTTACAGTGATAAATAATGATGTGGTGATGTGCAGATAAGGGCAATAGCAACGCTAAAATCCTTGCCAGCATGCAGGGCCTGCCAGTACTTTGCTCACCTTTGGGGCTTGAATCTCCATGATGCCATGATTTTGGTGATTCATCTTTGCTGGAGGAGCTGGGAACAGCTTGGGAACACAGCGAGTGACCAGTGTTGTGGTGGGGGAATTGTGCTCCAGGAGGAGGGATCAGCACAGAAAAAGGGAAGAGGAGGGAGTAGTAGCTGCTTCTTGTAGCTTGAGTGGGAAGTAAAGCAGACAAAGAAGCAGGGCCCTTAGGAAAACAAGAGCAGGCAGAAGAGGTCTGCAGATTGGGGAGCCTGGACCTGGTACAGCAAAGAACTTTAAGGCAGAAGGTGAATTTGAAATGGGGATCAGTGTAAGTGAAAAAGTAGATAGCTAGGAAGATGTAATGAAATCTGTTTTGAATACACACAAGAAGTAATGTGTATCTTGGATTCTATCTCAGAGAAAAACTACCGTAATCTACGTAAAAGATGACGAATTCACGCATATAGAGTTGTTCATGTTTGAAATTTTTTTTTCAGAGTTGAAGTGATTTTAGATATAGACAATGACTATAGGACGGGAAAGAGGGCAGTGGTGTTTCCCCTCACAGGTGATAAATGCTGATCTTCACATGTAAGATGCCTGTGTAGAAAAGGGAACCTGTCTTCTTTCTTTGTGTGGAAGTATGGCTCTATTCCCAGCCAAATGTACATGGTACAGGTGAAGTTAGAATAAAAGAATATCAAGAACACAGGCAAAAAAAAAGTCTTGAAATGTATATATTTGGGCAGAGTATGAATGTTTAAAGGATATTAATATACCCTCTGAGAGATGAGGAAAGGTTCTGCCATCTCCTATTATCTGGCTTAGTAGGCTGAATAAGTGAATAATTCAGAGAGCAAAGTTTCTCCAACGAATGAGTCACCTAGACTCCAAACTATTAGCATGCAGCCAAGGCACATTGAAAAAGCAGAGTTCATCCACACTGGTTTTAGTAACTGCTCCACTCAGTGGGGAAATAAATCAGTTTTTCCTCAGTTAACACAAGATCTGAATAACCATCAATTCCCTCCACAGTATCTGCAGCACAAATGGTATCACAGATGCTTGATTGTAGGTATAAATTAGCATATTATGCCCATAGGGGGAGGCTGGATGATGATGGCTTAGTAGCTGAAGCCTGCTGGCCTCTGGGAAAGTGCAAATGTAATGTCAGATGACTCAGTTTGCCAGGTGAGCAAGAGAAGCTATGCCTCCACAAAACAAAAAAGGTGAAAAATGAAGACAAATTGTAGAGCAGTGCCTGTGGTCATAGATATGGTGCTACCTGTCACCCACACTGACTGACATTTAGAGGCAAGGAAAAGCACCTTTGGAACTTACAGCGATATTTGGAAGGGTTGAGAAGTACCTGGGTAAAATATCACTGCATGGGTCTTCCCTCTTACCTACTGGGTAAGGGAAATGACAACTACTTGGAAACCTCACGAGTTAAAAGGAATTGTAGGAACTATCTGTGCAAATTCAGACCTCCATCTGAAGGCAGTATCCATGACTGAAAATCCTGACACAGTTTAAAACCAAAAGATGGGACCAAACTCATCACAACAGTCTGGTTGGGCCACTGACTTCTTTCCTGTAAGTTTATTCCTCTTGTATTTCCTCACAGCAGGTTTTCCTCCCTGTCTTTTTTTTTTTTTTTGCTATTCTCATCCTTTTTGTTCTTACCACCCACATTTTTTCTCTTTAACAGAGAAGAATTTGATTCCTATAAATCTTCCAATGCTCAACACCTCTCTCCTGGTGGCCTGTTGTTCATGAGGCAGCATCTGCACAGAGCCAGGTGGGATCCTTTGTCAGCAATTGACAGGAGATGCTGCTGGTAGCTATTAGGCACACGAAAAGGAAGACGATGCCGAAATGGGGTTGTTAGAGAACCATGCGGCTCTTTCCTCATGTTGGGAGGACAAGTACACAGATTTCTCCTTCACTGCTGCCTGCCAGCATGTAGCTGTCAATTACTGCCTGTGCTTTGACACCCAAGCAGCAGCCTGGCCTCTTCCTCCTCGGCCATCCCTGCCTCCTCTGCTGCGCAGAGCTGCCTCTCCAGGTTAATGAGGTGCTGGTGTAATTTTGGCATCCAGATCTTGTGCTGACAGCTGTACCCCGGCTCCAGGAGTCCTGGCGCGTTACCGCCGCTGTTGCTGGCAGGGCCCCTCGCTCGAGCTGCTGCACATCTAGCAGCAGCTGGTCTCCCATGGGCTTCTCCCTGTTAGGCTTGGGGATGGAAGACAGCAGCAGTAGCCAATGCTGTTACACAAGCAAATTGTGTGAGGAAGTTTTTTCTTACAGACTGGGTTGGTCCAGCTTTTACTGAGCTGGTAAATGAGGGGTGGAAAAGCAGAGTCTGTTCTCCTTCCCTCCAGCCTCCACACATGGAACAGTTGTGGGTGCTCTGCAATGGGAGTAGCTCCATGATGAGGTCAGGGCCACGTCCCTCTGCCTGCCCACCAGTGCAGCCAGCAGTGGTGACTATGACAGAGGCAGTGGTAAGAAGTCATTTTATCATCATGAGATCAGTTGCATATATTCCCTGAAAGGAGAGTTGCCTCTGGAAGAGGCACCTGTCCTGGTGCTGTCTCATCCAGGATAGGTTCAGCTCTGCCCAGGTGCCCACGGCATCCCCAAAATGTTTGCTGCTACTGAGGAAAGCTCTTCTAGTATTTCTAGAAAACAAGTGATTCTTAGGAGACAGGAGCAGGGCTGGAGCAAGGAGGGTGTCCCAGGCACTGTTGTGAGTAGCTCTAGCAGGAGATCTGCAGAGTTTCTATCCTCTCTCAAATCTACCATGTGTAAGGTGGAGGTGATCCACCAAAGTCCTGTCAATGTCTTAAACCAGCCTGAGACACTGAAATTTTAAAGAAGAGGGCTCCCTTTCTGTGGCTGGAGGTTGCAGGACATGACCTATAACAGCAAATGTTTATTTCTCAATTAGTTATTGATTTGTTTTCCAATTCACTGACAGTCCTGAATGTCCCTGGAGCAACTGGGAAATCTAGAAATAAAGCTACTATTTACCTTAATTAATTATCTGAGTTTTTTTCCTCTCAGGGACCAAGAAACCATTTCTCAACATTCATGGGTCACGGATTCCTCCCTGAGCATCCATGTAACTTATTTAAATGTTTGAGCTATGATATCTACAGTGCAGCCAAGGATAATGAAATTGGGAAGTGGCTTCTCATGTAGTTACTCCAGTCCTTCATCTTTAATGCACAAGGAATGACTCAGGTGCACAGAGCCCTTCTCCCTCCTTTATGATGGCATTTTTTCCACCTACTGAGTATTTTTTACTATTATAGATCTTATGAGAGGAAAGATTGGTGTAGGAGTCATGGCAAATTACCTTGCAGAACTTGTAATCAGTTCTATTACCAGTAAATGCATATTCTTGAGAATACTGGGCTGCTGCTGTATTAGGGATCTTATAGGCAAGGGTGATGATGAAGGGTCTCTTTGTAGCAGGAGAGCTGAGCTGGCGCAGCCGCAGAGCCCACCAGCACAGCCACAGCTCAAGGGCTGAGCTTCAGAGGGAGCAGGGTCAGGAGAAAAGGCCACTGAGGCTGAGCTGGGGCTGCCCCAGGCACTGCTAGTGAGCCGAGACTACTGCCTGTTAACTCGTCTGCCATCACTCCTTCACAGGAACTTTTGCTAGTACAGCTAATCCTGCTCTAGGGATTTACCAGGAATAAAAAACAGGAATAAAAATGTCACTGCTTAAACCAATGTGGTTCCAGAGATAGAGGTTTCCAGTGCAGACTTAGCCTCAGGTCAGTTTTTTAAGGGTAGCTCTTGTCATCATTTACACTAAAGCTGGACTGTTGGGGAGAAAAAAGTCAGAGAGGTTGCAGCATCACTGACCCTTTGATTTTGCCTGTTTCCCTGTACTCACTATTTTGGAGCCAAGGTTCCAGTGATGGGCAGATATCAGGAGAATCACAGCATTTATTTGCCCTTTTTTTTTTTTTTTTTTTTTTTTTTTTTTTTTTTTTTTTTTAGTCCCTTGATTGTAGCTGGATGATTTACCAGCACAATTGTGAGGTTTGAAAAAAGGAGATGGAAAAACACCACTAGGACCATTTCACTCATGTACTCATGTGAGGCTACTCCCCATCTCTTTTGTGGTTTTGGGGGGCTAGTGGCCAGAGGCATAGATATGACCTTCCCCTTCAGAAATACTGTCTTCCCCTCACAAAGGTGTTTCTGCCCTCATTCTTTGGGCACTTTCTGATTTCCCCTGACTGACCCGCGACTCTCCAGCTGCCTTCAGGAGCGCTCAGGTTTGCTGCCGGAAAGCGAGCCCTGCGCATCCCTTAGGGCTGCGCTCTCCCCAGCCCAGCAGTTCTCTGCACGCCGCTTTTTTCCCCATAATGAAGGCAGAGCATCTGTAATGCTCCCGAGCCGTTCCTGCAGCAGGAATCCCACGGTTCGGTCGAGTGGATGCAGCCACTGGATGTCACTGTTGTTCCGCGGAAACCCTCTGAAAGCCACTGGCGGATGAGCGATGGTAGGTAGCTATGGGTTGGCAGAACACGGATTTTCACACCCACTGCGGGATCTGCTGCTTTGAGTGGCTCCGAGCAGCCCCGTCTCAGGTAAAAGGTCCATATGGATTCTGGGAGGGTGAGGTATGGATGCTCTGGGTGTCGGTGTTGTTCACTGTTTGTGATAACTACTTATTGAGGATGGAAGGAAACAGTGATGAAATTAGCAGGATCCCCCAGCAGTGGCTTTAGAGCGTCTTTGACATTTCCTGTGGCTGTTCATTTCATGGACCCATAGAATCATAGAATGGTGGTTGGAAAGATCTTTAGGATCATCCACTTCCAACATGCCTGCCATGGGCAGGGACACCTTCCACTAGCCCAGGTTGTTCAAAGCCCCATTCAACCTGGTCTTGAACATTTCCAAGGATGGACCACCCACGAGTTCTCTGGGCAATCTCTCCCAGTGCCTCAGCCCCCTCACAGTAAAGAGTTAATCTCTTCTCTGCATACAAAGGTCTGAGGGCAGCGGGAGTCCAGCCAGGATGACAAGGCTGCATCTCATGGACCTGCAGAGCATCAGGGATGAGCTGCAGGATGCCGGGAAGGGAGCCAGGAAAAGCACATCGTCCCCAGCCTGCACTCACTTCCTGGGGCAGGCAGGGCGTGTGGAAAGCAGCATGTGACTGGTCTTGCCCAGATGAGCAGCTGGGGTGCAACTGGGCTGCCTAGTTAGGGAGCTGGGAAGTGTCCTCAGGTGCTCCCAATGCAAACAACATTTGACAAACACCAGTGAGCCCAGAGCAGTGAGTCTGTCCAGAGAGGATGATTTCAATGTTAGGCAAACCTGTGAATACTTTTGCTTTGTTTAGAGCATTTAGGCCACAGCTGACTGTCAGGCTGGGCAAGCAGAGAGACAAAGGCAAAGGAATTTTACTCCTCTTTTCCTTCTCTCCAATACTTGTGTTGAACAGAAGCTGCTCATGGATGAAGACTGGTTCCTAGCGCTGAGAGTCCAAAAGAGAGCTGTTGAGCATTTGTGTTTTAGGGAAGGATTTTTCTCCCAGTTGCCAGTCTGGCTTTAGATTAGCTCTGCAGGGATGTCAAGATTTGTCTTCTGTGAATTGTCCTACCTTTCTTAAGATACAAAGTGGGCACCTGTTGTTTTCCTACTAAGTCTTCATTGATTAAACTTCCAAAAGTGTTTCTAGCAAAATAATTTAGTTAAATGGAAAGAAAATTAATCTGTATAATTAATTACTTAAATAAGACTTCAGAAAGTCATAGGCTTTCCCAGAAAAAATATTCTGGTAAACAAGGTAAGAAGTTGCAAATCAACCCTGTTCCTTAGAAGATATTTATTTTTATCACATTCCCTTTCACTGAAGCCTTGACTCAATAAGATATTTGCATATGTGACTAAGTCATTTGGATCTAGTTCCCTTGGGTATCTGCAAACAAAGGACAGTCCCAGGAGTGACACTCTGAAGTGACCTTGATTGTACTTTAATACTAGCAGTATTGAAAGAAGTGAGGGCGATGCCAAGGAAAAATGAGGAGACAAAACTTACTATTAGAAATTGAAGCTGGCAACAAGAAAATGAGTGAAAACATCCAGCATCTAGCAGGTGACCTAATATGTTTGGTTAAGTGGTCATCTATGCACAGTGCAGGATCCCCCAGTTAGTGTTATTCCCCCAGAGAAGCTCCTATGGCATAATGAGGCAATCAGGATATCCCAACTCAGGTCCAGAAACACCAGAGCCATCCATCAGTGTATGCCCCAAACGTCTTTGGAGGAACAGTGACCTTCATGGATCCCATGTCTCTGTGCTCAGCCAAAACCCTGGCTGTGAGATGCCCAGAAGCTTGTGGTAGTGCTGCACTGCCCACAGGCCCTGCTGGGAATCTGGGAAATAATTGGTACTAATCTTGCTGCTTGGCTTGTGGGTGAGGTCTGACTCTCTTCTAGACAACTGCAAGAAAATGAGATGTGCCTGTGTGGATTTGCCCTACAGATGCTCTCTCTCACCTGGGGGCCTCTGTCCCCAGAGAAACGTGCTTTGCCCCATAATTTCTGTAACCCAGGAGACTGCTTGAATCATGATGGACCACTCTAATAGAAGGAAATACCCAGACTAGTGACTTCTTAAGCTTTTTTCTCCTTTGATCTTTTCTTCCTGGAGGCATTTATTTGATCTTGGAAGGACCTTAGGGCTACAGTCTGCCCTAGCAAAGATATGACAGAGAGCAGAGGGAAGATTTGGAGTCTTTTCTTCTGACTATTTCTCTACATAACACAGGCAAAATATTGACATGTTTCTCCCAGGAGCATAGGGGCAAGATGTAGCAAATCAGAGTGGAGATAAACTAAGTGAAATTTCCAGGATAAAAACAATCATAAAAGGTTATGGCTCTGAAGCAGGATACTCTTCTAGAAAGTACTGTGTGGGTCTCAGGAGGCTTGGTTCCAGGAGACCTGACAGCCAGTGTGAAACTATGTAAAGGCCAACTGATTGCTTTGTTTCTCAGTTCTCCACCTGTGAAATATCCCCTGCCCCTTCTCTGTTTTACCTTAGTGGGACTGTGTCTTTTCCAGTTAATACAGCAACAGAGTGAAGGTCTCTCACTTTCTGTTGGAGCCACTAGATGGGACTAGAGTAAAACAATGAACATAATTTCGACATACAGGCCAATAAAGACGTGTTATCTTTGACCTTTAAATCTAGTCTCAGGATTCAATCCAAATGCCAGTTTAGGCTTTCAGAGTTGCCTGCTAAAAATTAATCATCTTCTCTGCTTCTTCTTTTTTCCTTCTTTGAAGTAAGCTTCATCTACATAGCTGGTATTTGCATTGCCATGTTATAGGAACCAAATGGTATCCATCTGTAGACATGAAATATGAAGGGGCCATTTGGGCTACTGAAGTGCTTCTCTTTCCTCACCACACTCATTCCTGAAAGCACTGAGAGGAGCATTAAATACCAGAGGGAGATCAGATGTGGGCACAAATGGAGAAAAGCTGGGGAAAGCAAAATGAAGCACATCTTCATGTTTCCCTCCCCACAAGCTGTGGCTAGGGAAATAAAGCAAAGCCAGGACTCCAAACCTGAAAGAAAGGCAGGAGCAAGGTTTGCAGTCTTTCCTGTTACTTTGCTCATCCTAGCACTCCATTCCTCTCTGCACATCTATTTGCCATAGGCAGTGAGGATGAGTAAGGCTGGGGTCTCTTCCCCCAGCTCTCTGTGGAGGGAAGTGCATGGGCAGTGCTGAGGGTGTACCACCACCTCCTAATTCACATTGCTGTGAACCAGTCAGAAAATGAAAGTAAACAACCTATTTACATGTATTTTAAACACAGCTCGGTGCCTGGCAGTCTGATTATTTTGAGGAAGAGGTTAAAACAGACACTGTAAGGCAAGGACCTTACATACCAAGCTCCAGCCCTCGGTGCATTAATATGGCTGAGTGGAGATACTAACATAACCTTACCTGTAATGGCATGAACACACCACTGTAATAATTCATTTAGAATGATGACACCTGAGACCTAATTTAAAACTCCTAGATGAATACTGTTCTCACATTCAAACCCCAAGGCTGCTGCAAACATACCTAAGAAATCCTAAGAACTATAGTGAGCCTAATTGAATTGGACTTAAATGGACCATTGAGGTGGCCTCACAGAGCTCTGGGGAATTTATATTGTCTATACTGTATCAGAATCACAGCTTGAACTGAATAACGGGTTACATCCAATCATGTTACTGTAACTCATGCTTGAGGAAAGGGGGAAACCTTTTGCTATCAGCAAGGCTGTATGGAAAACAATTTCAAATCACTTTAAACCCGGCTGGCAACTACTTTGCCAATTATGGACTCCTTTGGGAAAGGTGTGTGCTAGGGCTCGGGACTAAATGATTTATGTCAAGCGCCCCAGTCCCTGGAGGCACATACAGGAGGCTGGAGAGGAGGTGCTTGTGGCTAATTATTTCTCCTAAGAATACTTTAGCAAGGTAATTTGTGCTTGCAGATGAGTCACTCTACGCGCTGAATATAACACAGGGAAAGCAGAGACTTCAGCGCTACCGACAGATAAAAGTGAAATGAACGGGATCTTCGTTCCTTAATCTCATATGCAAAACCCCAGCCCCCCGGCCCCTTGCCTGCCCCCTCTCCCCCAAGGGCCCCTCACCACTCATGCTCAAGGGGGACCACAGAGGAAGGCCAAGCAGAGCCTCATCTCCACACCTAATTACAGAAAGGAGCCTGGCGTTTAAAAGGCTGATAAAAGTGTGCACTCTCTGTGACTCTTGGTGGTGCAAATCTGCTGGTGGCTGGGCATGCAGGAGGGAAAAGCTCGGGCAAGCTGAAGGAGGTAGCAGCCAAATGCCTTCCTAGCGTTTCTGCCTGTGCATCCCCTTGCTCCACTGGCAGTTTCTTTGCTCCCGTTGTCTAAAATCTCCTCACAGGTGCACTGTTGACACTGTGTTATAATTTATGAAGCTGCAGATGCCTGGAACATGTAATTCATTTTGCAGATGGCAAGTGTAAATTCTGCTGTTCCTCACATGGCACAGACTTGCCTGTTAATAAAAAGGCTGACCTCCCAGATCCTGGCTACTCCGAGAGGTGCAGCAAATCCCTTTTGGATGTGTTGCTGCCATCGAGTAAGGTGTAAATAGCATTGATCTTGCCGATGAGTCAAGCCTGATTTCAAGATCCCTACTGCCCCAAAACTCTGGGGTGTGAGCTTTGGGACTGACCCAAAGCAGGGTTAATTTTGGTCAGAAATTTGGGATTGATTTGCAGCTGAAGCACACATTAGAACGTTGTGCATATTCTGAATACTGCCTTCCAGATTTTCATCTGATTTTAACCCATATTGTATAGTTGACTTTTACTCAGGTCCTATCATTCACACTGGCTTTGGGATTTCAGGAGCAGTGAGAACACGAATTTGTGGCAAACACAGAGCTGCTATTCTTGATCAGGAATTAGTAGAGGTGCACACACACTCTTCTTTTGAAAAATGCATTTGTGGTTATCAGCTGAGGAGAAGAAAGAATGCTGAAAGTCCCTGTGGAAATGCCACTCAAGCCTTCCAAGCCCAGATGAGCCCCAAGCCCCGCAGCTGAGCCTGGGGCCCTGCAGAGCAGATGCACCAGCCTGCTAGAGTGTGGGTGGGTAGTGAGCCACCAGGGCTGCAACCTGCAGCTGCAGCACTCTGCACGGATCAATCTGCAGTAAGAAGTGAGGAAAGATCTGAAGCACCTTTCTTTCCTGCAGCAATATAAGCAGTAACACAGCTGCCACAGATGGAGAGGGGCCAAAGGATTTGACCCACAGCAAAGAGATAAGTTGTGAAAGATCGAGTAGCTGAATTGACTGGCTTCAAAACAGCAATCTAACAAACCAATGGCTTTTGGGTGAGTCTTGTTTGTCCAAAAGATCTGTGGTCTTCTAGTCCATGCTCATGTGACAGCCTTCCATTGGGAACGTGCAGCGAAATCCATTCTTGTTGACATGATTAAGGCTCAGCTGCAAGGCACAGCCATCAGTGAGAGGCTCTTATCTCAAGCATGAGCTGCAGGGGAAAGCTAGTTGGGAAGGCCAGTTAAATGCTGGCTGGCAGGGCAGGGAACAGGCAGTGTTAGCAGGCATTGTAAACCCATGTCTGGCAATAAAAGGGTCTGTAGTTTGTAGCATTATGGGATATATAAGCTGAAGGGAACAAACTCCAAGAAAACCGTAGCTGAGGTTGGTTTGGGTTTTTTGCTTGTCTTTGGACATAGTTGAGCGTGGGTTCAAAACATTCACCCTGTGCTGATGAAGATTCTGACTCACGGTGTCTGTTAGAGAGTAGAGGAGAGGAAGGGAGGAAGCTGAGGCAAAACGCACAATCCTGTTTTCCCTGCTCAACCTGTCCCCTCTGTCTGCCAAGGAGATGCTCCAGAGTGCTGGAGTAAGACCTTTTGTTGGTCTAATAAAGGAGGCAGGACATGTACTGCTCGTCCCTTGTGGATTTAAGCCACAGCAAAAATTGTGTTGAAAGCTGCCACCCAGAAAAACATCAGTATTCTGTCCTCTGCCTGATTGCCTCAATCTCCTGGTTTATTGGACAAAATCCTGCCTCAAAAATTTGCATGCAAGAGAGAAGCCAGAGCACATTCATTGGGAAGTGTGCATGAAATGGAGCACTGGTTCAACAGAAAGTCTTTCACTTGCTCTTTTTTTTTCTTTTTGATCCACTTCCCTAGAGTCTTTTCACGACCATTCACCACCAGGCACACAAACTCCTGCCACAACAGCTTAAGAGTAATTCTTTCTGTCCCAGCTGATGAGAAGGAACATTGTTCTGCAATATGCTGATGGTCTTCCATGTCCAAATCATGCAGAACGGGATCACAGAAAAACTCCTCACAACTTTTCCTCTTTTAATACGGAGAGTTTATGACTATATTATGCAGATCTTTTATACATTTCTTTGTATTTTATTTTTTTATTCTTTCCAATCTCTTTTAAGCTTCTTCCCCTTTGCACATCTGAGCTTTGCTGATCACAGAGGTCAAATAGATTGAAAACATGTGTGCAAGTAAAGTGGCTTCACCTTTGACCTCAAACTATTCCTTCTTGGGAACATTTAATTTGCTCTAACCAAATGTATTTTTATTTTAATGGAATGCTCTTTGCCTGAGGCAAACTGTGTGGAAGTCCATCAGATGTGTTTTCATTTTACCACTTTGTAGAAAAGTGTATTAATCCATTTTGCTTTACATCTGGAATTTTTTTAACACAGCCCTGGGATTTTCCCCCTCTATTTGCAGCACTACCCATGGCTCCTGTGCAGAAAACAAAACAGAGCAATATGAAATTAAATGGGCCAAAGAGGTGTGTTAAGAATGAAAGTCGATCCTGATTGCAAAGGGAAAATTCTTTTGGCATTCTGGGTCTATATATTTCTATTTCTGCTAGGTTATATATTTTCCAAGGATGATGCTCTGTGCTATGCCAGAAGGCAGAGGATGTAAAAATTTGGTTTATAACACTATCCTGGATCATTCTGGTGAGTTGAGGTAAGCTTTACATTAGGATCAAGCTGTGGCTACAGGTGCTCACTTTCATCTTGTGTCTCTGTGATTTAATTCAAGGCTTGTAGCACTTTGTGGCAGAACACAATGTAGAAGGTGCAACCATTTCAGACTGTGTTATGGTTTTGATTGTTTTGGAAGTCTTACACAATAGTTTCTCCTAAGCAGCTCCCCTAAGCTGTTTGGGGCAGTTTTCAAGCTGCTATGCATTCATGCATAGCCCGTGAGTGTTTGCCCAGCCTACCTGTTATAAAAATCAAGAGATATAGCTAGCTTTTCTTTTTTTTTTTTTTTCCCTTTTCTTCATAAGAGATGGTTTCAAGCTCATGTAACCTTCGTTGTTAGCTGTCTCACAATTCTGATTCTGCCACCACTCATTTTGGGGTCAAGTACTGAATTCAACATGATATGACAACCTAACATGAGAAAGCCAGAGTAAATGTCATCCTCTAATATACTTGAATGATGGAACAAGTCTGTGCCCAGGAGTCTCCATTCATTTTGCATAGTCCCTGCATCCTATTTGGGCAGCTTGCTACTGGGAGGAACATCCCTCCCTCTGAAACCTGAAAGGGTGAATGAGCCCCTGTGTGGCTGCACTGTTGTCCTACTTTTCTGCTGTGCCTCCATTTAACAGTCTGCTGTCAGAGGAAATTATTTCAGTATTACTACTTTCTAGAATACTACAAAAAGCCATAACAGCAACAAAAAAAGAATAGTGTGTAGATAGATATATAAAGCTGTATTTCCTCCTCTTGTGGATCCAAAGGAGGATTCCCATAGTTGCAGGAAAGTAGAGCCTACTGAGATTATTCACAGTGAGTAAATTGAGTAAATTGCACAGCTGGTGGTGTGTGTTTTTTTTCTTCTGTGCATGCATCAGTTATTCCTTGACAATGCCCAATTTCTATCAATGGAAATAGTTGTTAATAAGTATTTGTAATAAGTATTTGTTGTAAGTATTTGTTAAACAGCTTGTACAAAGCATTTTCCGTCCAGTGAGAGGTTCACTTCGGATATCCACTATTCATTATTCACCGTGTGTGTGTTCACACAAGTCATATGGTATTGTCACTACTCCTTACTTGAATAACTCTAGTTAAACAGGAGGCTAATGAATGTTGGAGCACACATGGTGAATAACTAATAACAAGGAACATGCTCTCTCACTTGCACCTATAACCAGGGCTGTCTGACAGCATGGGGGGATGGGGCCTGTAATCTGGGCCTCCCAGCTCCAAGGGCCTCCTTCTCCCGCTGCGGCTCTGTGTGTGCTATGCATGTGCCATACAGGTCACTCTGGGTGTGCAGCTTGTTGCTGTGTGCCCTGAGACACTTCTTAGCTGGACTTGGGGACTTGAGTACCCATACATGGGCTTTACCAGTACACACTGTTATGCAAACCTGCTAAGTTCTCAATATGGGGGTAAGGAAATGGGAATCTGGCTATTTAAATGTCAGCAAACAGAAAGAAACAGAACATCCATAGTCAACCCAGCTCCTTAAACTTTCCCCTAGCAGCAAATCCAGCTCCCTCCTGTTGCACTTCTGATGCAAAGGAACCAAGTGCTCCCATGGATGTGCCTACACAGCAAGGTGTGATTTTAGCACAAGTTGAGGAACCAGTGCCAGGTGCCAGTTAACCAGCACACCTATCAGTATCTTTGAAGGACTGCAAAGGTCTCAATCCCCTCTGGCAACCAGGGATCCAGGTATGTGCCCTGTGACCAGTTTGGAGGTTGGACAGCTGCAGTCAGATGAGAGAGGCTGTGCTATCACATGGCTGTGACCACCACCTTTAATGTGAGAGGCAAAAGCATCCCTGATCATGTACCATTTTCCTTCTTACCACCCTTTTTCATCTTTTTTACTCAAGTTCCCTTGTGTCTTCCATAATCTCATGCTTGCCATTAGTAGGTTAAAGCTGGTATGCTCATGATATTTATCACCTTGCCCAGCTTGCTTCTCACCTTGTCCACTGCTGCCCAAACCCAAAGGTTTTTGAAACCCCTGAAAGTGTGGTTAAATATACTTCACTGTTACTGATGAAAGAGCGTGGAGGAAGATGTTTCATCCAACAGTGATGGTTTTGCCATCACAACTGCCTTCATATTTTTAGTGGTTTCATCACCATGTAAGAGGGTTTTATGCCTCCTTTTTCCTCAGAACTTGTTGAGGCAGGATTATGCTACTATGCTGCTTTTGCCTCTTCATAGATTTGTGCTTTCCCACCTTCTGACTTCTTCTGCCCTTTTCATTTCTCACTGGGGAGACTCCAAGGTCTTTTGGTGCTGGAACATTTTTCCTCATGTGTTTGCAGTATCTAGCACAACATAGCCCTGATCTCTGCTGGTGGATACTAGGCATTCATGGAATTCAAACAATAAATAATCCTCATTCCTGCTGCATTGCTCTACTTGTGCTATGTATCAGATGAGAGAGGGTGGCTCTTAATCTTCTTACTGTCAGGATTATACAGGTATATTTCTGATAGAGAACTTTTAAACTACCATACAGTGAAAAGTTGGAAGGTCTCTTGTAAATCACACTTTATTCACATATAAACATAACTTAAATCAAGTTGATGAGCAATACCCTCCACAGGATAAATGTCTGATACTGGATTTATTTCAGATCTGTTTACACAAAGGATTGATGACGATCAATATCTGCCCTCGGGATGAGCAGGGAAACAAAAATGCTGGTGGATCAGGCCACTTGATGTCACTATTGCTTGACAATGTGCACAGGCAACCTGAGTATAAATGGGGTTAGTTAGAGGAGAGCAGGATGGGGTTTAAGGAAGGCCTCTGGACCATATATTTAAAAAGAATGAGAAAGATACATTATTTAGGATTGAGCATAAATTCTGCCTTCCCTTCCCTTTGCACTCCCTTCCCTTCTGCACTCATGGCTGAAAGTGCTCTGAATGAGTTTAGAGCAGGATTCACACATTTTTCACTCACTCAGTGTAAGAAAAAGACACTTTCTTTGTCTCTCTGATGCCTCTGTGTGGGGAGCATTGTGGTACTGAGCAGAGGACCTGTCTGATCCAGTGGTCCAGGTTTATGTTAATAATTCTTGTATTTTACCATACACCAGGTAAGACTGAGTCCATAATGGACTATGAAGCAGAATACTTTTTTTCCACTGCCATGAAGTTTCCTGGCTACCTGGCTGATTTTTACAAAATGCAGCCTGTGTTTCCCTTGAAGAGTTTGGGTCCTCACCTGGGCAGTCGACAGAGTTTCTATTTCTATTGCTTACTGCAGAGATTTCACCATTCAGCGAACTTACCAGTTGCAGTTGAACCGTAAATTATTTATCAAAGTCCACGGTGAATAAATATCTAATACTCCTACCCACACAACTTCATCTAAGTCCCATGAAACTGGGCAATGGGTTTCTTCTCCTTTTGGAAGGGTTAAGGTTACTAAATAATTCAGAAGCCTCTCTCCTGGCTGTAGTAGGATGTGTGGCTTTAAACTACCTCAAAGTGCTTTTTGTTAGGAATTGAACCATACTGGTCACTCCTTTGTCTTCTGGTAAAGTGAGTATTTACTTGAATGAAAAGTGGGTGAATGCCTTTGTGTGTGAAACTGTGACAGCAATTAAAACTCAAATTTTTTGTTCTTGGAATGAGTAAGACCATGGGCAGTTTGTGTATTTCTTTCTTGGATGATTGTCATTTATGTAGAGCTCTTGGAATCGTCCTCTTTGGGAGGAGTTGCAGGTGTGCTGTGCTTGCTCAGAATATTTATATTTTATCTGTTTGGAACAATTAACTTCCTTTTGGTTTAGATTTTCAATAATCAGTTCACTTTCCCTGTGCTGTTAGTTCTCTCCCTTGAGCAGTAGTGTTAGTTATAGCGGCTTACATGGCTCTGACTACAGGTGAGCAACAAGACAGGCAATATCTAAATTATTTGCACGCACAGGATACCTATGAGTGGAATTTAACCCACATCTCCTAGGCCATGAGCCAAACTCTTTTACCATGGGACAAGTTTCCCTTACTGTTAGGAAAGTAAAGCTCGAATCTCACCAGGTCTCCAACAGGCCCCATTTCTTTGTGAAAGATGATTAACATCACAAGTGATGTTTGTAGGAACCTGGCTTTATTTCTTCATTTTCCCTGTAGATGACCCTATGTGGATGATTACAGTAGCAGGTATTGTCTTTCTCCTTCCCAGAGAAAGGGAGATGAGCTCTTCCAAGGTAAGTGATCATCTATCACTTCAGCAGCTTGAGGACTCCCGTTCCTAAAACCTGAGGAACTGGCTCAGGTGTGTCTTGGCCCTTCTTAACAGAAGACCAAGATACAATATTAAGTAAGTTTTAAAGCTGAGATAATTTGTAGTGACTCCACTAACATATGGTTGGAAGGTCACTGAAAAGAGGCAATTAAAAATAATGGTGCACTGAATCCAAAACCTGCTAGTTTATTTCCAAATCTTTCAGTCTGGGCATCACCCTGCGTATGGGTGATGAGTTGAGGTGAGATCTCAGGTGGCAGCTCCAACAGAAGCGTTGAGGACAAGCCTGTGAACCCTTGTGGCATGGTGTGTTCTTCTTCGCTATTAGTCTAGCTGGCCCAGTGGAACTGCTCATGCCAGTGTAACCATGATTTAATCATATTAATAGTGCTGGGCAATTGATGGAAGTGTGGTACAAAAGACAAAAATGTACAAAAAATACCCTTTCTGACAAGCGCTTTATTTTCTGTACAAAAAATTGCAACCTCTTGTGAATTTTAAACTACCCTAAAGAATTTCATGTTGAGGCAACTGTTCTTTACAGAGTCCTGCAGCTTATTTAAAAAATACCAGTAGAAAGGTTTTTTTTCTCTATTAAACTGCATATGTTTTAAGAGTAATTTCCATGGAATCCTTATTAATTTCTATAGCTCTCTGTTTAATTTTCTCTTTTTCATAAAGAACATTGTTAAACTGTAACTAGTATGGTTGGTGACCACGTTTTAGGGATGTGTCATGGCATCTCTAAAAGAGTTGGCTTTCATTTAATTTCCTTCAATCTGTTCTTTGGCAACCTCCAACCAACTGTACAAGCATGGAAGAAAGATCTGAGCATTTATGATGGATTGTGAGCAGGAAGGAATTGGAATTGTCTTTAATGAGCTGTAGCCATTTGGTTTCGCTTCTCTGACAGTCCTTAAGTACTTTGTGTACTTTAAGTTAAAGACAGAATCGAGCACTTTAAGATGTCTCAGAGTCACCCCATCATTTCAGCATTATCTGGGCATTCTGATGTGCTCTCCCATTACAAGACCATTCTGGAATTGAATGGTCAGTGATGATAAACAGTGATAATGGATTACTGAGTAGGGGGAAGGTAGGAGATATTAATAAGGTAAGATTTTTAATTAATTTTTCAAGTTAATTAAAATGTCCAAAAGCACAATAAAACTGCAGAAGATCTGGCAAGGGAATGGCAGCCTGTCTGATTAATGCAAGTCAACTGTCTTCTGAGGGTAATAGTAATAATGATGAGATTATGGATATGGAAGAACCTGCTAAAGAGATATGAGATGCATGTGGAATACAAACTGTGTCCTAGTTACTATTTTATGGTGCACAATGGATCTTATTAAGGAGGAATAGCAGTAAGAATTACCACTGAATTGCTCAATAAAAGTATTGTGTAATTAACACTGCTGCACCATCAGCTTGAGTGCTACCTCCCATTGATACTCCATATCCTCCATTTACTTTTAGTTTTTAACTAAAGTATGGGAGTTTCAATGGCAGATGCAGGCAGCTTGAAAAACATGTTGCCTTATGCACGATGATACTTGGAGAAAGGCAAGTAAGCACTGAAGGGCTGGAGTGGAATATGATATTCAGAAGAGACTGGCAGGAACTTCCACAAGTCAGAGTTTTGATACTTCATTCCCTCAGCAAAAATAACACTGAAACAAAATAACAATAATAACCATGATAGAGACAGTAAAAATACTTTCTTTCTGGCATCCCCAGTCTCATCCCTAATGAGGTTTTGAAAGCATGTGTTCCCCATCCAAGCAGAAAACAAGTCCCACTGAGGCTGGTGCACAAATGACGAATGGGATTCACTGATGGGTATTTTTTCACAGCATTAAGCTTCTTATTACATATATATGCCATGTGCCTGCTGCAGTGCTGCTCTGCTCTTGGCTGAGTAGTCCAGGCAGTCTCCAATAGAAGTATTGTAACATCTTAATTAGAGACATCAGTATCATACAGGAGATGACACTTGCTATAGTTCTGCCCTGATGGAAAAAGAAGTACTCAACATCATCAGGAAGAATACGGTACTGCAGGTCTTATGGTAGTTCACTTAACTCTCAAAGTATCCTTGCTGTTGAAGAGCAGATGTAAACCAAAGCTCATACACTCTGAGTGATGCCCATCATTGTTCTCTACAGAAAAACAAAATCTGCTGGCTGCAAAGCCAAACTCCTCAAAATTAATATTGAAAGACGAGTTCAACCACAGATTTGGCCAGACCAGAAATGAGATCTGAACTGCCCATGTGTTTCAGGATGTTTGGAGCCTGAGTTATGAAGTTATGATAGACCAAGCCTGTGCTCATAATGAATCACTAGTTTTTTTTAAGTTCCTGGCTAGGTTATGCTATATCACATGCTCATTTTATTCAAGCTCCTTTCTGTCAAGAGCAAAATTCTTAATTCCATCTTCAGTGTTTACCCAGGCTGCTCTTAAAAATGAAAATAGTATCTGGAGGATTTTAGTCTTGGTGAAATAATAAAGGAAAGTAAAAGCCTCCTGTCTTGAATTCTGAGTAGGCTGCATCACCACATGCAAGAGAAATGGTTGCTATAGATTGCCTTGTTATTAAAAGGGGAGGGTGAAAAATGGCAAGGAAGGTTTGAAGCCAGCTGATGTAAAACAGAACCAGTTTATAGGGAGCTGGCTGAGGACTGCACTTTTATAAGGTGCACTTTAAACAACCATTGCAGTGTACTAAAAATATAATAAAAACTATAGCTTCTAGCCACAAGTTTCAGAAAATGCTTAGTGGCAAAAAGAGAAAAAGCTGGAAGATATAGGGCATAAAGAAAATCTCATACACAGAATGGAGGAACATTTAGGTCTAGGCTTTTGCTTCAGGCTCCAGCTCAGTGCAAGCACAAGATACCACATGCTATTCAGTAGGACAGCATTCATCTTCATAGTGTTAAAAGTACATAAATGCCATAAGAGAGGAACCACAAAACATTCAGTATCCGAGGCTGACTTAGATCTTTCATTCTACCCTCTGCAGATCCCATTGACACCCACAGAAGTGCTGCCACC
This sequence comes from Vidua chalybeata, assembly GCF_026979565.1. Taxonomy (NCBI): domain Eukaryota; kingdom Metazoa; phylum Chordata; class Aves; order Passeriformes; family Viduidae; genus Vidua; species Vidua chalybeata. The sequence goes on from NC_071530.1 coordinate 106,881,492, forward strand.
CATACTGCTATTTTTCTCCTGAGACCTCACCAGATTCATCAAAGCAGCCTAACTGCTCAACAGTTGTCAAAGCCCATTGCTCCTTTGCTCCCATTTTAACAGAAAAAAAACCTGCCTGCAGAGGCTGGGGTGAGTGGTTCCCTGCCTAAAACCAATGAGCTGCCCTGCTGCTGGAATAGCAATGGTCCAAAGAGATGATCTGCCATGTTGCATGCTTGGAAATCAGTCCAGAAAGGCATCAGCAGAAACCAGCCACTGGTGCAGCTCACACCAGAGTTTTTTTCAAGGCTTCTCTTTGTGGCTGTTTGTCCCCAGCATCTCCCAAAAGGAGAGGTCATGCTTGGCTGTTTTTTTTTGGTATCTCATGACCTGTGACTTGGTCTCTGGAGCTGACTGCTCTTGAAAACAAGAGGAGGGAGAGACCACAAAAGGCAGGAAGGTTGCTGTGGAACAGAAAAACTTGCATGGATGTTATGAACATTTGTCATGCTTCCCAGGATATTTAAATGTTCCATTAGAAGTGCATGGCATGGCCCTGTCAGGCACAGGATTTTAAGGGACCTATCAGAGACATCTCTCTGAGGCAGAGTACCTGCCTCACCTCCTCCTGGCTGTGTGCCATGTCAGGAAGGTATTAACTTGCCACTGATCTATGAGGACAGAAAATATCCCAGTGTCAGTGCAGCTATGCTGCCTGGAACAGATGGGATCAAACTAGGGATCCTTCCCTTCCACCCCACTTCTGGAGCCAGCTGCTCCATCTGATTTCAGGAGAGGGAATGATACCTTGGTCTGCAGTTTCAGTAGCAAATATCATAGGGTGGTTGCAAGACAAGAGGGAGGAAATAATTCTTCTGAAAACCATCACAAGTTTGTGTTTTTTTTTTTTTTTTTATCAGGATGCTAAAAGCAGGCTTTTAAATACTCCTCTCCCAGTCCTCACTTGTAATATCAGGAGCTGAGGTCAGATGTCTTTTCTTGCAGTGATGAATACATTCCTACAGGAGGACTAGCATTAAAGGGAATGAGGCAGCCTGCAGAGCAAGGCTTTCCTCTGTGGGAGAAAGAGTGGCTCTGTGTCTGCAAACCGTGGCAGACTTGAACTTCCCAGTTTTCTCCTTTCTGACTGCCACCTCTCACATCCTTGGTTTATGGCAAACATAAAACAGGAGGCCATTTAAAAAAATAAGATAAATCAGACCCTAAATTTAAATTGTGTTGATATAAATCATTCATGCAACAGATTGCATTTATTTATTGCCTTTGTTTGCAGAGCAAGAAATCTGTTAGATGCGCCTCACAGAATTCATAGATTAAAAAATAAAAATCCTTATGAGATACAGGCTTTGTGCCCAAAATGCAGCACTTTCCTATTAAAACCTTTATTTGCCTTCAGAGGGAATACTTTGGCACTATTTTCCCCCATCATCTACTTCCTCCCTCTCACCTCTGAAGCTGCTTCCCAGTCACAGGGATGTGTTTCATGCTCCAGCTCCAGTGGCTCATGGCCTTTCTGAACTTAGCTCCAGCCTGTCTCCTGATGGACAAGCTGGCAGCTCTTCCCCCAGCCTGGAGGACACCTGGCAGCAGCCTCATGGGCAGCAGAGCATTGGGGAGGAGAAAGTGACCTCATATCTACTCTTGGGACCAGAAAGAGAGGACAAAAGTTCATTAAAAAAAAAAAAAAATCTAAGTGGGGCAGTCTTTCAAAGACCAAGAGTCACCTCTCAACAGTGGGACATCTGGTGACATTAGCTGAAGTTTCATAAAAGCTCCCTATGGCTTTTTCAGAAATAGAGCATGTTTCAAAAAGAAAGAAAGAAAGAAAGAATGAAAATACAGAGCCCTGTGTATTGGTGTTGATTTATCTCCATCTTCTATGCTAAGGTACTGCTAAAGCCAGCAAAGGATCCTAACTTGATTTTCTTCGTCTTGGAAACAGGAGAAATGGCTAGTCATGAATGTATGTTATTTACAAAGATGTGGTTTTGTCCTGCTTTCTTCCTTTATTTCATTATTTATTAAGTAAGATAATAGCTTATGGTACTTACACAGAGCCAGCTGTTTGCAGGATGCCAAGAGCAGGTGGTCTGGGAGGCCTCTGATGAATTGCAAAAGACACTTACCAGCTGCTATCGCTGTGTGAAATGAGCAAACCTGCAAAATCTTTATTTTCAATTGGATTGTACTTTTAAGTAAGCAAGGGAGACAGCCAGTATAACTATAGACCATGACCAACAACCCACATAAAGTGTGTGCAAACACAAGTGATTAATGTACTAGAATTTCAAAACATCCAAAATGAGTGAGTCAGGTTTAATACGGTGCGTGAGAGCGAAGGGGAGCAGGAAGGGATGGGTGGGAGCTGGGGTGTGCATGGAGGGACTGCAGGAGAAGGGGCTGCTTACATGACATGAGGAGTAAGGCAAAAAGGAACTCTTTGAAGAATCTGAATAATCTATACTGTGTTGTTAGCATCTCTCATATTTTTATTCTCCCTTGTAAACAATATTGTTGGTTGAAAGTTTTCATGGTCCTTTTCCTTCTTTTTCTCATCACCTCCACTCCTCTTTTTTTTTCTTTCTCTTTCTTTATTTTTTTTTTTTTTTTTTTTTTTTTCAATTATGTAGGGCACTCTCGTGTGCTGCCTCACCAGGGCACAATCCTTTGGTGGTAACCACATCCTCAAATGGTCACTGAAGAGATGCAGGGATAATGGGTTACAAAGACAGACATTAATAAGGTAAGATAAGAGAGGGGAGGTTTATTAATTTTTCAAGTAAAGTTAGGATGCCCAAGGGCACAGTAAAACTGTAAAGAATCTAGTGAGGGATGAGAGGCCTAGCTGATTAATGCAAGTCAGCTGTCCTCAGAGGGTGATTGCAATAATGATGAGATTATGGAAGAACCTGCTGAAGACAAATGAGATGCATGTGGAATAAAAACTAAGTGTCCTAGTTACTCTTTTGGAGTGCACGATGGATTTTATTAAGGAGGAACAGCAATATAAATTACTGCTGACTGAGATGCCAAAGTGAGGAGCTGGGCTTGCTTTGCTGGAGTTTCTTTGCTTGAGAGGTAGCAAGCAACCCAGGGTGCCTCACTTGAAAACAATCCAAAGAAAACATGAAAAAGTGAAATGGGGGCTTTGTCCCATACTGCAAAAGCAGATAATATTTCTGCTTGGTGTCTTTGATGCACCTTTCCCTCCACTCCCCTGTCTCCCTCTTCAGCTCCATTACCTCATTTCTTCCCTATGCTGGGGTGGATAATTCAAGGTTTCCCAGTCTGTCCCAGGAGCCCTTACCCTGTCCAGAAGTGGCTCTTCACCAGACAGCCCCACCGTGCAGTGCACGAATAAGGCAATGTTTCAGAGGGCAGCAGTTTTCCAGTTTTCTGACCAAACTTTCCATTTTCTCATTCCTTGACATTTGCCCCCATGATTTTGCTGCCCCTGCCACTTTGTCCTTGGTGTCCTCAGCTTCTCTTACCACCTGTTTTGGCTTTTTCCTCTCTACCCTGGGTTGATGGGATACACCGTCCCACCAGCCCTCCAGCCCTCACCATGGCCTCCCTGCCCCTTGCTTCTCTACAATAACATGAGGACCAGAAGCATGATGATTACTGCTTTTGTGGGTGTTGATCAGCACACAGAAGACCTGGTAGCACATCCTCTGCAGCACCTAAAAGGAGTAGGAATAGCTTCCTGAAGCGGGAGGGCAAGGGATGACTTCCAGATGCAGGGGCCTGGCAAACCCGCGCCAAGTCACACAGCGGGAACCAAACTGTAATTAACAGCATGGTAAGAAGTGGCATGACATGATTTCTTGTATAAATTTTCCAGGTCCTCTGTTTCTTTCCAGTGTATTAACTGTCCATGGTAACAGGAAATAAGAAATTATAATATCGACTGCTCGTGTTATAGTGCAAAGTCAGCATTTCCATTAGAAAATCTGTTTCTAATGGCTTTGAGTAATATAATAATGAACTTTCACTTCAGGATTAATCCTGCTATTTAGAGGTCCCAGTCAGATGGTGGTTTTTTTCCCTACAAAATTTAGTAGATAAGTCTGGGCATTATAAGGCTTCATCACCTCCCCACAGCTCAGAAGTCACTTTCTCCTGAAAGCTTTCATCTTCCCTTTATTGTCTTTGTAAAGTCATGGTGTGGGCTTCTCATCTCTTTTTGCCTTGATGATTTATTTTTTTTTAATGGATTTAAGTAACTACTGGATGTCATACCAGCATTTTCTCCCACAGGCTAAGTATGTAATTACCTGATAGACGGACATTTTTGTATTATTAAGATGGTCTAGATACATATTTATGCAGCAGACAGCAATGATTTCATTTTAGCAGCTCCCTACATACATATTTACATGACAGACCATAGTGTTCTGCAGCTTCAGCCCCCATAAACCTCACTTGTGACATGTGAATCTGCTGCGTTTCATGCACAGCGCTGCAGATGTGCAGAACAATCTTACGTGGGGATGCCCTCACGGTGGGAGTGGTCACTACTGGACGAACAGAAAGTGATGTTACATAAATATAATGTATTTTCCAAAGGAAGGGAAAAAACCAAAATTGCAAACATACAAAACATACAAAAAAAAAACCAGCCCTAAAAGATCATGTAAGTATCGTGCCTCTGATTCCCAATAGCAGATGTTTTGGGTGTTGAAACTCCCACCAGAACAGCTGCAGGAATGTAGAATCACATCTGGGCTTGCGACGGGGCTGCATCATTACCCACCAACAGCAAAACAGCCAGATGCTCCCAATTCATTTTAGGGACAGAACTTAAAGTTTGACTCTGTGAACATCTCTGCTTTGCAACCACTATTTACCATTGGCTGCAGCTGTTCCTGGATGTTCTGCTGAGGTGGTGGTGGGAGCCAGGACATGGCCGAGCTACTGGGTGGCATTGCAGTGTGGTGGGGTCATCTGACATGAGGGCAGGGGTGGGGCAGGGGTCTGGCCTGTCTCAGTGCCAGCTTTTGGAGCTGAGGATGATCTCTTCAGCCCCATGGAAGGGCAGTGGAGGTATTGCTGCTGTCACTTAGTGCACAGCCTGCTCCCTCTTCCTTCTGCGATACCTTCCTTCCCCTGCCACTTTCTGCCTCTGGCAACCACGTTCAGCACACCTGCATCTTTTGGGATGGTGTTTTGGCTTCATGTGCTACTGAAGGATGTGTAATGGGAGAGTGCCTCAAATCTAGGGATGAAGGCAAGTGAGGGCAACTGGCTTGACATTTGAGCATTAGTGCTCACGTCTCTTGCCACCCTCCTTCCCTGCACCGGCTCTGGTGGACAAAGTGAGCTGTATACTGAAGGTGTCCCACTCCAGCAGCACTCATACTTACATGTCAAAGCTGTTTGGAAGGAAGAAGTTTTGCTTTTGCTCTGGCTCCCTGCATGATTTCCTGTTCAGAACTCTAGTTCCCATTGCACAAGTATGTCGACTGGAGACGTGATGGTTACTTGGTGTGCCAAGTACCTAAGGCATGACTTACTTGGTTCCTCTCTACCAGTGTTTTTCTATCTCTCTAATGGGACTTGCAAACTCTGTGGTGGCAGCTGTATTGTGCTATTTCATCATTTTAGAGAGGGTTGCTCTTACTTGCCTGTTGTACCACATTTCAGCACTGGCTGATGCCTGGCAGTGGTTATCCTATCTGTCAGGAGGAAAGGGCGCTCTTGGCTCTCTCCTTCCACCTTGGCTCTCTCCTTCCACCTTGGCTCTCTCCTTCTACCTTGCCTCAGCGGGAGTGCAGGTGTAGGCACAGATATCCACTTTCTCCAGCCTCATATTCAAGACAGAAATAGTCTTGAGGCTCATATGGCACATACGTTAATGCCTGTACAAAATCTACATCTGAACCTGATCAAAGGTAGATACTGACCCCTGGGCCACTAGGGCAACTCGGACAGTCCTGTTCTCACCACACTATAGTTTTTAATATGATAATTCATATTTTTGCATGTAACCATACATAAATGACTGGAGAAGATTAGTTACCTGATTTGCAATAAAATTATCAACTTAATCAAAGGTTGTTACTGCACAACCAAGGATTGTACAAAAGATTTTTAATAAAAGAAACTGTACACAAAATAAAATAACAGTACCAACATTTACAAGCATGTGCTTGTCCATTACCTTGTTGTCACTTGTCCATAGCCTGGACCACAGGATGGGCAGAAGAAGGTTTTAATATGGCTCCTGATGTACCTACAAGAATCACACAAAAGCTCAAATTGACAAATGGCACTGAGGTGGGTTTAGCAAAATGTTCAGTGTCAGATGGTTTAAAGGACAGACATAGAAGCAGATGGACTTCTTCCAGGATGGGGGCTTAATTGTTGGTGGGGCAAATGGCATTCATACTCTTGCATGAGGAGAATTTTCTCTACTTTCATGCTGTCAAACAAGATCATTTTTAGAGAAATTGATGACAATTTGTCTTAAAAAAAATTCTTATCTATAAATCAGAACATCCCTCTCCCTAGGGAGAGGATGTTATGTGTTTTTGTATTGTTTAGATTATTGCTGGTGAACATCTGTTATGACAGTAGCAGCAAGGTTTGATAGGATTAGTTAAACTTCCAGTACTGTTAAGAATGTGAATTTCTCTCTCAAATGGAACCTTTTAACTAGGATCTACCTCCCTCACCACCATCATGTTAGGGTCAGGAGGAGGAGGAACAGAACTGTTCCTGAGTCAGACAGAAGGAAGATGCAGGCAAACCCTCCCTGGCGCAGGGAGCCCCATTTTCTGTGTCTGTAGTCTTCAGGACTGTGGTCTGCCATATTGGAGAAGCTCCATGGAGAAGGGTCTCCAGTCCATGTTGTCTGTACACCTCTTTCACTCTGAATTCCCATCACCATCACTTAATTGCTGTCTTTTTTGGGGTTTTCAGAAGCCTCTACTTTCATAGCTTTACTGAATGAAAGAAAATGTTCTGAGGGATGTTCCTCAGAGTGCTGTGAACTCCCAGAAGTGGGGTGAGTGCAGGGTATCCCTGAGCCCAGGCAGGGCTGTACCGACCCTCCAACATGCAGCTACTGCTCTTCAGCTTCTGAAGGAAAACTGGGAGGCACAAAAATCCAAAAGGGTTACAAGTGCCTCTGAAATAAATTAGAATGTAAGCTCCCCATGAACCCAAGCTGCTGTTGTGGGGTAACCACTGCCAAAGCAGAGCTTGCTTAAAAATACTGGCAATGTTTCTTATGAGTTCACCAATGAGTGCAAATCCTTTCACTGCTTGCAAGGTTCATTAATACCATTGCAGTGCTGTGTGAAAGCAAAATGGAAATATAGGGCAACTAATGAAAACAAAAGTTAAATACAATTTCCCAGCTTCCCAAGGGAACAGTTTTTTTTCAGGAAACAAATTTCTGCCTATATGTGAGAAATTGTGCAGCTTCCTTTTTTTACCCTTTCCATAAAATTTTATACAAAACTTGATCATAAAGAGGAAGAACATAGTAAAACAGTGTCTATTTGGAACAGAATATGGTATTATAGACTAGAGTACATGAGAAAAATCAATAGCTTTGTATAAGCGTGAAGTCCATAATCACTCTGCAGTCATACCTTGGAGAATTTATGCATTTTAACTGTCTTTGTATAAGACCTTCCAGGGAACTGCACATAATAATAATTAATCATGTAATTAATACTTAATTTACAAAGGAAACAGTATGCCCCACTCTCCTGCAGAGGCACTTGGGGTGATAAGCAACAGAAAAATAGAATTCAAATAAAAATAACTCATTAAAAGGAAGTAAAGAAAGATAATAAATGAAGGAGGAAAGATGTGCCACTGCAGATGCATAACAGAAAGATGCTTAAAAATTGTTCAGCAGAACAGAAGATGCTTAAAAACTCCCGGCCTCATCCTGCTCCTAACAAGACTCCCGTTTGCTTTGGTGGAGACAGGGATCTCGAGAGCCTTGGGAAATCCTCATCTGATACCTTATGAAAGCAGAAAAAACATCCGTCTTCCATCAAAGCCTAGTGGGTTTGTGAGCTGGAAGTCTGAGCACGCTTTGTAGTCATGAATAAACCCTACTAAGTGAACTGAACACCACTTACTGGTGAGCTTACTGCCTTCTCCAAAATAGATTCAGGAAGACTAAATAGGTGCTGACTTTTTCCAAAATTGGCTTAGCCCCGTGTTCTGTCAATTCCACTCTTTACTATGGCTGTAGGCATTTTCCTGGTGCCAGAGTAAAGCCTTACTGGTCTGTAGTTTTTGAAAATCACACTTGCAAAGCTTTCCTCAAGACTGTGTCATGGCTGCCATTTTTCAGTCCTGTGTTATGAAACAGAACCATCAGGTAAACTAAGATTCAAGCTAAATTTGGTGGTGATCAACTTCATATTTTGAGTTCTTTCATAGCTTTTGGGTTAAAAAAAAATCCTACCTCCTGATTTGCTATGATTTGAATTACTAATTTTCCCTGAAACATCGTCACTGATACTTTTCTTGTAATACATTTTTCAGGCTCATTCCCCATGTGTGAGGTGAGAAAACTTTCTAGCTTCTGATGTGCATGCTAATACAAATAAGTTGGGTAGATTTTGCAATGTGTTTCCCTTTGATGAGTTTTGATCCCACAAACTTTCTTGTAGGTCTTTTTGCTTTTTTTCCTTTCTTTCTTTTTTGCCTCTTTCTAGAAGGAGATGGTTCTCAGTATTTCTTGCTTTCATTAGTGTATCTTAGCACACATATATATAAAATTTAGATGAATATTATAAATGTAAATGTTCATATTCTTACCGGTTTCTTCACCTATGCATGAATTCCCCCCCCTTTTTTTTTTTTTTTTTTAATGCCTTTTTACTTATATTAGCCTCCTTTATTCTAACATTTATCCATACTGGCATATTTGAATCTTTTGGAGTAATACATCTTTAACCCAAGCCTCTGATGTGTAGTCCTTAGACATCTTCCACAACAGCAAAAGCACATTTTATATTACAGAAGCTCTCTTTATTTTGTTTTAAATTATTTGCTGATGTTTCTGTATCTCTACTTTTAAAAATCAAGTGTCACTTATTGTGATCTTTAGAAATTTTTCCCTCTGAAAGGAAAAGACATTTGAATGCATTATAGTCACTATTATAGGGTCACAGCTGCATCTTGAACCTTCTTTCAAAATCCTACTTAAAACCAAGTAAAACTACAGTTTATACCTCTTCTTGCAAATGGTCAGACTAGCTAATCTGAGGAGTTGTTTCCCGTGTCTGAAAACAGCCCCTGTGTTACAGCTGACACAGAGATGCAGCATGTGGAAGCATCTGACCATTGTGTATTTTCCCAGATTTGTTTATCTCCCTTCCTCAGTGGGATGTAGAAGACTAAAGATCTGCACTCCTTAATGTGTGTGGAATTCCAAGCCATGTCACAAATTATTTCTAAGGTGATTATTTAATCCTATATTCCCTAGTACTTTGAAAACCAAATTAACTTGTTGACTGAGTCTCCTTTTTATCATAGCATTTCAATGGGTCACTGATCATCTTTGTTCTCCTAAATAATAGGTGTGACTGTAGGGATACTTCCATTTTAAACCTGGCATTTCAGCTCATCCATCTTAGCTGTAGGACTCCTAATGTTTGTTTACAATCACCAATATATTTACAGTGGTCTGGTGGTCACTATGTCTTGTAGTGATCTAGTCAGTCTCACATGAACTTGTTAGATTGTGCTTCATTGTGGATTTTTGTCTTACTGCTATCCTAAATTGTGGAGTTGCTCTGACTCCAGCACTCCAGCACTATAAAACATCTTTCCCCACATTGTACCCATCCACTCATGTTTTTTCTCTGTGCTGGCAAAAAAAAAAAAAAAATCTCACTTTTGAGCTTTTTGAGCTCTTCCATATAGAAAATATTTGGGAGTCTTTCCCAAGTCTTTTTTCTCGGAGCTTGATCAGGCAGAGAGACTTCTGTGCACAGCAGCCAACACAAAACCCACAAAATGCCAAATGAGTTCCATCTCCCAGTGGAGCTGACTTTAGGGAACTCAGCAAAACTTATCTTCCAACAGCAGGTCATGGTTTTGGGAGAAGTTAGCACCTACAAGGCCATCTGAAATCCCAGAACTTGCAGGATATATAAGACAACTGTGGTTTGATGCTTTACATCATCCTTTGGAAAGCCACAAAGTAGTACACACCAAGTGATGAAATCCAATAGACTTTTTTTTGTATTTAATGGGTTGTTTTTCCTTGTATTTCTGTACTTCCTCCACAAGCAAATAATACCCTAGTGAGGCACAAGAATGAAGTCAGAATTTTCAACTGTGGCAGAGAAACTATTAGACATCTATAAATAAATATTTTTATTGCAACAGTACTGCATGAGCCAGTACTTTCTGGAAACCATATTCACATTGAGATGGGCTGGGGGACTATGTTGGGTTACCAGTGGTGGTTACTTGGAAGTGTTTGTCTGAGAGATGTATGCAGCCTTCTGAATATTCTCATTCAGTTGTGTAATTCCAAGCCCTGCAGTGTTGTTATCCCTTAAGAAAACTTCTTTCTATTTCAGAAGCACCAACTCTGAATGTTAAATCGAAAGGAGATAAAAGAATCACAGGGGTAAAAGCTGTACAATTCCTGCCCTCTTTATTATACAACAAGCTGGTTCAGTATTTGCTTTTTTACATTTTTATGCAGATATAAAAGGCTACTTTGGGAAATCTGTAACACTATTATTAAATGTCACTGAGCAGAGCTGAGTACAGTGATGACTCATCCTCAAAAGATTTGATTTAGTACACATTAACTTCCCAAGTGTTCTCATTTTGGACTATGACAACCAGAGTGCCCAGGTCTAAAGTAAGGACCATTCATATCAGCAGAAGTCCTTCCTCTAGCTTCAGTGATGTTTGGATCAAGAGCTTAGTAAGAAAGAATGTTCCAGAAATTTCAATATGCTTAATTATGAGTAATAATTATCTATAATCACAAGGAGCAACTTAAAAATCAGGCCTTGTTGTGCTACACTGCCCAGACAGTGGAATAGAATCTATGCCATAAATCTATTAAAAAAATTCAAATACAGTATTGGGAAGGGATGTGGACCACCATGAAGATACATGCAATGGCAGACATAAATGTCATGTTAGTTCAATTTCTGTTTCAATAGGTTAAGAAAGAAAAGAATAAGGGAAGGAACAAGAATTTTGAAGGAAAACAGGATAAAAGAAAGCACTAGCAGAAGGAAGACTGATAGTTTAGAAGTGAAATAAAGGTGGAGATTTCTAGAGAATGGGAAGGGTGTGGTTGTTGAATGCATCAGCACGGAGTCTGGTATATGACTGATCAGAATATTCCTACCAATAAATTAGCAGAGAGTCCTTAATTTGAACAATATTAATTTGGAATGAAGCCTCAAGTGTCAATGGACTTGCTTCAAGTATGACAGATAATGCTCTCTGCAACCCTGGTGCAATGGCTTCCCACTCAAATAATTCAATATATTAGATAGCACCTAAGCAGCCACCAGGCTTAGGGAGTGACATGAGAAAGACTCCACTTTTAATCAATAACGTGGCCATATTTAAGCTGCTTGGAACTATGAGTTTGGATGCAGACTTTCAGGCATCCTGTGGTCCTGGGAAAGAAAGCTTGTTTTGTTTTGATATTCCAGTGTTATTTAAATTATGGACTTAGCCTGGAGAAGTTTAGCTGTGAAACCCAGCTAGTGAAATGAGGAATGTTTATAACATTCTAATCTTCCTCTGTGTTTCAGACAAGCATAAGAGATCTGCATGAATAGCTAAAATATTTTTCAATAAGGAAAGGAATTTTCCATCTTATCCTTTCAGAATTGAACATCAACATTTACTCACACTTTCCTGAGCTGATTAAACAATTATTTCTATGAAGAAAATGGACTTGAGACTCTGTTACTCTGGGGAATCCTTGTATTAACTGGCTTAGGCTGAGGGGCTTCATTGGCAGTGGATCTTCACAGTAGGATGTGGCTGTTGCACTCAGAGACTCTCTGCTTTTGGTAGATACTCATCCTTATGGCTTCTATTTCCCTTGTAAAGTCCAAGAGATATCAGGGAAGGAAACAGGGAGAAGAAATGGGACAATGCTGGAGAGTTGCTCCCTCAGAGGCAATGGGAAGCACAGAAGAAATTAGAACAGCTTTGAGTTTCTGTAATTTTCACAGCAGGTTGGACATGCAGAGCTGCTGAGAATTAACACCTGTGTTTCTGCAGAAGGAAATCCTCAGGAGAACTGTCACAGACTTTGATAGAGATGGAAGCAGCAGGGTTCTGCAGAAACTGAAAGGCATCCCCTGGAAATGTTCTCAATGTCTCAGAGATTTAAGGTGAATGCTATTCTCCTTGCAACAAAGATAATAATTTTAGGTATCATGGATGCATGAAGATGCTATGACACTAGCATATAAATATGGAGGTGGGTGGTTACATCTATAAAATACTCCAGGAAAGTTGAAAAATTAAACTGTTAAACAAAATTAATTGCTAAATTACAAAATTAATTTAAATGAAATATTTATTTTTTGAGAAGGAATCTGTAACATAGAATGGAATTGCAAATGACAGCAGTAATTGACCAACTCGCTATGGATCTGTGAAGGTTTAAATCTGTGGGTAAATTCTTCAAGGTCAAAGTATGTTACAGGAGAGGTTATTTCAATGTCTAACAAGCAGATGGATATAAATCAGAAATGTTTGATGGCCTGAAGATGCCCAGGAGTTTTAAGCCCTGTGATAGTGTTGAGAGCTGCTTTCTGCCTTGTCCACTCTGATATGCTGCTTGGCATGAAAAGTAACCACCAAACTGGACAACACTGTGCTTGAACCTGGTGTCTGCTCCATTGAACAGATATTCTTGTAGATTTCCTTCCATTTTCTCTTGTGCACTGAAGACATTTAGTGATTTTGTCCTGCAGTTCATTTTTGTGATGCCCAGGTCTGTCCTACTGTTTGAGGATTTGGCAAGTTACTGCTGGTGAAGAGGCCAAGGACAGGACAACTTGCAGATGAAGTCTGCCTGAGATGAACAGGAAGTGTTGAGTGTCAAGAGAGAAGTGGAAAAGATGAGGAAACAAAAAAAAAAAAACATTCATGAGATGAGGTACAAATACAGCATATGATAGCAGTAGAGGCTACAGAGGAGGCAGCGGAACTTTCAAGAGTAAAAAAGAGACAGAACCAAATGTGGGAATAAACAAGGAAACAGGGAAGGCACACTACACGTCAGGCCTTAAAATGCAATTTTTCTCACTTCATTTCATCACTGAATCCATTCCAGCACATCTAATAATACAGTGGTTGAATTAGAACACCCTATTGCATTCACTGTAAGACCTTGTGGAAAGATTATTAAATTTCTCTGGTTTTGAGAAATTCAGTTACATCATGCCAAATGTGGGCAGAAAGGAAAAAAAAATCACTTCCCCTGTGCAGTGTTAGTGATATATAAAGCAAAGGAGAATCAATTTAATACATCACCACTGCAATGTGAATTTCTAGAATCATTGAGCTGAAAAGTACAATCCCACCAGTCTGGTACCATGAAAATGAAAGTTGATGTCTGCCTGGATCAATTTTATCATGAAAATAATGGCATCACTCTGGGCACAAGATTTAAAGCCTTCAAGGCTTTGGGAAAGACACACTCAGTAACCTACATACGAAAGCAGATTGATTGAGAGTGGCTGGAACACACATAAAGCTGACATTTTTACCCATCGTGGCCTTTATCAAGACTGATAGGCTGAAACATTGTCTTTCTGAATGTTCCCACTGCTTTCATGTGTAAGCTCCTGGGTTTGAATTAACTCTTGAGGCTTTCACAAGGTGTGTGCGTGGTACATCTGATATACCACAGGATATGTCTTGATGATGTAAAGAAAATGGCCTAAATTTATCCTACATTTAGATGCCTCAGAAGGAAGAGGTTATTTTCACTCTTTAGTTTTCTTCTTATAAATAACAAAGTCTAGACATGATCAGATATGTCTTCTGAGACCAAACAGCCTTTTGTGCAGATATAAACTTTGGACATGCCTTGATTGTACAGGAACTTTTACCTGTTGCTGGGTGCCTGACCCTGGCAAGTGACACATGTACTTTACAACCTCTGAACCTCTGGCCCCTCTAGATTCACAGAGACGTGGTGCGGGCCGCCCCGCGCTGTGTCCCGTAGGGTGACCCGCGGAACTGGCGACGTTTCCGTCCCAGGTCCAAAGGACCACTCCCCCGGCCGACCTGACACCTGTGCCTGGGTGTAGTAATTCCTCTCAGCAGAGACAGATGGGAGTGTGGAGATCCAACTGGGTTTTATTATAGGGTCAGGTTGAGGGTCCAGAAGGGTAGGATGAAAGCAGGTAGGCTGGGAGGGAGGCAGGTGAAACAGGCAAGGGACACAAACCACAGCAGAAGGGAACCAGGGACGGAGCACAGACAACCGTCAAAGGCAGGAGCCAGTGGCAGAAGCCCTGACAGGGGTTGGGTACAGAGTATATAAACAGGGGGAAGGGAGGAGGGGACAGGATACAATAAACCAGTGGGGATAGGGGTAGAGGGAGGAGCTGAGGTGGGGTGACATACATTTGACCAATAACAAAGCAGGAGGGGAGCGACTGCAACAAGGGAGCCAACGGGAGAACGGGGAGCACAGAACTTTCTGGACTGTGGGAGTGAGCCCAGAGTGACTGGCAGGTAACTATTAACATGTGGGAGCGAGGGATCTTGGGAAATTGTTGCAGTGGCTCTCCCTGACTGAACAGAAGAATCCTCCCAAGGTATCCCTCCCTGTTACTCTCAACCCCAACGCCCACAAGGTGGTACCACTCAGCCAAGACTTTGGATCACAGAATAGTTTGGGTTGAAGAAAGACCTCTAAGATCATCAAGTCCAACTGTTAGCCAAGCACTGCCAAGTCCACCTCTGAACCACGTTCCCAAGTGCTACGTCTACATCTACATGTCTTTTAAGTACATCCAGGCGTGATGACTCAACCACTTCCCTGGACAACCTGTTCCAATGCTTGACAAACCTTTCCAAGAATATTTTTTTTCTAATATACAATCCAAACCTCCCCTGACACAATCTGAGACCATTTCTTCTTCCCTTGTGACTTGCTACATGGGAGAAGAGACCACCCCCCACCTGGCTACAGCCTCCTTTCAGGTGGTTGTAGAGAGTGATAAGGTCCCTGCTTGCGCCTCCTTTTCTCCAGACCAAACAATCCCAGCTCCCTCAGCCTCTCCTCATCAGACTTGTACTCCAAACCCTCCACCAGCTCCACTGCCTTCTCTGGACACATTCTAGCATCTCAATATCTTTCTTGTTGTTAGGGGTCCAAAATTGAACACAGGATTCAAGGTGCCCTCACCCGTGATGAGTACAGAGAGACAATCACTGCCCTGGTCCTGTTGGCCACACTATTCCTGGTACAGGCCAGGATGCCATTGACCTTCTTGGCCACGTGGGCACACACTGGCTCATGTTCAGCTGCTGTTGACCAGCACCCCCAGATCCTTTTTGGCTGCCAGCTTTCCAGCCACTCTTCCCCCAGCCTGTAGCAATGTGCCATGGGGCTGTTGAGAGCCAAGTGCAGGACCTGCTTAAATAGGTCCCAGCACTAAAGAGAACTTGGCTTAAGTCTGTTAACATTCCAGCCTAAAATAAAGCAACTTTTTAGTAGCATGAGAAAAAGTTAAGAAAGCAAGGAAGCAAACTAAAATAAACCTGGGTTCATTTTAGGAAGTAAACAAAGGCTAATGAAAATGCTAATAAAAAAGAAAAAAACTTAATATGCTATTATGAAAACATATAGTAATTATGAACATTAACATCATCAGAGGCTGGTGCAAAGAGAGTTGCTTGGTATTTCCCTGAAGATAAAAAGCATCTGTGTGCATCAGGAATCATAATTTTTTGTTTCTCTGGGGTAGAGGATGATATGCAATTGCTAGGCTTCCATTTACTCTATACGAACGTTACCCTGTGCAACAGTGGCTGTCAAAAAGTATTCCATAACTAATGGCAAAAAGCAAATGTCTAATAAGATAGATTCACATGTTGCCAATTAGGTGAACAAATCCACTGGAAGATTTCAAGTAAATTAAGTAAAATCTGTGGAATAAGCTACTGTTGAGCAACACTTTCTGCTGATTTGCTCCAAAAGCTTCCACAATTTCAAGAAGGAAGAAGGAGAAGCCCAATGTGCCCCAAATTATTTACTCATGAAAAACCACAATCCAAAATAACAAAAAGTTTGGCAGAAAATTATAAAAATGTCCAACTGCATATTTTTAGAGAAAAAGGCACTTGTTGCTGATTGAAAAGCAGAAACTGTGGCTTATGCCAGATCTTAGTATTTTTGGAGCTTTGAATCAGACTAAACCAAAATGCAGCTAGAACAAAATGTGCTACATAAAATGAGAGATGAATAGTGTGGCTCTTGTGTCCCAGTACTGACAGTTTTCCCCTACAGCTAAACAGCTGTTGGGCCAAATTACTTGTTGATGTCATTTGTTGTGCCCCAATCATCTTAAAGTGCAGGGGAGAAAGCAAGAAGAGAATACACATGAAAAAGCAACTGAAGGGTAAAAGCATCATTTAGATCATAAGTAAGCAAGTTTGTTTGTTGTCTGGTTCCCTGCTTAGAGACCACACACTAGATGGACAGCATTTCTTTGTTATCACTTGTAAGTTAATACTATGTTTGAGATGGTGTCAGTGTGGAAGGAAGGTCTTAATTTACCATGAAGGCAAGTTAATATTATCCTAAAAAATATGGACATAGTTAATAGTTTTCCATGGCCAGCATACCGTTGAACAAACTATCCAATACATATATTGACAGATAATCAAACATGATCATAATAGAAAACTCATCTGTTTACAGGTTAAACCAAAAAGAGATCAAGGGAATGTATCCATGAGTCCAGAACTGTCATTGAATACATGACTTCTCCAGAAATAAGTCCATATATTCCCTTTTCAATAAGCAATCAGCCTAACCAAAAATGCAAACTCAAAGGCTCAGCAGTGAGGGTGTTATAATTATTTACCCACCAATGGTCTTGCCATATATTCTTGGTTGTGTTTTTTAGAGCAAGAATTGACTCAAGAACCTTTGGGAGCTGAAAGCATAT
This sequence comes from Vidua chalybeata, assembly GCF_026979565.1. Taxonomy (NCBI): domain Eukaryota; kingdom Metazoa; phylum Chordata; class Aves; order Passeriformes; family Viduidae; genus Vidua; species Vidua chalybeata. Next base: position 106,898,660 of record NC_071530.1, read on the forward strand.
CTTGTCTTCCCTGTCAAATCATCAGATGGGTAAACTGCTATTTACTAACAAGTTCTTATAAATAGTGAAAGGGTTTTAAACTGCAATGTTAAACACATTTTGGGTCATCCCAGTTCAAGAAGGATGAACTTAGCCTAAAAAACATGTTGTGAACTGGTGCTATGATGGCATGAAGACTGTGGGAGCTCTTTGCAATAGAAAAGACTGGAATATTTTGACTTTCTCATGCCCAGAAAATGAAATCTGGGAGGGAGTTAAGCACACACACCCACACCCCCACATACACCTACACACCCAAAAGGGTTTTAGCAAAAATAGGTCCTGAACCAGCTCTTTAACAGTGAAGTCAAAAATCCTACCAGACTGGAAGATGGCACTTGATGAGCTTCTGGAAGGGCTTTTCAGGCAGTAGTATCTGAGAGAGCTGTGGGCTAGAGCTGATGAACCAAGAGACGTGATCTACTTTCAGCTTCCTAAAACTGTTATTTGTTTTCATACACAAGGTCTGTTTAAACAATCTGCCCTGGGGAGCAGACTGAGGAGCTGGCTCTGGCTTCCAGTCACACACCTCCTGCTCCAGGGAGGAAGCACTCTGTGAAAGACTCCATCTGCTGCTCCACCTCAGCGTTGTTTCTTGGAGCAGTCATGAAGTGAGAATTGTAGATCAAAGAGTAAATTATGGTCCTCTTCTGATAATGGTAACAGTGGAACTAGTTTATGCATTTATAGACATTATGAGGCCAAATAGAAAAGAAAAAGGAATCTCAAATCCAGCTGGTAAGTGTAAGCTCTTCCATGTCGGACCTATTTTCTCCATTCCACTGTGCCTCTCCTTGGTTGGACCTGTCACAGTATCATACAAAACGTACAAATCTCCATACTGACACCCTCAGAACTTATTTTCTTGTGCCACTCCACTTCTCCCTTTTGAACAAACAAGCAAATACTTGTTGCTGAAATAAAATCTTTAAATTTTAGAAATGCTCCAATTCTTTGTTTCAGCTGACTTCTGTGCACAATCAAATTTAGAGGCATTTTGAAATCTACATTTATCACAGGTTCCTTACAGGCAATCTTGCAATCTTCTGACCCAGCCTCCACCTGCTCCCCCCAAAACATTTTTATCGCTTTATACATCCCCTCTGGATATTCAGCTGTATCAGTTGCTATTGATGGAGTTGTTTGAGTTTTCTTTCAAGCTGTAGGTTTTGTCATAGAAATCTTACATTCTAGATCTGTATGTGGTTTATCTGAAAAGCTGTCAAATCAATAAAATTTTACTTCAGCTGCCAGATAAAAAAATCTATGTGTCCATTTCCCCCATAAGGATTTAACTAGTCATTATGTAGCTGATGATAAGTGAATATAAAAGGGAGCCTCTCATACCACATGGCTTTTAGTCATGTTCTTTCTTCCAGGCTGGCCTAGACCATGGACCATGGCCTCTTCATTTCAGTTAAGGGTTCCTCTTTCCTTTCATGTCCTGAGGAAAAAAAAAAAACCACAATGTAAGTCCATCTATCAAGCTGGTCACCTTTGTAGCAATCACATTTTAATGCCATTCTGGTACTAAAGCCAAGCTCTGCTGGGTGCTGTCACAGCAAGTGCTGGTACCAAAGGGGGAGAGGCAGCTTCTCCAACCAACTCAGTATTTCTCAGCCACTTTAAAATGTTTCACACTCTCTTGCCCTTTCCTCAGGCAACAGGACTGTGAACTTCCAAAATATGCGAGTGTATTTCAGCTACTAATACTGAGTTCTGCTGCTTCTGAGATTATTTATTTATGTATTTGAAAATTAGTGTATGTGAAAAGTTCCTAATTAAATGCCCTGGCTGTAAGTTGTTCATTGACAGAAGAATTATTGCATGCCTGGGATGAAGTCTGCATAATCCATTTAAAGTCACATTAAAAATCAAGAAGGAAAACTTGACAGATAAAATTTGACCTTTTTTTTTTTTTTGCTCCTAAAGAATGAAAAAAAGCTTTACCAGTTTTTTTTTTTTGTAATTTTTTATATTTTTTCATGTATAAAAATGTCATGGTTTGACACTGGTGCAATGCCAGCACCCCCATGAAAATGCACCTTCCCTAAATAAATGCTGTGAGATGTTATCAGGGACAGAGCAGAGCAGGCCCAAGCTTAATAACAAAGGAAAAAAACTTTATTAAACTACTACTAATACAGAAAACACATAAACTAAATCCAGGATGAAGACCTTTTAAAACCACCCCTCCTCCTCCCAATTCCAAACACACCCAGCCATGAAACATCACCCGGGATTCTTGATCAAATTACCACCCTTCAGGTAATCTATGCTTAAACTATCAAGGGAGAGAGAAGTCTCTCTTGCACCACAGACCCCCCAGGAAACACAGCTGCCCCCCTGTGTTTCCCTGTCACACATGGCAACCGCCCGGAAGAAAAATCTGCCAGTGTGACACTCTCCTTTCCATGTCACAGTGCTCTCACCACCGTGCATGGACAGACTGCTCATAGGGCTCCTTTAAGGATGCTTTGCCACGGACCCAAAGATACAACAGTTCAGTTTCTCATCCTGGGACTACAGTCCCCCCCATTTTCCCCTGGGGCCGAGGGGTCCAAAAACAGGACTCATCTTCTTTCTGAAGACAGAGGGTATCACCATTCCCTCTTCAGCTCTCTTCGTTTCTCGCCATTCTTGTGCTGTTCGAAGCTGAAACAGGTCTCCCTGGGTCACCACTGCATCCCCCTAAAATGCAGTCTCTATTGCAGGAGATTTTGGTTCAGTCCATGGCTAACAAGAAAAGTCCAGCTAAAAAGCTACTTCATCATCTCCTCCCACCTAAATATTTCTTCTTCTAACATCTCAGGTCCCGGACTATCTCTCTTCCACTACAAATCAAGGAGGAGTAATACTTTTAAAAAGCCCTCATTCCCTCGAAAGGGTTAAAAGTTCAGACTCCCTGGACGGCCGATATCTCAGTCCGGCATTCCGCCTCCCACGCTGGGCATTTCCCCCCCCCTTCTCCTTCTCCTCTGCCGGCAGATTTCCAGGTGCCGCCAGGCTCTCCGTCTCTTTTTCCCACATGGGGGGGGCAAAGGCATCTCCGCTTCTCTCCACCCTTCCGTCCACAGGAGCTGGCTGGGTTCCAGACCCTCAGCCCCCTCGGCCTACCTGGACAAGGCCGCGTGGCTTCCCCTCCCCCACCCAGCCTAAGGCTGGGCAGGGGGGGAGTCTGCACTCTCTGACGACCGGAACCAAAAGAGAGAGTTCTCCTGGGAGTTCTTGCTTTTAACCCCCTGTGTTCTCAGAGGCGTGTCCATACTTTCAGTGGTCACTCCAGGTGCCAATATCCAAACCTGACCACTGATTGGTTTGACCCAACTTCCTGGAAAAAATTCACATGAAAAAATGGCAGCTACCTTCCCTCAGTAGCCCTAGATATTTGATGCAATTTATTCTGTGGACTATCAGTGTACCTGAATTAAATCTACGATGACTCAGGGGCTGCCTGAGCACTAAATGACAAGTCTGAAACTCATTTGACAATGACAAGAGTCTGAAACACTAAAATGACAAGAGTCTGAAACTCTTGTCTCCAGCGAGCTGAGAATGAAGAAAAGTGGTTCAGTCATTCCAGATTGAGATTCAGGATAAATCCCCAGCTCTACCACAGACTTTCTGCATGTCCAGGACATGGGAAGCTCCTCAGGATTCAAGCCCACAGCTTTCAGCCTAAACATAAATTTTCAGAACCTGTGATGGTAGGCCTTTTTAGTATCCAAGTATCTCCCAGGGAGGGTCCAAAGCAGCTGAGCTCCTGCTGGGCCAGCACAGAAGGGCTCTCACTCCAGTAACACGCTTTTGCTTACCCCCACCCAATCCATTGGTGTGGATTAGGTGTGCAGCACTGGGTTTGGTGTCCCACACTTCCCCTGCAGCACCAGGGGCAGAACGGGCTTGGCAGTGGCCCAGCAGAGCCTCAACTCTCCCCTGCAATAGAGCACTGGAACCTCTCTAAAGACCAGTGAGAACCTCCTCCCTCTCGTGCAGCATAGACACTATCCTGCTCAGATCCTGGTAGATAATCTGTCTACCATTTCCTTGGAAGCCTTAGATGATTTGAATGGTGATTTTTACCACCTGGTGCAGTACCCTGTGCATGGTGGTGTGTATATCTGTTCCTTCTCCATCCTGGAGTGAATGTTGCCTTTTGCATGGGATGCATCTTATCCAAACATTCAACTAGTGAGGTTTTTTTTCTGGAAGAACGTCCTGAATTCAAAGCAATTCCTCACTGAACGATACCTAAAATTATGATTTTCTCTCTCTCTAAGACCTCTTTCATATGTAGTTACCCCACACTGAGACAACTTTCCCAGGAGGAAAAGAGTGCTCCTGTCCTCCATTCCTCTGCCATCACGTAGTTGTTTCCAGGCTGCTTCCAAGGATTCTCCTGCAGAGGAAAGGATGGATTACTCCTCTGTCTCCCTGTGATACCATCCTGGAAAAGTAGCACAGGGTAGCACAGGTATCCTTACTAACCACACTGCTATTCAAGTGGCCTTTATGTAGTGTTCACCTTGCTGACTGGCACTCAGACCACTTTTTAAGTTGAGTCACACAAAAAGGTGAGGTGGGCATGGATGTCTGCTCCATGAGAAAAAGCCAGGTGGATACATGAAATTGGTGCCAAGCTGCTCAGCTCTGTCAAGAGTACAGTGCTCAAGGGCAGCCCTTCAAGGCTCTTAATGAAATTAAAACCAAAGATGTAGACAATTCTAATGAAAACTCCTGATCAGTTTGAGACAGGAGCTGAGACACTGTGACTGGATGATCCAAATGTGGGATTTTGGCACAAATAGCTGCAGCTCAAAAACCCTGCATGGATTTTTGGGTGGCTTTAGTTAATTAATCTTGCTGTATTCAATATCAATAGAGTCAAGGCACTTGCCCATGCTTAGGGACCGTCACTATAGGGCAGCACCTCCTCAGCTGTAACATGAGAATGTATATAACAAGGTGCTGTATGGAGTAGCACGTCCACACTTTGGTGGGAACAGGAAGTGAGGAAAGCATGTGAGGAGAAACAGACTGGCAGGGAATGTGAGGAACCACTGGAGGCAGAAGATGTGAGTGCTGAAACCAGAGATACTCCAACAGCAGATTTTCAATTTGATTTGGCCCATGAGTAAACCTCACCCAGATTGCACCAAGGCATGAGATGTCCTGAAGAAGTCTTGTATTTTCTCACATCATCCCAGTCTCCTGGGGAACAGCTGCTGGTCACTATCAGAGTTATCAGCCCTGAAGTCAACATATAGTAGCTGCCAGAGTGCTTCCTGCAGAGCACTCCTCAGCAAATTACCCAGTAGACCTCAACAGAAATTAATTAAATAGCTGTACTTAGCCTATAATGTAATCAATGAGTCACACCACTATGTTATGTGGATGTAACTGCCTGGTTGTAGAAAGATTATCCAGCACAATGTGGTTTGGGTTTATATGTCATTATTTAATGATCATTACCCCCCCAAGGATCAAAAGCTACCTTAAAAATCCTCCTGCCAGTGATGCTGGAATATTTGCCCTTTGTATTATATGAACAACTGGTGAAAGTTTCTATATCTAAGGACCAGCACAGAAATTAGTTTCTTTCAAGTTTCCACGTTGCAGGAAAATATTTTGCAAATTAGTTTTATTAAATGAAACTCACCTTCTGTTTATGGAGCTAACACCAGTCTGAATGTGAAGTGCTTAAGAGAGCACAAATCAAAATCACTTTCAAGTTGACTGACCTGCCTTACCTATAAATCATCCTGCCCCAGTTTGAATGCCTCGTAGACCTCAGCTGGGGCTTGTCTGCACTGGGGATTTGCTTTTGCCCTACTGTGTGGATCACTAATCCAAGCCCCTGGTTGAATTCCATCTTTGACAATTTACTCTGCTAGGAGGATGTTCCTGTGCAGTCCTGCTAGCTGGGGTGGAAGGTCACACGAGGAAGGGCCTTCTGTCTTAAAAAGGTGAACATTTTTGTTAATGTGGATTCTGCTGGGTGTGACCAATGGCATCCACTGAGCACGGGGATGCAGCTGTCCACCCTGCATTGCTGCTACTGCTGCTCCTACTTATGAGGGTTGGCATAATCACTGGGATTTAGGCCTTGCTGACTCTTCCACAGTATTTTGGATTAAATAGGATATAAATTTAAAGAACAGGTTCTGCTCCTAAGGACCTTTTTAGGCAAATAATTCTTGAACTCTTTACAGCTTGCTCTATAGGTACTGTAACTGTCAAGAGAGAAAATGTTTCCTTTGAAATGGCATTCTCTTTCCAGACTTTGGCAAGTGTTGTCATGTTAAGTGGGAACTGTGACCTTCATGTACAGTGCAGAGAAGCAGATAAAGATGAAATACAGATGTCATTTGTGAATGCTTATTTCTGCAACATATATTTTCTTTTTGACAAGGCAATACTTTTTAACAGATACATTCAAGCTCATTCTAGCTATAAAATTCAGATTCAGATCAGGAGCTGGACTTTCTGAAGCATCTTCTTTTGGATCATACTAGGGCTTAAGATTGACATTATCTGATACAAGACTAGTTGCAGGGTATGTAGAAGATATTTACTTTTACCAGGCTTTCAGAATAATTCAGTGTAGTCTGTGATAGCTATAAGCATCTCATTTTCCTGCTTTATAACACAGTAAGTACAGCAGTTTGCCTGTTCCCATTCATTTCTCTGTGCTAAACTGTCCCATTCTCTTTGGTTCCTTTCATACTGAAACAATATCAGGCTCCTATTCATCATGCCTCTGCTGTATCCTTTCCAAACCTGGGTGTATAAAATGCTGGAGCTGCAGCATGAGCATTATTGATGCTTATTGTGGGACTTTTTCTCTCTTTAAAAATCAGGATAGTGCTCACCTATTTTTTGTTTAATGGCAATTAAATTCTGAGCAGATCTTTACATTAAATGATCAACAGTGCTGCTTGGGGACTTCTCCTTAAACATCAGCATGTTTGCATTCTTCCTGTGCCAGTACAAAATGCCTGAGATCACACTACACGGCCCTCCATTTTCTTGTGTCAGATATTAGCACTTAAAATTTAACAACTGATGAGCACATTTTGCAATTGGCTGCATTTCTCCATTTTATTTTCTTCTGGGATTTTGATATGTCTGGCAGGGGATGTAGGATATGAAGGAGACAGTCCTCCAGACTGTGAATTATCCAGCAATAGCAATAAGGCCTGCATCAGAGGAGAACAAGTAGGCATCTTTTTAGTCTGGTAGGGTGAGCCACTGTAATAATCCCAAATGTAGAGGTATGTGGAGTTTTGGTTTTTTTTTTTTGTTTGTTTTTTTTTGTTTTTTTTTTTTTTTTGTTTTTTTTTTGTTTTTTTTTGTTTTTTTTTTTGATGTGATGAAGAAATAAATGCATTTGGTTTATGAGGCAAGGTTTTGGTAGCAGGGCAGCTGCAGGATTCGTTTCTGTGATATGAGGAGCTGCTGCCACAAGGGGCAGACCCAGTTTCAGCCAGCTCCAATGTAGACCCAGGGTTGCCCAAAGCTGAGCCTCTCAGCGATGCCGGTGTCTCCTCTGAGATAATTGATTGAAGATAGGCTGAAAAACGCCATGTGCTTCTGGTCAGCTTCCTTTCTACCTAGTCTTGACTGAATGACCAAGCACAAATTTAAGTCAGAGGAGACTTTCCTTTTAATATTTCCTCCCTTTTCCTTCAGACCACATTATATGAACTCATGGTACATGAACCAAGCAGGAAAAGTACAGTAGTAAGAACTCTGAAGGGCTTTAGTATTGCATTAGTGCACTTCACTCCCCTTGGTATAATATAAAAATGGCAAAGATGGTATGGAATGAGCCTTTTTAATAACTCTCCTAAGTGTTCTATTAACTGCCGTGTATCATACAAATGAGATGCAGAAACTGGGGAAGCATTTTCAGTTGCTGAGTAAAAACAATTTAGGGTGTAAATGTACTTCCAGATCTGCACACAGGAATCCTGCCAACCAGGCTTGTGTTAATTTTATAATTTTTTTTAAAGTTTTAGTAGAGAAGTTCATGACACAAAAGCACTGGAAATATCCTTGTATCGAGTCAGTGTGTTTTTGAGGCTAAGAATAGCCTGCAATCTGTGCCACACTGTAATGGTTGATGGTCACCTCCCTATTTTGGACAGAAGTCAGGGCTCACGCTGGCTCTTTGAGATGTCTTCTGTCCCAGGTTTTCACCTGAATGCCTTCAACCTCAGGGTCTGAGTCTGTCAACTGCCTTGGTGAGTACTGATCTTCAGACACATCTGGAGTCCCTTTACAGGGGCTGGTGAAACCAGCTTGGAGTGGAACTGCTGGAAATATATTTATATTTATACATATATATAGTAGATATATGTACATTTATACGAGCATAAAATGCTTATGCAGCTAATTAAAGGCAACTGTGACATTTTGTGGCATGTTGATATAATGCCATTAAAGTGAAATGTCTGTCAAACACCTGCTGCTCTCTGTGCCCTCCTACCTGGCAGCACTGCGAGGACAGAGACTAGAGGCATGCACAGCAGAAAAGCTGCTGTGTGGCATGCTTTTATTTCAGTTTATGCCACATACAGCACAAAATGCTGTAATTTTTGTTTTCAATTCTCCTTTAAAGTCCTCAGCGATTGTATTTATCTTTGTTGGTACACAGATACCATTGTGAAGAGGGATGATACTTCTTAATAATGTATGTTTCTCCCTTTTTCTCTCTCCTTTCTTGTATGTATTAGGCAAAAAAAAATAGATCAAAGAAATGCATTTTGCTTAGGAGGCACAAAAATTCATGATTATCCTGATCTTTTTCAGGAAGGCTCAGATGAAGACTTATACATTGACCCACTATTGATTACCTCTTTCCAAAATGTTATGCAGAAAAACCTCTTAGACTTTCTGTACAGAATCTGACCTTTTGTAAAAGGCTAATCATGCCCTAGGTAAGCCTTTTTAGGATTAGAAAATATCATAATTTTAGGTGCCAGTCTAAGCAGGAACACCATTGTTGACCAATGTGAATGTCTGCTCAGAATTTGAAATAATAACAGAAAGGTAAGTGCAGATGCCAGGATCATATAGTTTTATACTGCTTGGATGCTTCCTGAGAGTTACTAAAACCTGCAGCAGATCTGAACTGGGACTGTGGGCAAATGCATTTCTGAGAAGGAGGAATTTGTATGAGGTGCATTTCCCTGCTCATATGCTGCATTCCACTGGGCAGGTATCTTCTTGAGAGCAAGAATATACACAATGAGATTTCTTGAGATGGAATGGATCATTGGTCATTGTATAAAATGTCTTTATGGAATTGGCAAATGGAAAGGATAAGGATAGGCTACCATCTAGTGGATACATTGTAAAATTATTACATTTGTATTTTACCCATTTTGTGACTTGAATGGCTAAACTAAAGAAAATAAATTCAATTCTAACATGCTGAAGTGCCACCTGAAAGCACACTAACTATTTGTGCATTCAGCCTGATTTTAAAAAACCTTGCTGTGCTTTCTTCTGGTACCTCAAAGCAGCTCTGCTTGTTCCAAAGCCAAAAGAGAGAGGACAAAGAATACCATATTTGTCAAGTGTTCTTATTCCTTATTGACCTCTAGGATGCAAACATACAAATGCACATTAGTATCTGTACGGCAGTTTGAAGGTGTAAAACACAGAGAGAGGGCTAAAGTAGACAGAAGAGAAGAAAGAAGACATTAACTCAAATACCATGGCACATGTCTAAAGGCACAACATAAAATAGTTGTGTAGCTCAGCAATTTCTGCAGGAGGAGTATAAGTCTAATTTTCTTTATAGCTCTGCACTACCTAGCTGGCATCAGCGCAGGGATTTCTAACCTGAACTGCCATGCTTGCCTCTGGAGGACTAAGGCCTCAGAAGCATCTTGATATGCATCTTGATGTACACTGAGCTCTTTGTGTGATGTGGGTAGGAATAACAAAAGTAAGTCATGCAAATTATGACTTCTGAGTCTGATCTAGGTTGGTGGAATCATCACTGCAACTGGACAGACAGAAAGGGGATGGAGTTGTTGGATGCATCCACATGTCTTTGTTGCTCTGAGAGCTGCAGCCCAGTTACAAGGGCTATGGCATTAAATGCAAAACACGGATAAAAAGCTGGGTACGATGTGTCTTAGATGAACACTCTTGTTACAGGAAGTACTTGTATCAGAGAATGAGAGATAAACACAAAAATAGAGCAGCCTGGTCTACTGGGCTTGTGGATTACACTGATGGTGCTCTGATCTGATCAGGTGATGTAACTCCCTGTGATAGCAGCTTCAGAATCATTGGTTACTGAGACATGACACAGATCTCCCTTACTACCTGAACAACAGGTATGTCTACAACCCTTTTTCTTAAACAGTGGAAATATGAGCTGGCCTGTGTGCCAAATGGCTTTGTGCTGCCTGCCTTGACCTTCCATATCTGCACAGAGAATAATGGATGTGTGCTGTGGGATGAGCACTTGTTGTGTGCCTCCCTGTAGCACTGCATCCTCTGTGGAGCAAAGGCAAGGTAGGCTAAGGACATGAAAAGACATCTCATGAGACATATTCCATTTGGCTTTAAGCTGTCTGTCTCCAGTGGTGTTAGTAATGCAGCCATGGCAGCTTATAGTTCATTACAGGTATTTGCCAGCTAGTTTTTTACCCAACTCTAAGGGCAAGGTATGCCACTTCTGCTATTTCTGTGCAAATGAAACTAGCCCAGGCAGCCAGTTCTATGTTACAAATTCTTTCCTAGACTTAATAACATGAAAAATACAAAGCTCTTATTTACCTTGTTAAATGCATTCACAGCTGCTTTCTTTAACTCATTACCTATCTACCTTTGGACCAGCCTAGTTTGAAGTTCCTCACCTGCTGTAGCTGCTTTGATAGCTCAATTTCTGTGCCTAAACAGACACACAAAGAACAGAGAGAGGAGGTTAAACCAGAAGCTTGCTCACACTTAAATTCAGGTGGACAGTTGTAATTCTGACAGATGGGGTAGCAGTTCCTCCCTAGAGGCAGCAGTCACCTTTCTGGTCCATTGTTTTTTTTTGCTGGAAGCTGGAATTGGAAGGGAAGTGTTCTAGTTGAACGATGTTTCCTTTTATCTCTTGGTGGCAGGAGACAGCACAAAAAGCACCAGATAAGCAGGCAAAGTCCCAGTCAAGAGTCCTTCTAGTTAAACAGTGAAATGTAGCAAATGCCAAGGTCTGAGGTTTATTGTTAAAGCCCATGGGACTTAGTGAAGGGGCATTAAGACTACAGAAAAAGACAAACACAAAATAAGACATAGAAACTCTCCACCTCTGATAAGGCAGAAACTCTCAAATTTTATAGATTTTTATATTTCTGCTCCACAGAAACTGAAGAAATCCTCTTCCAGATTTTTCTAATAGTCTTTGTCCAACTGATCTTAGCCCACCATGGTCAGACCAGTGAAGTTTGGTTCCCAAAATAATGTGCCTAACCTTCATGAAGTCTGCCGTGGTAGGATATTTTAAGACAGGTCTGTCTAAAATGATCTTCTGTAGAGGTCTCTCTTCCACCTGAGTCACCTGCAAAACAGGCATTCCTGAATAATTCTGTTTTATAGAGGAATAGGATATGACTACCCCTGGTGTTTTACCTACTTCATTATTCAAAGGGTAAAAATTAAGCCCAGTGCTACCAAAAAGGTAGCAAATAAAAAGGCACAAATTAAGAACATAATAGTATTTGTACCCCAGAAAAAAAAATGGTACCACTTACCACAAATCACTCAAATTCAATATAGTGAGGTGTAACCATGGAATAAGTTCTCGAACTCAACCAATCAAGGATAATACATAATCAGAGGACATATTTTTGTGAACTAGTGTGTTTTGTGAGCAAGATGTGAATAGAAAATTTACTGTCCTGGAAGGGAGTTGGCTGGAGATTCCCCAAGACATCAGCTCTGAGGTACAGCAGCTCATACATCTCAAGGAATAAGAAAGAAAGGATGAGGTGTTGAAGAGGTAAGAGTCCTTATGCTGACACTTTGATAGTCAGCTCCCCAGGATAGGGATGTTTTCTTTTGATCATTTTACTTAGTCTGGTTTCTGTCTCCACTTATGAAGATTTACTTCTGAATGGACATTTCTATCTACTGCTGCATTTGAATTTTCACCCCATGGTTGCACCAGCTCACAGTCATGTGTTTATCTCTGTTTTGGAGAATGGAAACATTTAAAAAGCCTTTCTCATACCCAGTGCCTGTGACCTTGCATTGAGCAGAGCTACACAAACATTTAGAACAAAATCCAAATGCAAACCTGAAACCTGCCTTTGGGTTTTGTTATGAACTTGAAACTGAATTTTACCCCAAGTTTTATGAGCCTTGTCTGAGTTGGAGGGGACCTGGTCTGATTTAAGGTTTTACAGGGAACCATTTGATACTCAGAGGCTTAATGTGATTTTGGCTTGAAACAAGCAGTTCTTGGCTCACTTCAGGCATTTGAATCCCATATCCAAGGTGAAATCCAAGGGCTGTGTAAAGTTAGGACAAACTGAAGCTGATGTGTGCACATGCTCATGCACAAGCAAGTTGTGTCTTAATGCACCTTGCCAAATTCTGCACTGGATTGTGGCTCTGTTGAGGATAATCGGATGTGTCTCCTCAAGTTCCAACCCAGAGCTGAGCAGGCTGGCGAAATCTGAGCTGTAGACAACTGAAGCTCAGACCCTGGCCTTCTGTAAACAAACACCTCACTCTCCACATGTTTGTGGAGTAATAGTGACATCCTGTGGCCAGTCTCGACTAGTCCCAAGCACGGACAGGCTGTTTATTCCTACTGGTGCTAGACAGGAGGACCTGCTGGGAGAAAGGATGAAGGCAGAGCTGGAGAGGGAAAAATTTCAAACGTCCTTAATCTAGATGTTAAATTTCAATGGAGAGGAAAGAGTTACAACCCACTTGCACTTTAGTCATAATCCAAACATTAAGGCCCTTAGCTAATTTAAATGTAAAGTGATTTTAAACATGCTTTCAGAAGCTGAGCATAGAAATGAATACCCATGGGAAGCACTGGGCACAGCAACTGGAAGGGGGGAATAGGGAAGCTAAGCTCTGAGCCTAGAGCAAGGAGAAGCCATTGGTGAGGTGGGAGTCAGGGGTGTTTGAGACCATCCTCCAGAGCCTTCTGAGATGATCCAAATAAACCAAGTATAAAGGTACAAGCAGGAGGTAGCACTGAAACGGAAGAGCAGTTTCATTTCCAAAGCACGCTGTATTTTGATGTTAACAGGCACGGCTGTGGCGCCGTGGCTGGTTCAGTGAGGGACGTCTCTTTTTTCCTCTTGCAGCCGACACGCTCTTGCTCAAGTACCGAGGAAATATACTGCCAGCTGAGTCAAGTATAAGGATTGCCCAGAAAAGAGACAATTTAAGAGGAAAAAAATGCAGGTGTAGGGCAGCCAATAAATTGTCAATGAAGAGAGAAAGCAGGCAAAGAGAGCAGCTGGCTAGAGCCCAGCAGAAGGAACTCAGTGCCTGGGAGACCAGCTTTCTGTGCCACATTATTTCAAAAGCCAAGAAGCCACTGGAGTTCAAGGAGAGAAGGAGCTGGACAGCCAAGGTGACTTTTCTTACGGGTATTCTCATTTTTATTGCCTAAATTACAGTAACTCCTGTGATGTGACAGAGATGCTGTTCCTGCCCTGAGGTGTCCACCAATGTTGTTTTATGCCTTGGACAATGTGATCCAAGGCCAGCCAGACTCGAGGAAGCCAACTAGACACGAGGAACACGGTGTGCTGTGGGATTATGGCTGAACTGAGTGACAGAAGGGAGATATAAAAAGGCAGAGTGTCAGAGAAAGAAAGCAGTTTCCCCATTGTGCAGGGCATAGAAGCAGTGGGGAAGAGGTGAAGTTGTGATGTTTTCCAGTGACCACAACTTCCTTGTAGAATTTGATTGTCCTGAGATATTTCCTGAATTGCACAGGCTTGTTATATGGGACAGAGCTCATGTTGTATCTGGTGTTTCAGAGGGAACATTCACTCTTGCAAATATTTGATTTGTGTTTGGAGCCTGCAAGGTAGGGGTGGATATAATGTCATCCCTTGACACTGGCTTGAGGTTCAAGTACTTTTTCTACAGGATGAGGGACTTGTTTCATTGGACAGCTGGCAAAAGCAAATGATTTAGTGGACATGCAGACTTTTAGGCTATTCTCACAAGATGGGCTGAATTTCAGGTGATGAGACAAGTCTTTTACCTTCTTCTCAGATGGCTGTAGAAAACCACAAATATACTTTTGTCGTATCAGGGATCTGATAAAAAAAGAACCTTTTCCCAACCCAAAAAGTAAGTAAAATTTGCACAAACCCCACATTAGCTACAAACCAATCTATGTCCCTGGTGGCTGGCACAGCAAACCATGGGCTGATACACTGGTCTGTAATTCAGTGTCTCCAAGAAACAGCAGAAAGACCAGACCAACTGAGGGAAGAGTCAGTGAGGTAAAACAAGACAGATGCAAGAGTACTACTAATGTGGCCCTGAAACAAAACAGCTACCTAGAGAGAGAGTTTGGGGACTGAATGCTGACTGGAAGAAGCCAGGAGCCATAAAAAGTGAAACAGGCTCCTGTTGTCTGGTTCTCTGCCCATGCTCTGAGAAGCAAGGCTTCATGTATTTCTGTAAAATAAAAAGAACTTTATCCAAAATAGTAGATCATCATGATTTTCCCACTCTACTGGGGACAACCCACAGGGCTTTGGATTTGATCTAGCTGCTTGGCCAACATCAGCTCTGGTCTGATAGATTAACAAAGTCTCTGTGGTGAGTTTGTCATTGCTGCTGATTCAGTGCCCTCCAAATACCTGCCTCTCATCACTGTTCTGCACAATTCCCAAATTAGGCTGTGGTGCCAGGTAGTGAACTCTCCCACTTGCTATGCTCTGATTGAGTTTGTAGGTCTTACAAACACGGAGTTAATGCTATTAGTTTTCAAGAGTGGGATTCTTCGATCTGATCATTAACTTTCTCCATTGCTCCCTGCCCCTTTTGCTGTAACTCTTTCCTGCCACATCTACAAACTGCCGCGTCTGCTGGAACAGTAAGAGACTCTTAACCAGTCACTGGAGCTCCCTGTACCTTCCCAAAGCCTGAGGTTTACAAAAGCAGCTTTCAGGATTTCTCATTTTAGAGGAAAAAAATATGCTAAGGTTTAGCTCTCCTCTTGCTGAGAATTTACTTATGTTAAATGGGAATATAGACTTAAAATCAAACATTTGCTTACAAGGGTCAAGTGTCTGCAGCTGGACCATGCCTGATCCTCAATATGACCTGTGATAAATATTGCTGCTAAACAGAGCACATCACAATAGAAGTATATGGATCTCTTCAAAATATATAAGCATAGCTAGCCACTAACATAGCAAAGATGTTTCAGAGGGGGCAAGAGTTCAGAAGTCCCAGAGAATCAGCTCTTCCATCCCTTGAGATCCTCACACTGGTGAAATTGATTGAAGGTCCTTGTTTTTTCATATTTATTTTCTCCCTGCTTTTCTTTCTCCCCCTCTCTTTCCCTTGTTCTGCAGCTACTCTGCACTGTAGCTTTGAGTCCTGAGTGCAGAGCTGTCTCCCTGCCAATAACCTCTACTCCTGGAGCAATGCTGGGTAAGTGTGTGTGTGACCTGGTTCATGTGCATCATGGCCCAGCCTGCTTATGGTCCATGCTAGTCCTGATCCATTTACAACCTGTCTGTGTTTCAGGCTGCAGCGGTGCATCTCTGATGGGCCATGCTGGAAGCACTGCAAGTCCATAACTGAGTTCTCTGCTGTGGAAGAACCCTATCCATCAAAGTGCCTCTTTCCTTTTATCCTACTCAGAGCTATTCTCTGCCCCTTGTAGATTGGGGGATTATGATATCTAGGATCCTCACTGTTTTTGAGCAGTGGGCATGCCTAGGGGTGGCCCTGTGGGAGGCTGTTTGGAAAGGCTAGAAGCGCCCTCAGGGTGCTGAGGATCAACACCAAACAAACACATCAGTGCCTATTAAATAAAAAAAACAATTAATTCAAGTAGTTGTAAGTTTTTGCCAGTACTTTCTTCAAATAACTAGTTACCAGCATGCCCCCAAATCGGCTTAACTGATACAAGATACTACTATCTCCACCTATTTTTCTTTGTGTGGAAGCTTGTGGAGCTACATGAGAAGGAGCTTATTCCCAGGCACAGTGCATGTCTGGACTTCACAAAAGGCAGAGGAAGAGCACCAAGAGCAGACTGGTGCATGTCTTCACTAGGGAAGTTTCACAGAGCACAGTCTACAGTGCTAGTAACACACATCCAACATTGCTTTCTACCTCAGACAATTCATTGCTTCCTGTACCATAACTGGAGCACTGGAAAAGAACATTTTAGAGCAAGATGTGAAATCTAGCAATTCTGTTAAGGTTAGAAAAATTCTAGCTGAGCTGCAGCAAGAAAAAAAGTTTTAAAATGCCAGATGAGGCAGAAGGTTTTGTCTCATTGGAACTCTACTTATTCCGTGCTTGAACAAGCTCTTGCAGCAGCAGGAACCTCGGTAAACCTATGTATACAAAAGACAGGCTTAGAGGATATGAAGGTGGTATTTGTTTATTGAAATGAATTTTGGCTATTTTTCCTATTTCTTTCCAGGATGCCTTGTTGGTGGCAGGTGGGAATTAAGAGCTGTATTTCTGGTACCTGTATCATTTATCTATAGTCTAATCTGAAAAATTAATAGGGACACTTATTGACTAACACTAAAAATATAGGAGGTTTTGAAGAACTTTGAGCTACTTTTTATTATTTTATTTTTATACCCTGAAATAATGCTGTGTTTGATTCCTATTTCACAGAGGAGAATGAAACCATGGGATGAATATATTGGTCCCTGGAAGGCAATTCCTGTAAACAAATTAATACAACTCAGGCCTACCTCCCCTACATTTTGTTCCTTTTCTTGTGCAGCCTATTGATTGATTTACCTGAGGGAAGAGATTCCTCTGACTCAGATACTAAGCAAGTTCTTAAGGAAAATATCAGCTTTAAAAAGAGAGCAGAAGAAAGAGCAGCAGTTGCAAAAATTGCTAATCTCTCATTTGCAGGAGCCACTGAACATCTGGATAGTGTGAAGCTCCTTTAACCCCCTGAGTGCAGAAAGAATTAGCACCAAAGGGCAGCCCATGCTAATTCTGTGCCATTAAACTTGTATAAGCTAGAAGAATGTGATGTTATACTTCCATAGGGCCATATGGATACCACTTTGCACTTTGTATCCATCAGAGGGACTAGCAAAACTAGTTCAGTATTGTACAGTATGGTTCTTAGAAAGATAAAATAGCCCCTGTGCAATATTATACACTATTACACATGTCTATCATATCACACCTTGGAACCAACCTACCCTTTTAACTGTAGGTGGAGAGCTTGTCCACTGACATACAACTTTTGAGCTTCCATATTTAGAAGAGCAAAAGACTAAATGTTGCAATAAAAACAGAGATTTAATTATTATTTTATTATTAGCAACTCTTTCTTATTTTTTTAAGGAACCTGGCAATTTATTAGTACTGCTCACTAGAGACTTTGTTTTCAGACAAGTTTTTATCTTATGTCTCCAGCTTTAAATATGACTTCCTGCTAATCTTGCTGCTCCCTTCATTCACCTTTGTCCATAACAGAGGGGAAAATGTAGCACTTCCCTCGGAGCCCTCTTCATAGCTTGCATGTAACCTTCAGTTAAGCCCTATTTCAGTTCTCTCTGAATATCATTTTTCTCAACAGTGAAAAGTGAATAGGCTTTGCTTTCAAAGTCAACATTATCTTTGCTCAACAGTAACAATATACTGTAGATTTTACAGTGATTTTCATATGTAGATTTGGAACTGCTTTGGCACAAAGAACAGCCAGCACAGAAGTTAAGACTGAGATTTTCTAATTTAACCCTACCCCCAGCCCATCAGGGCCTGACAGCCAAGAGGCACAACCCTGAGTGGCTCTTTTGCTGTGAGTCAGCATCAATGCCTTCCACTGGAGATATTTTGCTCTGTTGCAGGTCTGACTTAGATATGAATGATTTCTAGCAAGATCAGTCATCATACACCTTACATCCTTCAATACATGCTTTCACGTGTTAGGAAAATTAAAAAATATTATAAACCAGAACTGTATTTTAAACACAATAAACAAGAAGGGGAACACAGTGGTTTACAAAAAAGCCCCTTACTTCAAACTACATAGAATTATGCAAAATCACAGTAATCCTTATCACCCCTTATTGCTATAGGAAGCCTTCTCACTGAAAATGTGACTGCATGGGAACAAGTCTCTGGATAATACTTTAGAGACTCAAGGATTGCCAAACTCCAGCTCTTGGTGTTCCCTGGGGCTGGGGATTTAGGTAAGGACTCCACACTTGGATCGAGGCTCAGGATGTGCTTGTTTTCTCTCCTACAGTGGTGAGTCAGATCAGATCCGATTCGCAAGCTCAGCCTCCTGCTGGGCAGTAAAAACACCGCTCTCCTTTTGGGTATAGTTTCCAGCTCCAAAATAAACACTGAGAGCAGCCAAACTATGGTCAAAAAACATCTAGAATGAGCACACTGGGTTGCAAGGGGGATGTCAAGAGGCTGTCGCTTCAGACAGTGCACCCTGCCGAAATTTCTCACATGACCTTCAGCACACAGACAGGTCTCTGCTCCCGTCAAACCCAGGAGAAATGTTTGTACATTCCAGTTAATTGTGAAGCTAGGCAGCAGAGCAGCAGAAAATGACTGCAAAGCACGAAAACATCAGGGAGCTGTAGAGTGGCCTGCAAACTGAACAAGTTTAGAGGCTCTGAATTCAACACATCCAGGCTCAATTCAGAAGAAACCCTGCTAATTAAGCTAACCTAATGCCCTAAATTATAGCCCAAAAAATCCCAAAGTTGGATGCCAATTTTTTTTTTTTTTTTGGTTGTTTTTTTTTTTAGGGAAGATAAGCCTGAAGAATACAGCCTTATTATTTCCCCTGGATTATTTGTGTGCTTTGTCAGACTTGCCGTACAGTCCTGCCCTCTAAAGCTCTTTAAAATAACACGCCTTATTGTGGTAACTTGAAAGGTAATTCACAAATCCCTGGGGAAACACTCCTCCTTTGGCACAGGCTCTCAAAAATCATCTGTCACTTGGAGCTTCCAGGCTACGCCTCCCATCCTGTAAGGCCCCTAGAGCAGGCTCTGCTGTGTTAATGAGAATATCAAGGTAATTGCATTGCAAAAGCCAAATGTCCTGTTTTGAGCTGTTTTCTCTCAGGTGAGTATCCAGATGAGATACTCAGTCCCATGAGAGTTCATTCCCAGCACAGCTCGCAGGCTTCCCTGGAAGCACAGTCTTTGGTCCTAGTACACAGAGAGGATG
Source organism: Vidua chalybeata (assembly GCF_026979565.1). Lineage (NCBI taxonomy): Eukaryota > Metazoa > Chordata > Aves > Passeriformes > Viduidae > Vidua > Vidua chalybeata. Next base: position 106,918,106 of record NC_071530.1, read on the forward strand.
CCTTTTTTGTGTCTGCAGACCACAGAGAACTTAGTGATTTCTTTAACAGTGAAGGAGAGTTGACATGTAAACCACAACGGGCTGCTTTTTTTTGAGTGAATGCTCCATGGACTTAATCAGACTCTGGGTTTGTCCATAACAAGTTCAATAGTTGCTATTTGCTCTTAGATCCTCAGCTTCATTAAATGTAAAAGTTTCAGCTTTTGCCAGCAGTTAGTTGCATCTAGATCTATAAAGGCTGTTCTGTCTCTCTAAGATGAGACATAAAACTGAGGCCTTGACCATCTGTGGTCATTAAGGATCCCATGGCATGCTTCAAAAGGTGAAGATGGTAGCTTTTGTCTCAGGACCAAATTCTATTCTGAGTAACTGAATTCCTTCAAACCTAAAATTCACCTCCAGCTTTTAATATAAGGTACTGTGTTTTCTTAGGTGTTCACAATACAGTGATGGACTGCTAGCTGATGGCCACATTCTATCCTAGGAATTATAGCATTATAACAGTGGATTAAATGAAGTGTGCAGGTACACATGTTCGTTGTGTTGGTCACAACATGACACAGAGCAAGCCTGTCTCAGCACAATAACATACACACACACACATGGAAGCACATGGCCCAGAATTACAAGGTTTTAATTTTTACTTACAAAATTTAAAATCTGGTATCTTACCAGATAGATCCTGAGACCTTGCTGATCAATAGAGAAGAGAAACCCACTGGAAAAGAGATAAGGTTGTCTGCAAAGGGAGAGTCATTCCTCCCATGTCTGGAAGCTAAAAACTGTGTGTAAAACCAGAATAAATTATCTACTATTACCTCAGTGAAGTGTTTTTAATTTACTGCTCTGCTGGATGCATGTGGTGGAACATATACATGAGAAAAATAAGAAGGACTGTATTTATCTTGAATGTGCTTTGTGTCCCATAATGCAATACATTGCATGTTTAGCATCCTGCCATAATGGTTTGGCTGACTTTTTTTTGAATTCTGCTAGGAAGGGAATACATTTAACCCAAAGTTACCTGCAATTCCAAGTGAGTCAACCTACCTGTCTGGTTTGTGTGCCACTGCTGAGGTCCTGTTCTGAGCAGAGCTGAAAGATTGTATTACCTGTTTATTTCAGAGCACGTTGCAAGTACTCAGGACTTTGTGCATTTTAGGTCTAGAGATCCTTTTTCTGTGGGTGGAGCACTCCTAAAAGAGAAGGTAAGCCCATGAAAAAATGGAGAGTCCACTTGATTAAATATGATACAATTATTTGCAGTTACATTTCTTTTAAACTCAGAAAGATAGAATAGAAGATGGACTAATTGTAGCAGTACATGCTGGACATTGCTTAGAGTACAGACCTCTCAATTGAAAAAAAAAAACTACTAAAGCTGAGAAGTTACTGTCTGCTCTTCTGTCTCCTTTTGTGGAAAGTGAAACCATAGGTCTAACCATTGGAAATAATTTTTCTATAAACTTCAGTTACTCGTAATACAATAATCCTTCATATGGGCTATAAACTTTTGGTTCCCCTCTCTTCCAAGTTGCAAGATTGAAGTGAAACTTGGCAGTGTTCTGTTTGTTGAAATGAAAGGCCCAAGGTCAGATTCTGATCTCTCATTGGCCTTACACCTGTCAACTCACTTTGATGGTGTAAATTTTTACTTACTCCAGCATAAGCAATGACAGAATCAGACCCTGCATATGCTTTTTATCTAAAGCTGTGTTCCAGATGTGTTTATGTAGCCTGGTTTCAATAAAATGTGTGCATTTTAAGATGTAAATGGATTTTTCTTTAATTATAACCATATGGACTGTTATTAAATTTTCATTTAAAAAGTGCAGACACAGCTAGCCCAGCCATATTGAAGCGTCACAATGGGTTCACTTGACCAGTGCAGCTTTCACATAGCACCCAAGCAAATGCAAGACTCTTAAAGCTGGGAAAGACAGGGAAAAACACGAGATGACATCAAAGTGTGTGTGGAAAACTGTGACTTCTTGGTTTTCCTGATATTAGAGTGCCACCATCCCATTGGGTTATTTGCCTCTTCTCTATTCAAGATGAGGCAAAATTAGGTGCAAAGATGGTTCAGCATATTCCTTCCAGCTGAGATATCACTACTACTGCGTTCATTTTTGTCTGCCTTTGCTACAAGTCAGCAGCCCTGCTCAGCACTCAGCTGCTTTACAGGTTCAGGCTGTGAGTGGATGCCTTGAATCCAATAAGCCCTCAAATCCAGAGTTACATGGTTGGATTGGTGTGTTAGGAGAATTTGTGCCTATCTGGGGGGAGTGGGGGGGTGGGGGGGGAGTCCTGGAATGAGCATATTCCTTCCCCCATTTTCAGCCTCTGTGCTGTAACACCACATGCTGAGGCTGCAGGAAGGAAAGGTCAGCCTGCTGCTGCCCCCAGCCCAGCTTTGTGCTCAAATCAGCAGTGGTGCCTGAGGGGACGAGACCTCCCGGATTCTCAGGCTTGATGGTCCCCATTCCTGAGGGCCCCACTACCCCCCACAGCCTCTTGTGCATCTCCACACCTAAGGGCTGCTTCCCAGACCAGAATGGGAGCTTGATTTTTCCAACAACAGAAAGGTAGGGGCAAGTTAAAAATTTTGATTGCTGGATTTTCCATTAAAAGAAGGAGACATATTTGTTAATGAATAAATGTTTAAGATAAAGATGTCAGTGTTGATGGAGATTTTAATTTAATCTTCCTGAAATGAAGGAAGGTAAATATAATAATCTTCCTTATTTCAGTAAGGTAAAAGGAAATTCACTTGGAAAACTTCTTTTAATTACACATCCACAGCTCCATGAAATAGGTGGCTGGTATAGTCATTAAGCTTTTTCTTTTCCTTAGCAAATTTTGACATTATTAAATGAAAGGTTTTCCACTACTGTTCCATACAAATGTTTTTCTTTATTATATTTATGTGTGTGTTTTGTTTGTCTTTGAGGAACAACTATTTTCAAGTGAAATTGATTCTGAAAGCAAATTTTGCTGCCAAACCTGATAATGATTTGAAGTTCAGTCATGCTTCTGTGCTGTAAGGATGCTTTCATCCTTGGACGATTGGAGAACACAAACTGTGCTTCTCTCCTACTCTCCTACTATCATTATTATTTCCTCACCCTTTAATTTCCTTCTGGGTATGTTGGATACTTATGTTTGACTCATGTCTTCTTTGGAATACAGCTGCCAGTTGGACGGGGAAGTTCAGTCAACTTGGACAAGTTAAGAATGTTTTTTCTCCTGGATTCAACTGTTGAGGACTCCTGGGCCATGTTCAGCTGTGTCCCAGTAATACATGGTAAAAAAAGGATGCTTGCACAGAACAACCACAAGAGTCTGAGTCTTCCTATGCTCTCTTGCAAAGGTAAGAGTTTGATAAATGGAAAAAAATGTCTATTCCTGGCAGTGTAGAATGGACTCCTTCACTGCAGGGCTCAGGCTTTCCCCAGACCTTCCCAGGGCTGCAGTCATGAATGCTTGGTTTGGCTGCACTGTGGTGTGTTATGAAGATGTGAAAAGTGAGCTAGATGGCTGAGCTGCCCCATCCACATTTTTTTTCATTTTAAAATTTAATAAAACCCCATGTGGTTACAATTGAAAAAAACCCATCCATTAATGTTCCCAAAATGCTTCATATCTAAAGCAAAATGTATATTAACTTCTCATCCCCCATCTCTAGTGAACAATAAGATATACTTTTTCATTGAATCAGTGAAAATCATTAAATAACTTATTACATCATCAACCCAAACCATGTACTTTTACTTGCTTTCCTAATGACTAACAAATGATGTTAACATATCAATGTCTTTATATGGATCAGGGAAGAAAGGGTGGGGTATGTAAATGTGGAATCTAAACAGAGATTCTTTCATATTTTTATATATTTTAAATAGGGGTAGGTGTTTCTATCTGGAGACCATATGTTTGGGTTTTTTTTTTAATCTGTATATGTGTAAAAAAAAAAAAAAAAAAAGTGGTATGGACAGCTACAGTGTGGGCTCTGGAGTTGTAGTAGGTTGATCTAGATATGAAGAGATGTCCGTATGAAAAATCCTTTTCCTTCAGGTACATTTTCCATTATTTGGATCTTATCTGAACAGCACCAGTTCACAAATCCCTGGATGTGCTTTCTGTGGAAAAGCAGCAGAGAGGAGTTACCATGAGGGGCTTGTCAGTGTCAGTCTGGCTGATGGTACAGGGGGAAAGGCTCATGGGCAGTTTAATGGCACCAGTGCTCTGCATGCAGAGACACTGAGGCTTTGCAGCAGTGTGAGGGATGAGTCCTTCAGCCCCAGAAACTGAAGGGCTGAGTGCAGGAGGGGTTCTCTGCATCCTCTGCACTAGTAGGGTGTAACACATAGAGCAGGGCAGTTTCAATTTCATCCAGTCTAGCCAGAGATCGGTTTGTTACAGATACAATATTCCTAGAACAAAATGGCACTCCCAGCTGCAGAAAAAAAATGAGGCAGTCACCTTTGAAGTCATTCTCAAGCCTGCCCCCTGAACAGGATGCCTGGATGCGCAGTTCATCATCAGGTTCATCTTCCAGCCTGGGGGAGTTGTGTGTCATCACCTCTGCAGCGCGCCTGGACCCCGACGAGCGCTCCTGAGCCTCTGTGTGCCATGGTGCAATGTGCAGTGCTGCTGCCAAAACATGAGACCAGCTGGTTTATTCATTTTACACAGTGCAAAAATGTTATTAAACTGCACCATACAGATAAGTACTAGAAAAATTGCTAGGTTATTTTTTTCACATAAAATTAGCCAATTTGCTGGTGTATGTAATTGTAAAGAATGCAAAGCATCCCATTCAAGTGATTAACCTCTTAGTTAATAAAAGCAACAATTGCATGTGTATAAATAATATAGTAAAAGGAACATTCATATCAAAGTAATATAGCTCATACTATCCTGTTTCTCTCCTTAATTAGTAAATAATTCATCAAATTCTGCAATGAATTGTGCTCCCACCCACATTTCTTCATCCAATTATCGTGAAATAGGAAAGCAGGAGCCTTCCTTCTTTGAAAAGGATGTGATAATGAAATTGCTCAATAGCTCTTCTCAGCTCTTTGCTAATCTAAATTAGTACTTTCTTGGGCATACTGTTTCTTTTGTTCATTTCTTCCCTTATTCACTACTTTTTTTTTCTTTTTAATTGAAGACATCTTCTATGTTAAATGTCATTTTACACTGACACACTTTAAAAGAAGTATGTTCACCATGCTTTGTTTTCAGCAGACACAAATGAAATTAATTCTGCAGTACAGATGAATGGCAGTGTTTACTTGCCAAAGTGATCCTTTCATGCTTCAGATTGTATCACACAAACAAAATTATAAGAATTTTATAGAATACAAGATAAAAAAGAAGAAGCATAAGCAAGCATGTATTAAGATCTCAAACCCAGAATTCAGAGTGTCCTTGAATGAATGTCATGTTTAAATAAGATTCTTTGTTACCTGACCAAATTCCATTTCTTCCATTGAATCTTTGCAGGACTCAATGTTTGAAAGAGTGAACAACTATCCAATGTTCTCTTTCAGCTGTTCAGTGTGTGGTTATGTGTTTTATGTATTTCACAACATTCAAATACTGCTCAGAAGACAGAATTCCTCCTCTCTCTGTGGACATGTTTATGGTACACCTCACTGTACAACTGGGTGGCCTCAAACTGTAAGGAAGAATAATTTCACAACATTGATATAAAATAAAGAAAGATGATTGTCTTTATGAATGGTGAACTAAGGCCCACAGAAATAAAGATCCAAAGTATTCAAGAATTTCAAGTCCTGAATTTGAGGCACGAAGAATCCGAACTTTCAGAACAACCCATGTGCATCTGTGCATATGAGTACATATGACTCTTTTATATAAGGTGTGTGCATAGGAGAGTAAGTATTATGCATGTGTTATACAAAGCACAGCATTTATTTAAAGGACTGCCATTATTAATAGGGTCCTCAACAGCTCTGAGAGTTCTGATATTTCCAATGAGACAGCAAAACAAAGGAGCTATGAGAACAGCTATCACTAAGCCAGACTGCTGGTGCTTTGCTGGGAGTCCACTGTGAGCATGAAAGATCTCCCATGAGCTTGCATCGAGTCTCCACCCAGCTCCAACCTATCCATGCCAGGAATTTGGAAACTTTGAGAAAATGCTGTTTGATCTTTTTCTATACCATGCCTAATGGGAACCAGAGCTTGAGACATGAAGCTCTTAAAACCTAACACTTCAGAATCTTGATGCTTCATGTTTTGAAGGGTTTGCATGGTAAATCTCCTCCTTTTGGAAAGGTCACACTGTGCCAAATATCAGATCCCTGTTTTGAAGCATAAGGCCTTCAAAAGCCTCAAAGTTAAGACTACCAGCATTTTAAATTTGGGAAGAACAATACCCTTGCTGGTTTTCTAAAGTAGATTGGAAAACAGATGGAAAAAAATTGGCAAAAAAGATTTTTAAAACCAGTCGGCATGGGTAGACACCTTGTATCGAGAACTTCAGCAAAAATGTCTGGGTAGGGGAAGTTAATAAGCAGGCACTTTTACTTTAATAGGACTATATAACATGTGAGGCCACCAGCTTTGCTTATTATAAGGTCATTATGAAAAGTACATTTAGGGACCTATATTACTATTTGCTTTATTTTTCCATGTGGGAAAGTAAATTTCACTGTAGAAATAAAATGATGAAAAAGTGTAAGCTAGCCTGTGTTGTTGTTGCTTTTTTACCTTTATGTGTAAGCATCTTAGTACTTACTGCATTTTAAGTAATTCTTGGAGCATTATGAAACAGATTTTTTTTTGGAAAGAAAAAGTAGAAATCTGCTTCAATTTACCTAGTAGGGATACCCTTACTAGTGAATATTGATACTCAAACCTCTTTTTGAGGATTCTGAGACTACCATGTTGTATGATTTAAGCACAAAAGCCCCTGAAAGGATTAGAAGAGACAGATTGTCCTCTTCACTCTCTCTATGGCGTCAGCTGTATTTTTTCTCATTTTAAAAAGAAATCTCCTAGTGTTATGATAGGAAAGAAAATCTGAAAAATATGACCCCCAAGTGTCAGTGGTATCCACCTGAACAAATAGCCATACACCCTGAACTTCCACACTCAGGCTGCTGAGTTCAAAGGCTGCTAAATCAGATGCCACTTGTGTGGTTTTTTTAAAACAAAGTTTTTATTGCTCCTTAAAGCAAAGGTCTCCTCTTACAAAGATCTGTGCTATCTACTTTGATTGACTATTCTTGTGGATAGACTTTAATTGTAGCACAGAGGTGCTGAAGAGAGGAATTAAAAAGAGTCAGATGTCTGTGCCTGATGACATGAGTCCAGAAGCAGGCACTCCAAGAAGAGCACTCATGTGCACTTTGAGAAAATCAAATGTGTGGTTGATACTGAGGTGTCATTGTGAGGGAAACCTTCTTCTAGCTATGGAGGTGTGGAGCTCTGTTTTGAAGGCATCAGCTTCTAATATATTCTTTTTGTAAAGGCTATGAGTAACTTTTCCAGTATGGAAGACTGTGTCTCCATTTCTTCAGCAATTCTGGTGACAGAAGTTGTGGTAGATGGTAGTGGATTTTATCCTGTTTTGTTTTTCTTTTCTTTTCTGTTGGCTTCAGGCAAAGATAATTTTAATCACAAAGCAGTGCTCAGAATCCTGGGACAAAGGCAATGCCAGTTTTCATGGTGTTGTGTATTTCTTGTTAGCAGAATCAGTCTTGGAGTGAAGGTGTAGTCCTCTGAACAATCAACTCTGAAAAAATCAGCTACCCTGTCTTGCCCACATAAAGTGAAATGGCACCATTAAAATGAAAGCACACATAAAATGGAAGCTTTCACAATACCGAAGGACGTAGTGGAAGGCTTGCTACACTGTCTTACTATGAGAAGACAGAATATTAAAGACTTTTTTAATAAGCCTGTGACTCCTCCCCCCAAACAGTTGGCTCTAAAGCCTGATAAATTAAATATTACTCACCAGACAACAAAAAGCTTTAGTCAAAGGAATTTAAAGATGTGTTAATTAGTCAAAAGAGAGAGTCCATACAGTCTTGTAAATATTATGGGAGAAATCTATTAGCTCAAGTGAGCAGGTACTAATTGAAAACGTTGTATAAAAGCTACAGAGTTCACAGAAAGTACCTTTCACTTGCTATTAAAGCCTGTGTATATGCAAATTCAGTAGTTAGCAGATTAGCTTACACTCTGCTATGATGGCTGGCTGTGGATAACTGGAAAACATCCTCACAAGCTGGCTGCATATCTACCAGCAAAGCTGTGACCTGCTGCCTGGGTATGAAGTGTAAAACAGCAGGCAAGGGGCTGCTGGGCTTCAGTGGCAGCGTAGAGAGGCTCTCCTAAACACTGAGGGAAAGTCTCTGAGACAAATATCCTTCCCTCTGTCTTCCTCATGAAAGAGGTTATGTCAAGATGCTGAGGCCATGTGCCAGAGTTTGGCTCCTTTCTAGAGTCTGGTTCACACATGCCCAGGTTTCTTTCCTGTAGGAGCTGGAGCATGAGGGGCTCATCCGGGGCGAGCACTTGGCTATGGGAGTTCACAAGACCTCCTGGGTGCTCCTCAGATTAGACTTAATTGGCTACCAAGGAAAGTGGCCTCTTAACCATGCTCATTTCACCAATGGCACCTCTAGGGAGCTGAAGGTGTCCCTCAGGCATCTTCTTTTCCCCATTCACAAAAGTACCAGCTGCCTTGCTTCTGTCTGTTCTGAATGACAGTCAGAAAAGCTTTTGCCAGTTAAGGCTGAAGAATAAACAAATAGTCAATCACAATCATTAATTCTAAACCTTTCTCTGGCCCACCCTGTGGCTCTGTGCACCCTTACCTCCCATTGCTTCTGTTTCTTTGCCCCTAAACAGCAGGTACCAGCCTTTGCTCTCTTTCAAGGGACTCCCAGGGGCTGGCAGGCAGCAGGCAGCTCTACAAGAGACAAACCCTAGCAGTACACAGGGAGATGTCTGGATGCCTTTCTGCAGCAAAATTCACTGAGTTTATTTCCTAACAGTCCCTTGCAGTAACTTGTGAGGGTGTCTGAGCTTGAAGGGCTGGATTCACCTAAACTGCAATGATCAAGTCACCAGGGTGGTGCCTATGAGGTCTCCATGAAGCCAGGGCAGGGGAAAAGCCTTAGGCAGCCATTCAGATCTCAGTGGACCTGAAATGGCTCCTGAAGAGGCCACTCTACCTCTTATTTCCTGCCTGTACAGAGCCCAAGATAACTGCACTCCTAAATTTGTGGCCTCATGTTAACTAGACTTAATAACAATTCCTCCTTCTCCCCATTCACCTGAGCCCTCCAGTGGCAACCATGAAGCTCAGGAGTGACCAAACAGTAGTTTCCCTATCTTTTTATAGGAGCAATAGCAGTCCTTATTCATAGGTCTTTTTCAAACCTCTCACTGTTCCTGCAAAGGCAGAAGCTCCTGCTCCCATTGTGCCCACCAGAATGTGCCTTTGCAGCACAGGGTTTGTTGGTGGCTGGAAACACATGGCTCTGGCTGCACCAGTGGATATGCTGTGATCATCACATCTGTGTGTGCACACGTGTTCCTGGAAGCACTTTGGATGCTCCTTGCTTATCAGGCTAAACCAAGTGGGTGAAGAGGGGGGGCAACATTGCAGCTTTTCCACTCCAGTGGCTTCAGTATTAAATTGTGTTTCCCCTACATTCCCCAGCACTGAGATATGCATACCAGGTCTCCAGACAAATCAAATGGCTGAACAGGCAGTTAAAATCCTGGCTTTACTGCTGGGGCGGCATCAAATTTCCCCATCTTTACTGGGCCAATCAGTGAATATGAAGGCTGTGGTCCTCCCAGATCCTGGCCTGGATAGGACCCAGGATCATCTGTGGTGTAAATTATAGCAATCCCAAACCAGACTGCAGCTGCCACATTTATGTGAAGTCATTACCTGCCAAAGACCAGGTCATACATCCATGTATGATCTTAACCCTGAAGCCTCAGAAAAGGTCTGCCTAGGTTGCTGTATAGGATTTATTCCACCCATGGATGAAGCCAGTAAGGGGTGGCAGGAAGGTACTCATTTTTTGATGATAACAATGCAAGTAAGATCTTCCATAGCCTAAGAGGAAAGCCATAGTGTTTTTAATTCAGAGCCAACCTGAGATACCCTCTTGAGCTTGAGGTACTTTTTGTGGTGTCCACAGCTTCCTCCTCCAAGGAAACTCTTCTGGGAGTCTGTACCCATCAGTCTCCTTCAAACATCAGCCCTTTGCTCTCCATCAGACATGCTTCAGGTATATTACCATGTACTTAATGTATTTCTTTCAAATTTCCCAAATTTGGAACAGGGACTCTTGAGCAGATGAATCCAGGGAATATTGAGAACATATCTTACTTATCCTGGAACTGATTCAAAATTCTGAAGAAGCACTACATTGGGTTACCTCAGATCCAGACCTGGTTTCACAATCACCAGCCTTCTTACTATATTCATCCGCCAGAAAACAGAGAGTGTTACAGTTCGGTACAGTCATAAACACATCATTGCCAATGGAAAATTGTGTTGGCAGATTCTTTTATACCCAGCCAAATATACAGAAATGGAAAGGTCAGCTATTCAGGCACTGGTTTTACATATGTGCATTAATTACAACACAGTTGCCTTTTGTTATTCATTTCATCTGCTCAATATGTATCAAATTGAATGAGAAGAAAGAGGGCCCACAGAAAGACAGGAAAGGGAAGCCAGGACAATCTATGAATGGGACTGGTCCTCCCTTTCTGGATCACACACTGGAAAAGATTCAAAACTAGCCAATTGCAGGGAATGAGAAAAGTAAAGAGAAATGTATCCCATGTCAGCTATAGCTTTTTCTATGAGGCTTTCAGAGGTCTGCTGCAGAGACACCAGAATAGTTCAGTGAGCTTGGCTTCTTGGTGAACCCCTACAATGGAGTTTTCCCCAAGCAAGGTCTGTGTATTCAGGCACTCTGGCATGTTCGCTTCTTCTTAAGTATACAGCCATGGTCCTGATTTTAATTAGTCAAAAACATTTTTCATTAAGCACCATGACACACACACGTATTTTTTTGGGGATACACTGGAACAGGCAACACTGGAAACTGTGAGAAGGAGAATACTCAACAATGTCATCATAAAATTCAAAACATCAATTTGCATTCATGTATGGATTGAGCACTTTTGGTTATGATAGAGTCTGAAAAACAGACAGCATAATGTAAAATTATGGTTAAGAGGCTGAGTACAACTTTGATGATTCTAGCCTGTGTGCACTATTCCTCTCACAGATACATTGTAACTGTGTATTTACCTGACAGTGCAGTGCCCAGATACCTTAGGCAAAAGGATTTCCACTGTCAAAGAAGCACCACAGAAGTTGTCAGAACCTGGTTATTCTCTTCCCAGAACAAGAAAGATGAATGCTGTGAAAGAATCACTGAATAGGACACAACTTCCCCAAGGAACACACGGTAATGAGCATGAGCTCTGCAATTAGACTCGCTGAGACTGAGTTACCAAAGCTTCCCAGCCAGGCCAACCTCCTTCTTCAGCTTCACGTAGTGTCTCATGGTGTTGAGTTGTGGGAGTCCCCATTACATCCACCTAGTTAAACCATTTTAGTCACAAGAGCTTTGTTCAAGTGAGGAGAGCTTTCTGCTGTGCTATGGCTCCCTAAAGCCCCTGAGCCAGGGGCTTCCAGAATTGTCCAAAAAATCACAGTACTGCAAAAGAGAAAAAAGTTACAATTAATAATTGCAACTTAAAAACTTACATCCTCAGACAAATAATACAAAGTGAATTTTCCATGGTTTAAAAAAATATATTTCATTAGATACATATGAAATAAACTGTATAGCCAGCCCTGTACCAGGACTTCCCCATTCTGGTCTTTTAGGATTACCCAACGAAATGACTTTGTTGACTGCTGAGGTAGTGATTTCATAGGAAGGCTCAGTCATTTGGTATATGCTGGATACTGATATTGACTTGTAGGAACTTGAAAGAAAAGTGGCAATGAGCTAGAACTCTTTTTTGGCAAGTAGTTCAATAGACCTTCTTCCTGAAACTGTTCCTGTCTCTTTCAACCTATCCTGCAAGAACCCCAGATGAAACATCAAGTCTAGGGTGAATGCAAATTGGGCTGTGCATTTGTAGCAGTCTGGTTGAGATCAAATTAGTATGGATTTTCTTTAATCCTTTGATCTATGTTGCCATGCATGGGGGTGGGCATTTACCATAAGAAAGGTGGACTAGCACATTAAAGTTTTCCTTGTGCTTTTCATTGGTGTAGTAGTTTCAATTCATTGCAGATCCCCACAAGAGCTGCACTTACATCAACCTAACAGGAGGTGCTTAGTCAGTGAGCTACATTTTAGAGTTTCCCTGTGGTGGGATTCCTGCAGCCCCCAAAATAATATTAACTGTATGCACACAAGCAATAACATGATGCCTCTACCCTGTTCTCTGTAGGTTGCAATTGTCTATATGCTCTACACTTTGCTAGCCTACTTTTAGTTAGCATACTTTGTATGCTTTTAAGGGATGGGCTGAATCCTGATTAGATACTTCCTTGTGTGTTATCACAAGCAGGTGTGTGGTAGTTGCCTCAGTTTCTTGGAGTAACTGAGTACTAATTTGATGCAAAATTAAGTAACCATATAAGAAACTATTGTTTAGCTGCAAAAATATGACTAAATAACAAGGAAGGATTTGGACCTTGCATGCCTCCCTTACCTGCTGCTGAGTGATGTGTCAGAAGCAGGTAGCAGCTCTGTGGTGCCAATACATCTTTATATGCTGTTCACATTCCATTGCAACATGTCACATTTGATATGGCATAATGCAATGTGACTAATTTAATCAGATGTGAAGTGCACTACAGCAATGTATGAAGTCTGAAAATTTGGAAAAAAAAAGTTGGAGGAAAAAATAAAGCTTTCTCCAATCTATGGCTGGATTATTTTTCTCAGCTGGAGGGCTTCATTTTCTGAGCTTGGCCTTTTCTATTCTGACCTTCCAGCCAAGGGCATGTGTCAGGAGGCTTGTATTTCCCAAAGGCAGTGACACAGTCTATTAGGTCATATGAGCTGGATCATCAAGCCTTTGTCCACCTCAGCTTCTGGGCCACCATTTCTTACCCACCCCCACATCCCCCAGCACTAACTCATGATATGATGCCCTTGCCTTTGACAGGTCGGGAGGGGAAAAAGCATTTTATTGCTGAACACGTACATAGCAGAGCCCAGAAATGAAGTGAGCTTTCTTTGGTCTGGTGCTGCTCACTTAGTAAGTCTGCATTTAATTAGCTACTTCTGAAATATGACACGGAGAAAACACAAGATTTACCAGTTGCATTTCTAATCCAGGGCTCAGCATTGTTTTGTTTTAAGGTGATGATTATAATCATAAATACCAAAACAGCCCATGTCCACAGGAAGTTCATCAAGCTTTCAGTACTTTTGGAAAGTGTATCCACCCTCATCCATTCTGGACTATCTCCTAGCCTGGGAGTGTTCAGATGGACAGGCTGCCATGCACAGACATCAGCAACTTTGCCCTTTCAAACAGCGGGTGACGAGTGACTCTGAGATGACTCTTTCTTTGGTTTAGTCCTTTATTTTAGATCTGCCTCTTCTCTTTCTACATTAGCAAGTGTATGGAAGGCAGTGCAAATAATAATTTGCTTCTTCTTCACTATAGACCTGAGGGTTTTTTTGGTGAAGCATTGTGGTCCTCAAAGAGTTGTGAAAAGGTCTCAGAGGAACTCATATAGTGCTAGAAGAAGCCTAAGAAACACTTAAGCTAGTGAAAATCTATGAGCTAGTTGAACCTAAGTTGGGGGGGGGTTGGGCTGTACAAGGGTCACATAGTCCAGAAGGAAGACTGTATTTTCAAAGATCTGGGAAATAGTGCCACTGGAAGAGAGGAAGAAGTACCTACTCCAGTTACTGTGGCAGACACTTCCATAGAATAAAACTGAAAGAAAATCTTAGAAAACAGTGTGATAAAATATGCTTATATGTTACAAAGAAGTAAAAACTATTTATTCTACCCTTGTCCTTGTGCTGATCATACCTCAGCCAAAGGAGAGGTTCACCCTTCCTTTTTGCCTCTTTGGGGACCAAGGAAACTTTGTGATGGTGTGCTCCTTTAAGTCCCAAACATCACAGGCAGATTTTGTGGTTGCTCTTCTCATTTCAACAGGCCTGGAAAGGCTTTGCTGATTACAAATGAGAAGATGCTGTGTTAGCTCCTCCTCCAGTGGTTTGTTTACTTCTTATAGCCCTAGTCCTCTCCACCTCCCCTACCAGTGGAGTTACCACTGTGTTCCTACCTAGGAATAAAGAAAGGGGGCCCTTTCAAAAAGGAGCAGGGCTAAATTGCAAGGTAAGGTCTGGTTATGGTAGGGACGGTCTGTTGGTGTTGATTTAGCCCTAAGACTGCTTTGTAACATATGAGGTAAACATGAGCTTTTACAGCTCTTGGATTCTGTTTCCCATTTTCTTGTGAAACCAGTAACTTCGTGATAGGTCCCCTGTTCATTGACCTGTGCTCTTGGCTTTAGGCAGGCCCTATTTAAATGGCCCAGCAGATGAGCCTGAGAGCCCTGGGTACCCCTGGGGAAGAGGATGTTGCAGCAGACAGCCAAACCCAGCAGCCTACCAGACCTCGGCCAGTTAGATCCCGGAGAAGAAGGCGTAGACAGACAGCTCCTGCTTCCCAAGGAGAAGATGAACCAAAGACCTTTCAAGGTGATCTGTGAGAAAGGGGTAGTAGTATTGGCTGAGGAGGGGGATGAGTGCTGCTTAATTTCAATTGCTATTCCTCATTTTTCTTGTCTGTATTCACATAGGAAGCTCCCTCAAAATAAGGGTTCAAAAGTAAAAGAGTTCTAGGTGACACCACTGTGGCTGTCTTGTTAGCATTTTCAGAGCTGCTGTTTGCAGCTGCCCAAAACTTTGTTTTGTGTCCTTGCTCTGGCTCTCTTCTCCAAGAGCTAAAACTTCCTGTTTACTTACAAAGAAAAGAGAGAAATATCATCTTAGAGGGCTTACTCTAGAATTCCTTCTTTTATGTGACATATCTCTGGCTTTGAATCTTAACTCAAGGAATCTGTATACAGTGCTTGGAGTTCAGGCTGGTTCTCTATGGTTTGAGTGGAGTTACTTGCCTCAGCAGCCGCTGTGCAGATTGGCTCTGCAGCTCACCAAGAGCAAATGTCATGTAGGCTCTACTGGGTTTGTACCCACCCAGTATGGCTTGGAGTTAAAGAAGGAACAGCATAGTAATTTCCTACTGGCTCTTGTCCTGAGGAACCCAAAAACTTTGCAGCAGAACTGCAAGGCAAGGATGCTGCCAGGTGCCTTTGTTATAACAGGTAGGCAGTTGGTTTCTGGACATTTCAGTCAGCTTATGTGTGCAGGAAGCCTCCTTCTAAATTGTGGAGATTTTTTTATACACGTGGACCTCCTCTCATGAGGAGGCAATTTTCCTGGCCAGCTCATAGAGAACTCCAAACACCCTTCTGTGCTTGCTGTTCAGAGTGGTGGGAGTTCCTGTAGCCTGGGAGCAGGTTTGATTGTGTAACACAAACCCTTTTCAAAGGCCACAGCTGGGCCTTGATAAAGATTGTCTGGGAAGGTTGTGTAGCAATATTTTAAAGTCAAAACTCCCTTTCCTTAGTACTTCTGAGATGATAGAAAGACCACAAAGACAGAGAAAGCAAGAACTGGTATATTGGAGGGGTAGAGGGTACAGGGGAGGCAGGGGTGATAAAAAGAGGAGTAAATAAAATTAGGTAAGCTCTTGAACGAAAGGCAAAATAAAGAATTGAAGCTCAAGAAAGGTTTGTAGTTAGGTTTTTACCTTCCTTCAAATTTCTGTTTTTTTTTTTTTTTTTTTTTTTTTTTTTTTTCTGCAGTCTTCTCTTAAAGTTAGCATGCTAGATGGATTGCAGGACTGCTGCAGTGGTTGGTATGGAGCTGGGAGAACACTGAAATCCAAGAGCATTGTGGTAATTTTCCCTGGCTTTAGTTCCAGTCTTAGTTAACCAGAATGTGAGGTTTCTCTGCCCTTACTGGGAAGACAGGAAGGGCTGTTTTCACAACAGTAGAGCCCAGCAAAATGGAGTGCAGTTAATTCTTAATTCTGACCTTGGGAAAATAATGTTAAGTCCTGCGATAAACAATTTATTTTCTCAAAGGCTTATGGAGAGGTTGAGGGGAAGTGGTATTAGACACCTTTAAAATATTTAGTGATTAGGTAATGTATGGACAATCAGACACAAGCTTTTTCTTGGCTTTGGATCTTTGTTTTGTTCTGCTTGATCTAATCTTGTTGCTTTCCCCTGCAGTCTACAGATTTAGCAGTCGTGCCCCACCTGTGAGTGCGCACTGCAGTGGTGGAAGCTCTCAGAGTCCTGCAGTGCCTGATGATGGAGATGTTATGGGAATGATGGCCAGGGCTGCCAGATACTGGGTGAGGCGAGAAACTCCTCGATGCTGGGTCAGAGGCTGTACTTGTGCTTCTTCAGAGACTGAACGAGAAGAAGGGCATCCTTCTAGGAGCTGTGTGTTGACATGTGATCTAGATGAAGATGACAGCTCGACCTCCATGATAAGAGAGGAATTATTTTCAATGGATGAAGACAATGATGGCAGCACTGGGGACACTGGGACAGCCAGCTCTTCAGCTGGTGTTAGAAGTGATGATGGTCCCTGGAGTTTTGCAGAGGAGTATTCACTGGTTCCCTTAAGCAGACGAAAGCAATATTCTGCCCAGACTTTTCATGATGCAGTAGAAAGATTTTTGAGAGAATTCTGAGCTTTGGCACATCAGTTTTGAATTTGGGAGCCAAATCTGTGGAGTTGCAAATGCCTGTCATCATGTGCACAGTTTATTGTAATACAGGCTGAAGCCTGCAGAAAAGCCATGAAGGGTCAAATAGAGTAAAGCTCAGTATATTTAGTATATTAGATTGACAGACAGCTAGAAAGCTATTTGCATTCCAGTTTTGTCTCCTTGATATGTGTTGCTGCCTTCTTCAGGAGCTTAAAAACCTTTAGTAATCATAAGGCATTAAAAATGGAAAAATTACTTTGAGTCTAAGCTAATGTAATGACTATTTCTTTTGCAATTTTAAGAGATAGAGGCAAAATGCAGCCTTTTTTTTTTTATTTATCAGCAGTAGAGTCTCCATTTAATAGCTTCTTGAAGGATATTTGAAATTCAAAGCCTTTGTTTATGCCAGTATTTCCTTTCACAAAATGCTTTAATTTACCCTATAGAGGCCTAGAGGGTTTGATTTTTGTTTTTGTGTATGTTTTTTCTTTGACTTGATCTAAATCTAAAAATTGTGTTCTACTGCATATATTTGATTATTCACATATAAGCAGTTATGAATGATAATGTCAGATAGCTAGAGCACAATCTGCTTAAAAACTCTCACACTCTTTAGCTGGTAACTTGTCACATTAAAATATTAAAAATAAAATTAAAAAATATGTTCTGAGGACCTTATAAAATGTTTGGGGTTTTTTTTTTTTTTTTGAGGTGATGTGTAGCTGAAAATAATGGTCTGGATTTCTCAGCTGAGAAATTTTGGCTTAACTAAATAAAGGAAAAATGTCTAAGGGCTAGATTTTAGGAGTATATTTCCTAGCCTAACAGTAAAATGCTAATGCATGGTTACTGGAAAATGGCTATACTTCAGGAACCTGATCCATGAGGATCATTGGAGTCTAACTCCTGGCAGGGACGGGCCCCAAAAATCATACTAGGTGCCTGAGAATATTGTCCAAATGCTTCCTGAACTCTGCCAGGCTGGTGCTGTGACCATTTCCCTGGGGAGCCTGTTCCAGTGCTCAAGCACCCTCTGGGGGAAGAACCTTTTCCTATATCTAACCTAAATGTCCCCTGGCACAACTGCATGCTGTTCCATCAGCTCCTGTTGCTGGTGACCAGAGAGAAGGGCTGTGGAGAGCTTTGAGGTTTGCCCTCAGTCAAAGGAAAAAAAGGCAGTCCATTTTATGGAGATTCTGCAGACATTTGTGTTCTTATGCTGTGTACTGACAAATGAAACACCTAACCTCTAAAGGCTTCTTGAATTGACTTAATGTGTCTACAAGCTTTAAATGAGGCATATGCCTACTCTTGAGTCAGTTTGCTCCTTTCACACTGGAGGCTGCATATATGAGGTAAACATCATGTGTATAAAGTTATACTAAAGAGAATCAGGCAACTTCTGCTTTATGCAATTGCTCAAACTGAGAAAGGGCTGCTGCTGTAGTCAGAGCAATTTGCAGAGTCTGCAAATTAGAGGGATGAGGTGTTTTGGTTTTGGGGTTTTTGTTTGTTTGGGTTTTTTTTCCCTTCCCTACCTATCTGTTAGAATACTGAGAGGTGAATGGTAATTCAATTTGTTTCTGGGAAAGGTGAATGTGACTTGCTCTTTCTTCCCTCTTCATTTGAACCCCAAATTAAGACTCATTCCTTTGAGTTATAACTGAGCAACTTTGTAGAGCAAATCACTTAAAATTTTAAGTTTTGTGGTTTTTTTTTTCTGTGTGTGTGGTTTGCTGAATTGGGTTTTATGTATTTTAAGACTTTGCTGAACTACAGTGAGATTTTTTTCTTTACCTGTTAGTAAGGCATTTGGCAAATCTTTGGGACCACCTGGTGCAGCAGTGGTCAAACATCTGGTAAAAAACACTGGGACTATGCAGCATAGCTGTAGTTGCTTATTCCTTGATATGTGTGTTATTTTCTACTTGGGTGTTTCCAGAAATACTTGGAGCTCTTACTCAGGTCTTTTAAGGCCTCTAGACCAAAAAAATTGAAATTTTTCCCCAGCTGAAGCTAATAGTGTCTTTTATTTGGTCCATATTACACCAAAACAGTATTGGAAGTATGCATAGCTCAATTCACCTGACAAGCCTACTCTGTGAAGGTACTGCAGGGTACAATGCAGAATTAAAACTATTATCTTGTTATAGCTGAAATACTGTAAGGCATCTACAGACACCTCTAAAATTATGCCCTTGATTATATAAATTTCAGAAAGTGATATGCTCATGAAAGTCAGCCTGGCAATGTTTCATATAATCTTTCAAGAGCTTTAGTTTTCAGGCTCGTGAAACATTTTATTTTTTTTTTTTTTTTAATAAAACACAACCCCTCATAAATGTCACCAGTGGGTAGTAAGATACCAAGCATTGTAGAGGTGTCAGCTTTTTGACAGCATGATTCAGTATTGTGCATTTTCAATTTGACAACTATTTAGTTTTTCCTTGTGAATCTGAGATCCTGTAAGCATTTTTGTGCATACTTGTCTGTTTCTCACAAATGATTCTACAACTGGGATTTTTATCACATGTTGGGTTAAACACAGGTAGAAAGGTCTGAAAGATGAAGATCTTTGAGGAAAAATCCTCTCAGGGTAACTTCAGAGTAAAGAAAAGCCTGTGAGGCAATAACTTAAGATATCTTCTAAGAAAAATAGATCAAGCAAAGCTGAGGAACAGCTTGGGAAAAAAAATTAGCTGTCTCTTGAAAAAAATGGATCAGAGGAGATAATATGTTTTTTCTTTGAGAATTTGAATTGCTGTGCTCATTTTGCATTTAGCTCACACTTATATGCCTGTTTGTATATATGAGTGAAGTCAAGGACTTCAAGACCAAAGTCCAGTTCTGAGTAGCAGCTCCCATGAGTCCAGAGTTTCTCATGCAGCTGAGCTTTAAATCATAATTTTCTTCCAGCATGGTGGTTATAACATCTCATTAGCTCATTACATGGGCACAGTAATAAAATGGCAAGATTTACTTTTCTAATTATTCATCCTAGATAGATTCATAGATGAAACAAAGTAGCACAAAGCTGACTAGCCCCTAGAATATGAGTGGATCAGAGTTCTATGTAGATGCTGTGTCCAGAGGTACATTTTAACTTTTACATCACTGCAGCGTCACTACAGCTGGCACCTTTCCTTGATCCAGCCAAGAGAACTTGAGTATCTGGGTGCCAGAGGGCTGTTTGCTCTTTCCAAATATTTTCTTTTTCTTTTCTCCATTTGGCTTCCTTTTCTGGGTCTGATCAAGAATCTGTAAGAACAGGTGTCCCAGTGGTGCTCTTTTATACCTTGCCTACATCTGTAGAGGTATCTATATTTTCTTCTACTAAGAGCTGGCAGGAATTGGAAGGTTTGAGAGGGGAGAACAATCTCAGTGAACTTGAAGGCCAGACTAAAATCTCTTGACTGCAGAGGCTGTCTTTTTTCTGCCTTTCCATCATAATTAATTCAGTGGGGCCCTCATCCATTACTGGGGCTCTAAAATAATATAAATTATTGTGACTTGTTGGAGTGAGTTCAGAGGAGACCATGAAGATGATCAGAGGGCTGGAGCACCTCTCCTATGAAGACAAGCTGAGAATTGGGGCTATTCAGCCAGTAAAAAGGAAGGTTCTGGGGAGACCTTAAAGCAGGCCTGCAAGAGAGCTGGGGAGCAACTCTTTACAAGGGAAATTGGTAGGAGAGGGAGAATGGTTTTAAACTGAAAGAAGGCACATTTAAATTAGATATTAGGAACAAATTCTTAGCTGTGAGGGTGCAGAGGCACTGGAACACGTTGCCCAGAGAAGTTGTGGGTGCCCCACGGCTGAAGCATTCAAAGTCAGGTTGGATGGGGCTTTGAGCAACTTGGTCTAATAGGAGGTGTTCCTGCCCATTGCCATGGGAGTTGGAACTGAATTATCTCCAAGGTTGTTTCCAATCCGACCCAAACCATTTTATGACTAATTTCATTATAGTTGTGTCCTCTCCATTCCCCGTGTTCAGCTGACACGTAGAAAGACAGTTCACAATATTCAAAACTACTGATGTTTTTCTGAGCCGTTCTCTATAGTCAGTAGACATTTTTCCACTGCTCTGAACAAAAAAAATCAAGACAATCTTCAGTAAAGGATCAGGAGTTGTGGTGTTTCAAGGTTTTTGTCTATTTAAACCAGTCTGTCCATGCCTACTTAGAAAGATCCAAAGAGCATGTGTCAAAGTGTTAGCTGAAGAGCTACAAATAGCATTTTATTCCTTTCTCCCCACCTCCTCCTCCCAATAACTCTATTGTTCTTATAAATCCACAGCATTCCAGCTGTGCCTTGACAAGAGCCCTGACAGTCGCAAAAGCCAAATCACAGGAGCAGTGTTCTTGTTCCCTGAATTATTTTACACAGCTAAATTTAATACTTCCCCCCACTCCTCCACCTTTCACTCTGGCAGATACTTAAGCTGCAAATTAGAGATGCACCGAATTAGCCTTCAAACCTCGCAAACGCTGTCAGAAAGCTGACTCCGTAACGATGTGGCTTTGATACCAAACAGATTATTGCTTATGTACAGCGGCACTTACAAACATGTGCGTACTTGTAACTCCTGGCCCCGGTGCCGCGAGGCAGCCGGCGGGTCATTAACGCACGGCGCGCACAGGACAGAGCCCCGCGCACCCTGCCATCGGCACGCCGCAGAGGAAGAGTCAGACTTTCCAACAACCAGTTGGCAGGGCTGTGATTGGAACCATGTGACAGTTTGAGGCAATGTACCACAGGCAGCCAATTTATTACATATGGCAATATGATTAATGGTATCAAATGTTTTTATAAAAATTTAAAAAAAAATTGCAATGGCCAATTGCACAGAGTCCAAGGCAGTACAAATCTGTTCCATGAATTCAAAGGCAGGCAGATGAGGTTAAATGAGAGGGAGAGAGCCAGGATAATGATTACAGAGTAAGTTTCAAAAAGAAAACTGTGTAGAATGTGCTCATGGGCAACAGCCCCTTTTCTCTCCTGTCTTACGTGCTTAATGGATATAGGCTGGAATGGGTCTCTGAAACTAAACTGCCTCCTGCTCTTAACTTCTCTTCCTGTAATCTAAAGACTCATTAATTTTATCCAACAATACTTACAGGGCAAACAACAGCAGGTTAAGAGGCAAAAAGGACTGACATTTTGGTGAAGACTGTTTGCTTTGATAATGATTTTGTCTTTTTTTAAATCAAATGTTCTGGTTTAACACACAGATGACTTGTTTCTGTCAAAACAAACAAAATAGTTAAAGGTACTATTATTGAGGGGAAAAAAAAATCAGGAAACGCAAGTGTGGAGGTGATGTCTGCACATTGCAGTATTTTTCTTCCCTGGTCTCTTGCTGTCCATTCTGCTAAGTCAAGAAGTTGTGGCACAGTTTTGGTCTGTGTCAGGTGCCCAGAAAGGAGCTGGGCACAGTTTGGGAGTCTGCATAGCATAGAGGCAGTTCCTCAGAGTCAGTCTGCAGAAGGCTGTGCTGCTCTGGAGGGTGGGAATGGATGCAGGTTGCCTTGTGCTGGAGTGCCTCCATGCCACAGAGTAGTCCTAAGCACATCTCAGTTGCTAGTGGTGGCACAGCTAAAGTTGTTATGAATTATGCCCATCTAAAAGGTTTCACACATGCCACCTTTCATGTGCTTCTCTGGCTAGCTCCTGGGGTTTCATGTTTGTAGGTAGGGCTATGTCCCCTCCCAATCTCCTTGAGTGCAGCTGGGCATCCTGCACATGATCAGTACCTTACCTGGGCTGTAGAGCAAGTGAGGAACAGGGGACCTCACCTGGATGTAGAGTTGTAAGGTGGGAGCTGCTGCCCCTCAGCAACAGCTCATATGTACCAGAGCAGCACTGGAAGATACCTACAGGTGTATCAGCTTGTGTTCTCACCTAACCAGGGCTGTGCTGCCCCATTTTAATTTGATCTGACCATTCCTGGTAGTGCTTAGACAGGGCCTCCTTCACTTCCACACGACTGCATGATGACAATATGTGTTAAGACTTCTGTGTTGGATGGGTGGCTGATGGGGTCGCTGCTAAAAACTGCACATGCATTAGACTTAAATCTCAGTGTGCCGTGGAAGAGAAACCCATGCCCGATGCCTTTTGCCTAATAACTACAGCAGTTGCAAACTGCTGCCTTCCCCAGGGTAGCTTTGAAGGTACAGAGCTGCTAGTCCTGAGTGAGCACAGCTACAAATATTTGGCACTGAAGCATGATTTCTTTTGTCTACACCTTTTCCTCTTTTCTCACTCTGCTGCTATTATCGATGGTAGCACAGCCCTTTTGTTAATACCCAAGGCTCCTTTGCCAGAGTGCTGTAATACACTGCATGAAGAGCAAGGTATTTATACCTCTCCTGCCTCAGCACAGAGCATACAGCAGGAGGTCCGATATGGCCTGCTGCTGCATTCCCTGTGTCTTGTGGCCACATGGTTCCTCTTCTCTGTGTGTGTGTTTATTATTGTTGGATAATGCTAAGGCTTGTAGTCATGCGGCCTGCCAAGGGGATTTTGAAAGGCTTATTTGGTCTTCAGTCAAGAAAAAGATTTTCTATATTTTGTGCTAAAGGAATAGTATTTGATGTAGATGCTGAGACTTGCCCTTCAGAGGTGCCCAACTTTCTCTGCTGAACATGGAAAGAGCTGACTGCCCTGACCACAGGATCTGCACCCACCTTAAATTCCAAAAGTGGGTGATGCAAATGCCCCTTTCCCACAGGTGCCCCAGTGTGCACCTCTGAAAACCAGGCTGGCTGTACGTGCCTTAGCATTTTAACAAGACATGAAAACCTTTGAACAAATTGCCAGAAAAGTTTTAGCAGGGCGAATGTGCGTGAGCGCTGCCTGCATCAAGTGACCCTCTTAACGCCAGAGAGGGAGAGACAAAGTGTGGCACAAAGAACGAGCAAATGAAAGAGCTGGCTTGCAACTCTGATCCTTATGGACTTTTCTTGAGCTCTAGCAACAGAAAGTGTAACTCTTGTGATGAATACAGTCCTACTGTTGTATTCCTACCTTCCAACAATAATTTCAATTGAACCCTACAGCATGTGGAGTCCCTTTGCTTTTTAGGTCATAAAAGCAGTATGTGGAGTAGAGACTTAAAAAATGGACTTTTAAAAGACTCCAATGCCTCAATCTCTCCAAGAATTCGACTGATAAATCTCCTGTGTAAAATGATCACATTTTATAGAGAAGAATCTTTGTTAGACATTCATTAGCAATAACATGTGAGCCAATTTAGGGAATGAAACCTTTCTTCTATATAAAACCCACTGTGGTCACTAAAACTAATGACTTTTTCGGCCTACCACCCTTTAATTCAGTGGTGAAGCACGTGAATTTCCTGTATTGCTTAGTTCTCCAACAATTTGTTTATCTTTGAAGAGCAGGTCCCTGACTGTGTGAACTCAGGCACATCCAAAAGGTTAAGTAATAATAAAAAAAAGTAGATCAGGGCCGTAAATGTGGTATTTAAAATCATGACAAAGTTCTGACTGTATTGAGGAGGTCTGGAAGAAGAATGGTTAATGGGCTTACTTCTATTTCAGCTCATCTCCACATGAGAAACAGCCTGAGCAGGAGAGAATTGAAAATACGACATGAATTTAAGTGCTCTGAGGCTGATCTGAACCCATCAAAGCTGGTGAAAAAAATTCCACTGGCTTCAGTAGCCTTTGGAATACTTGATGCTCATTACCAAAAATAAAAAGAGAGAAAAAGAGGAAGAAGAAAAGGAAAATTAATATTTTTTAGCCACCATGCAAGAAGGAACACTTCAGGTTCAGATGGGGGTTTTTGTGTGTTTTTCTTTAGATACTGAATTTTTGAACAACGAGATACAAAGATGGTAGAATTAACAAAAAACTCAAACTGGCTGAAAAACATAGAAAGGCATTTTTAAAACAGCTGACAATGGGAAGATTTACTCTTATGTTCAACTAAGGCAAGTTGCAAAGAGGGGAAAGAGGCAATTGGCCTAATAATTGTAAAACAAATTCTGTCCTGCTTTTGTGAGAGCTTTATCTGTGTTTCTGAGGGGATGTTAGCTGTAATGTGCCTTGCCTGAAGGGAAGACCAGAGTGTTTCAGGGCTGCCTTTCAGCTGGAGTGCCAGGCCTTCCTTACTGTTTAAAGGAAGAATTGGAAACTGCCTTTGTACATCTTGTCCAGATGTGGAGCCAAGGCATGAACTACTGCCTAGCAAGTGCTCTTGGGTCTTAGAGCTTGGGAAAAGACAATGGGTTTCTTAGAGGTCTTACAGATTTATTTTTCCTTGAGGAATACAAAACTTGAAGCCTGTTTTGTTTTTACATAGTCTGCATAAGAATACAAGCATCTCTATAAGGCACAATTCCTTGGTGTCTAATTTGCTTCTATTATTTTCAAGACAAATTAAGAACAAAACCATATGGGAATGAACGCAAAAGTGTCAGTGACTGAGAGTCAATTTCCTGGGATTTTAGCTGAAAGTTTAGTTCCCAAGTTGCTTCTAAAACATGAATTAGATTCCTGAGTCACCCAGGAACTAATGAAAATGTTCCTTTGAAATGTAACAGGGAGCTCAGACAGAACAAGAGTGACACACAGTCCCTGGGGCATGACTGCCCAGAGGGAGTGATGGTAAAATGCCTTTCATGTTAGCTGTAACATTTTAAATGCAACTTATTAAAAAATAACATTAATGGCATTGTGCAAAGAGGTGATAGACCATGCTGGATGAAGAGGTTTTAATGGTGCTGAAGAGTGCATGTAGTGCTTGGAGTGGTGAGACCTCAGAAGTGCTGGAGTGCACTTTGGTCCCTTAGAAAGGTCTGGTACAACCTCTCCAGAGCAGTGGCACATTGTGACAAGAGCAATGGATGTCTGTGCTGACACCCACTGGATGCTCTCCAGGCTGCCCTGGTATGAGAACCCTTTTTGTTGTTTTTCCCAAGCTTGGGAAGCTTGGGTTGCATTTCACGATCCCTTGATGCCAAGGCACTGTCAATGTGTAGCCTTTCGGTAGAAATCTCCTTCTTGGCTGTGTGTTCCTGTGGCCTCCTTTGTGCTGACAGGAGATGGGTGATGGAATTGACTGGCTCCAAGTTAATCCAGCAAGAGGAGACCAGGGGTGAAAATCGATTTTTGTCTAGAACAGTTTCCCAGTCTGGTTCATGTCATGGGTGTGTGGGGCTAATGCTGGCATGAAGGAAGGAGCCAGCCTTTACACTGGGAACTTCCACCAGATTAAATCTGTTGCACAACTGCAGTGTAGCTAAGACCCAGCAGATGAAGTTTGGAATATTTTTATCTGTTACAGCAGAAAGACTTTTAATTTACCCACATATTATGACTTTTTCATTAATAAGGAGGAAAGTAAGTAACGAGACAATGTGTACAAAATGAACAGCTTCGTACCATAGCAAGTTGACTGGCAAATTCTTTCATGAATGCTCTCTGTGTGATATTTCTATAGTATAATAGATTCTGGCTGTTCACTCTAATAATTCTGAGCTTCAGGGTAAGATTTTATTTCTCTTTTGAAAGTAATATAATCAGTGGTGCTAGCACAAAATTCCCTGTGTGTTTTTGTGCATCCTTAACACTTCTTGAGATGAAAGTGAAACTTATATTATTTAGAGCAGTTCAAAGAACTAAGTTCCTTCTGTAATGGTGGTTCCTGCTAGAATTCCTTATGAAAAAACATTAACCAAGCTAACTGTACTACAAAGCATCGTAGGTATTCTATGTTTGCAGAAGGAATGGGTCCAAAAAGATTTAAAAAATGTTAGATTCTTTGTACAAAACGCGTATTTTAAAAGTCACCTGAGGACAATGTGGATATTTGTCTATCCAGGAATTTTATTTATACTCTATCTGTGTGAACAAAGCTCCTGGAGATGAGGGCAAAGGGTTTTTGGCAAAGCATGAGGTAGCTTAGGACAATAATGGTGCAGGCACTAGCACGTGTTTTGATTGAATTTTTTCTTTGCTTGTTAGTTTAGATTCACTGCTCTGCGGAGAGGATCACAGAGCTTCCCTGCCCTCCCTTCCTTTCCTCGGCTTGCCTGGGGGAGAGGACCACTCCTGCTGCATCCATTCAACTCCCAAGCTCCTGATCCTTTTCTTGATTTCCTGTGAAGCTCCCTATTTTTTTTCAAGGGAAAGTTTATCGAATCCTCTCCCTGCAGAGCTAGGGCTGTGTCTGTGGCAAGCCAGACTTCACAGTCGGAGAACTTGCTCAGGCAGTTCTTCCCAAGGCACAGGGAGGAATGAGTTTCTCATCTGCTGGCACAAGTATGTAGCTACTAAGTGGTTCTCAATATTATAGGGTCTGAGTTTTCCCTTGAAATTGCACAAAGTTTCCCATGCAAGAAGAATAACTTCAAAACCAGAATGTGGTTGTCTGTGCCAGACACATCCTTCCACTGTCTTCCCACAGTTGTTTCAATCTCTCTAGTGGCACTATCCTATTTGCTTCAAGACTGAGAAGAGCTTTCCTGCTGCCTCCTGGGCAGCAAGGACCTTTCCTTATGCTTGAACAGGCAGATCTCCCTCCCTTCCTCTCCTCAGTACTGTGCTCAGCTATTCGTGCATGTGTCCCCGAGGCCTTCACGGGACTTAGTTGGGGAAAACTAAGGTCAGCCTGGAATCACTGTTGTGTTTTGGTATGTGGCTGCTGTCCTGTGAACTGGATTTCTTTGTAAGAATATTCACAAACCAGAGTAACTTCTGTGTTTATTTTTTTTTTTCTTCTAACCAATTTTATCAAGGTTGGTAAGATATTATTAACTGGTTCACAGGACTGAGAGTTCATGAATATGTAGTAACTCATCACCTGATTTTTATCCATTACTACAAACTTTATCTTGGATGGTTGCAGCAATTAAATTAGACCTTGCTACATCTGAAAAAAGGAAAATATGAGCATCAAGCCCTGCTATTATGAGGAATCATTAGTAAACAAAACAATCTTTTTGATAAATCATGCCTGGAGTTTTAAGGAAAATATGTTTATCTGTTTCAACAGTAATAAAACTACTGGTAGAAATTCTCCCATCACCTACACACATACACATGATCCCCAAAAACAAACATATGCAAGTACTTAACAGATGGACAAATGAACCTTGGGATGAATGCATTACAAAAACAGAGCAATCACTGTGTTTTTCAGCAGGAATTATATTAACATCTAAGGACCAGCTTAGAAATACTTAGATTAGCTGGAAACATAGGCTCAGTTTGTAGCAAAATCAGATTAGGTCTTCATTCCTGTTATACAGATAATACATGACTTGTGCTGTAAGATTTTTAGATAGCAGGGATCTCTTCTTGGATGGATTTTTTCTTTGTCTTAAACCAGTAGCAGCTTTGCTATTATTTTTTTTCCCCTCTGTGCACACTGAGGTCCTACAGTAGTTTGAGAGCTGAGGTTGCCCTGATGCCCTTGAGGAGTACTTTTTGCCACTCAGCTGTGCAAAATGCCATGTGTTGCTTCTCTTCACTGCTCTGCAGAGATGACTGCATTGCAGTGGACTCCTATCAGTTCACTGTGAAGCCTGTTCTAAGTGTCTTTTTGATGGCCTGAAAGAGTCCACAGAACATTTTTAAAAGCTGAAGAGACCTACAATGAAAGCTAAATTAATGACCAAAACAGATCTCTAATCTAACTAAGTATTTCAGAGGAGGGATTTTGGCTTTGGAGGCTGCCTTAGCAAATTTTGTATCGTACTGTGGGATGAATTGCATTACAGAAAAATGAGATAAGATTGATAAACATAAAATCACCTCTGCAGTTTAGCTTGTCCTTGGATCTCTGCCTTTTCATCCTTCTCATGTGAAGAAATGCAATGAGATCCTCTTCATCAGTGTTTTGTGTAGCGTTATAAATTATAAAAGGAACAGCAATTGAGAAATTAAACCTTCACCATAGGAACAATATGTGATACAGGGTCTTTTCACGATCAAGGTTTTGTTGAACATCTATCAGGAGGAAAAGTGATTTGCTCATCCTGCCCCCAGTGTCTCAGCTTCCCAGGGTAAGCTTTCCAGTATGGTGTTGTCACATTGCATTTCAGGGGTAACAGCAGGCACCATGGTTTGTAAGGGGTTGTGGTGGTCATGTGTCAGTGTATTTCCCCATTTTGTTTGGACTAAGAAGCTACCAAAACTGGTAACTTTTGATTCTACTCATCAGGTGCAAGCAGATACAGATTCCCAAAAGTCAGTCCTTGACTATAAGGATTTCTGCCTAATTTCTAAATGATAAGATAGATAAGGTTAATCTTGTCCTCTACATATCAGGATTTTTCCTTCAAGTAACTAAGGCAAATAAATATTTTAAGGCTTGGAAAATTTCTATGCCAAATCCACTTGTAAGTTAGGAAGATATGTGGTTTTTTTGCCAGTAGGCTCTTCTAACTAATTGATAAATAACCCAAACTGGATTTTGGTTACTATCTCAAAATTATTCTTTTGTTTATGGGAGCCTCTTCATTTTCCATGACTGAAGTTTTCCTTGTGAGGTGATTTTATGGTACGAAAATACAGTTGCTATCATTAGGAATATCCTTTAGTCTAGACTGGGATGAAGATTTGGATAAGCTGTCTTAGCCTTACCTCAGTTTACATTTCTGTGACTGAAATAATAATTTTGCCACATTAATAAGGTCCTATAAATTTGATTCAGAGGCCATTAAGGTCAACGGTGAGACCACCTGTGCCAGCTTCTGAGTCCTCTGGGAAGTATCCCCTGTCTTAATTGACTTCACCAATATTGGAATCACAAGGTGAAGCTATGAACGGTGCTCTACAGTGCTGGGAAGCTTATTGGTGCTATTCCATAGGCTCAGGTTTCCTCACACTGATGCCCTGGCATGGACCTTTGGAGGTCACCTTGCTATTATATTACGACTACATTTCTAGATCATTCCCTTTCCAAAAGACTTTTGTTCCCCGGAACGTGCCATGTGAATAAAGTCATATTAAAAGACAAGTAAAGCCACCAGCAACAAAAATTATTCTCTGCAGATTTAGTAACTGCTACAGCATCTTCTTTTCTCTCTATTCTGTTTCATTGATATTGGCAATAAAAAATAATCACTTAGAGACAATGTCCTTGCAGGCTGGCAGTAAGTCTAAATGGCAACAGCTAAAAAGACCCAGAGAAGAACATTTAAGTTACTTCTATTATTGCTTTGGCTTTTCAAAAAATGTCAGAAATAAAGTCTCTTTTGCTCAGCATTTGTGTATGCTCGGTGGGATGGGAGGAGGCAGAAGATATTAGGATATTCTTTCTGCTATTATTACTAGCTGCTAGATGGGGTGATGATTATATAAAGAAGGTGGCAGACACTGAATTTGTGCTTAGAACAAAAGAAAGCTCTAAAATTAGACAAAGCTTTATTTTGGCACAACCACAGCATTTTTGGTGAAGACCTTACTGTGCCCTTCCCAAAGTTAATGTTCTATTCCCCACTGTGAAAGCTGAAGAGGAGTACTGAGAGGTCCCACCACATTTTTTCCCCTCTGTCCAAAAATTGGTTTAATATTTTCCTTTCCTTCATGTTTCAAGCACTTTTCTTTATGAACAGAGACATAGCACAATAAATAGTCTATCTGTTAAGACGACACATTGTGACAGATCCCTTAGGAAAGCTGCAGCTGGGTTGACATTTTTGTCTCATCACTGCTCTGAAGAATGGTTTTGTTTGTGAATTCAGAGAATGACTCACATAATGACCAAATGGAAGTGCATTTCATAAACATCATAGGATAGCAGTAACCTTGTTGGCTCATGTTCCTCTGCCTCTCCATGTTTGTGTAGACTTAATGATAGATAGTCTTCTGTATGGAAGGGTAAAAATCTCTAGAAAAATCTGGGCATTAGGATGGCTCATCCAGTCAGATTTGCCAGCTGAGTGCCTTTATAGTGAAAATGTATGTATGTGTATATATATACATATACATGTATATACGTGTGTATATATATATATATATGTGTGTATGTATATATAGGAAACAGATTCTGATTCTGGCATCTGAGTTGTGTCTCTAACACCTGGCTGGAGCATGTGAGGACCAGGTGTTTCTAGGACAGATGAAGCTGCTGTGTGGTTGGAAGACCAAGACTCAGACAGGTTGCCTGGGTCCTTCCTGGTCTCCCACTCTTACACACCTGACCTGTGGGCACAGGGGTTTCCCTGAGCAGTTCTGGCTGTGGGGCTGGAGCCAAGAAGGGGAGTCAGCCTGCTGGATGCCAGACATATTTCTATACACACACACACACACACAGAGGTGTATTCTGTACAGCACAAACTCATTTTTGATTACCTATCTGTAAATAATGAAGGACGAACTTGTCCTGTGTCCCTCCCTCCATCTACAAAGCCCTCTTCTTCCATCTTCTATGTTAGAAATACAGAATACTAAATTCACTGCAGCACTCTGTGTATCTGACTTTCAATGCTGCTCAGAAAACCCTAAGGCCAGGACTGAAATAAGAGCTGAAATCCAAACAATGTGTGACTGAACACAAAACAAATCATGGCTTTGCAGGAATATGTTGTGACAGCTCTGCCTTCTCCCATAACTGCTAGTCAATTTTCCCCCTTATATTTAAATAACATAGTATACATATTGAACCAATAATAGGGTACAATGGAAAATGCATAGTGAAGCTAAAAAATGCTGAGATGTAAAATCTTCTAAAACCTTTCTGCAGGGGCCGCGTGATAGTCTCTCATTCTCCCTCCCCCCCTCTTCTCTCTCTCTCTCTTTAAAAGCAAGGGTGGAATAGGGCTTGTTTCTATAAGGATAAGTAAGAAAGGCCTGTTCAAATCACAACAAAGAAACAAAAGGGTGGAATTTGCAGTAAACTTAGGAATGTCCATCACATCTGGGCAGTGTTTGCATGTACGTCAGGTGAAAGCTTTGACCTGCTAAGGACCCTTGGAAATAAAGTTAAAAGCCAACTCCTCTCACACAGGGAAAATGTCTAATAAAACAGCAGGATCCCAGAACATCGTCCCCTCTCCTGGTCTGCTGCACTCCCCCATCCCTGCCTGTGTGGACCACCCTGGGGTGGTGAAGACCAGAGTCAAGGCAGATCACCCACTTCCTAAAGGTGCTCAGAGAACTTCACTGTGTGAGCTACAGGCTGAGAGACACTGGCCTGAGCCTTCCTCTTTTCCCAACCTGTGGCCTCTGGGAGCAACCACTGGCGTTGGCAGTATGGGTTGAGCCTTTGCTCTGCTCTGGCTTGTGCTCCACCTCCACGTCCTATCAGGGAAGAGGGAGGTTGAGCTGATGTGGCAGCACCATGCGGGTGCAGCTCTCATCTTCTGCTGAAGGAAATGCTGGTTGAGCAACTCCCATCTTGAGCTGGATTTTGACCTGAAAGGTCTATTCAACTATGTCACACAATGAGAGCGAGAATAATCCCCTTTCAGTCATTTTTCCTTGCTCATAGCAACCTGCTGGCAGAGAGCCTTCCCTCCTGTGGGTCACCGCAGGGCTTTTTTGGGGTCAGGTGTCTATGGTGGGCACCTTGAGCTGATGGACATATGCCACTCCTCCATGGAAGCACCACTGTTATTAGTTTCTATCAGCAGCTACAGAAGAGGAAGATGAAGAAAGAGCATGATGACGAGGTAGTCAGCAGCTCCAATTTGCCTTGTTTTTCCCCTTTGAAAATATTCTTTCTTTTCCAATTTTGAGTGGTTTTTAGGGTACTCATTAATCTGGAAAAGAAGAACAACTTCCAGATCATTAGTGCCATGGTGAATTGAAACACTAGCCAGGCTGGACTAATAGTGCCAGGGTCATACGAAATACCAGTTGGTGCAGGCTATTAAGTGCCAGGGTGATTTGAGAGAACAGCTTGTCCAAGATACAAATGCCAAAATAATTGGAAATACCTGCTTACAAGTTGGTGTATAAATCAGCAAACTCTTTCAATTTAACAAAGTTAAAGGCTAAGGAGCAGTGCAGGCACTGAGCAGGGAACTGCTGATAGTTTTAGTGTCTCCAAGTGCTCTATTTCCTTATTCTAATGGCATTATGGGTAAAATTTCATTACAGGAGATCACAAATGCAAGGTTGCCAATCCCTGAAAGCTGCATACTGTGCACTCTGATATCCTTTGAGGAGTAGGGAATTCCTGCAGATTCCAGAGACCTGTCAGTATAGGAAGTGGAAACATAATTTAGTGCTTATGTCCTAGAGATGATTTTGGCTTGAAGAATATTATTCAGCGCTCTCCCCTGGAGCTCTATAAAGCCTGTGCTAGCTTCCCTAAGTATCTTATTGTCCAGCCACTGTTCTGGCCTGTCACCTCGCTTTGGAGGGTCACCCTGTCTAAAAAATGAATTTATGTAACTCTACATTAATGGGAGATGGGATTCAGAGTGGATGTCCATCTCAGAAAA
The DNA here is from genome assembly GCF_026979565.1 of Vidua chalybeata. Lineage (NCBI taxonomy): Eukaryota > Metazoa > Chordata > Aves > Passeriformes > Viduidae > Vidua > Vidua chalybeata. The sequence goes on from NC_071530.1 coordinate 106,951,390, forward strand.
CATGGCATCCTCTCCCCTACCTCAACCCCCACATGCTCATAAAGCTTTTACTTTCCCAAGGGAAGCTATGTTAGCGTCCACAGCTTCTGTGCCACACAGTTGATACACCTGAGCTGGATCAGTGGTGATGAGCAGCCACGTTATTGTGCTTGGTAGTAAAGTGGAAGGAAAGATGGCTGAATATGGAGAATAGTGGTTACTGGGTGGGACTATGTTTCTGAGATAATGGAAGAATGAATCTGAAGCCTTCTTTGAAATGTCAGTCACACATTCCTTTAATTAGATCTGAGAATATAATGTTAATTTTCCTAGTGTTTCTAAAACTCTTGTGAGCTTTGCAGTTCTGTAACAAATAGCCATGAGAGTTACAAAACTCAAAAAGGCCTTGTTAACTAATTTTTCTATGAGGCTTGCTCAAAGAAAGAAACACAACTGCACTAAGATTTGTTCTCTTTGGATTTCAGGCTTGCTTTTTGCAGGTTGCAAGAATATAGAGGAGGTTTGGCTACAAGTACTCTAAACTTCTGACACACCTGAGGTTAGGTCATCTTAATCTTTGAAAAGTTTTGCAGAAGGGAGCCTGAAGTCATCCCAGAGATTCTTGAGAGGTCTTAATGCTGTATAAAAAGTCTAGAACATTATAAATGGGGAAAAGTGGAAGCATAGACACATGACAAATGTGATAGAAATGGGATCAGTAATTGAGGAGGATGTGACTGGGATGAATGGATCATGAAATATGCTTTCAGCAGTAGCTATAAGGATAACTCCTCCTTGCCCAACTGACTGGGATGTCTCAGAGGTGTTCATAATATGGTCACATAACTGACTCTGATACCCAGGCTGTATAAATCCCATCACACATTCATATCAGGCAGCTCCCTCACATTCAAGGAAGCCTCACCAATCAACAGCTGAGTAACCTGTGTGCCCTCTGCAACAGAAACTTCCCCTCTCCTCAGTTTTCATCAGTGGTATAGTGAGACAGGGTTGTTGAGCAGCTTTGGGTGACTACAGATTCATTGTTTGCAGAAGAGATCCCCAGGTGTTTCAGGTATATTGAACTGCAATTATCTCACTGAAGTGTGCATGCTGTATTTTGCCAGGCATTTTTCTTGCTAGTGTTTTGGTGCCCTAATTTATCAAGGTCATTTTGATGGTCCTTGCATTTATTACCATGAGACTCTGCTTGCCAAAACCTTCTTTCCACGAACTCAATCTAATAAACAGAGGTTCCCTGAAATCTGAACTCCCCACTGGAAAAATAACAACAGAGAAGAGTATCTCCAGCAGTGCCTTTCAGGAAAAAAATAAACCCAGGATCCCATGTGTCTGCCCAGAAAGCACAAACTGCTCCCTACAAGAAATTACATCCCCACTCCAACACAAACCCCCGCATATTTGGATCCACATGTGTGTAAATCTCATATCCACTTCCTCTCAGAAACTCACTTGAAAAGTTCATCATTTTGTGGTTCTTTCACAGTTGCAAACCTTCCTGACAGGCCAAACATGCACAGTATGTACCACACACAGCTGACACCCAATGCAAGCTGAGGTAGAGGTGAGTACTAAGAATACTGAAAGCCAGCAAATTATGATAAAATTAAGATCCTCTTCCAGTGTCCTTTGCAGGACACAAACCAGAGATTTTCCAAGTATTGTCTATGATGAAGTTCAGAGAAGCCAGTGCATTTCTTTTAGGATTCATAGGAATTTTCTAGGACTACCGGGTCAATTACCAGCAGGTGATTAAATGAAGATGGAAGAAAGAAATCATTAGAAAACAAAACTGTCAGTGCACTTGTTTTGTGTTTCATGCAGTTAGTTTTCGTGAGGCTTTTCTGGGAAATAAAATTAGTTGCATTATTTAGGGTAAAGCAGAGAGATCTTGCCCAGGTTGAAGTCTTATAGATGCTTACAAATGTTAACAAACCTGGATTGTATTTTTACATCTCCTGAGACACTTTCTATTCTATAGTTAGATACTTACCAATTGTTGACACAAGTGAAAACAACACAAAGTATTCTGTGTGCTGTGCAAAAAAAAAAAAAAAATCAATAGAAAGTATTTTAGTCTACAGTACTGGAAATAAAATATATATTTCAAGGAATAAATTCCACACATGTACTGAAGGGCAGAATCTGGCCCTCAGATTGAAGAGAATTTCTGACCTAACTAAAACAAATCCCTGCAGCAAAGAGCAGAATAGCAATCAGGGTCTGTACAAAAAAAAAAAAAAAAAAAAAAAAAGATACTTTTCCTTACCTTTCTATGTGTAGAATAGGCTTCTTACAACTTCTTTGGAATTATAACTCCTACCCACAAAGGACCAAAATTTCTGCAGTCCTCAACTGTGTCTTTATTCAGGACTCATTACACAACACCTACCAAAGCCTCCCAAAAGTGCAGGTTAAATCACGTCTGAAGGATTTGGCTCTCTACAAGCGAGCTCATCTTGTTAAGAACATAATGGAGTCAGAGAGAACATTCATTTCAGAAGTGAATGTGTCTGACTATCTGATTTATTTTTGAGGGAGAAAAACAGATTTTGCTTTTGCAAAAACCTTTAATTTCATATGGGAAGCCACCTTTAAGACTCATCATTTGGCAACATGCTCTATCATTCCCCTGGCTCTTTTTCCACATCCATTGCTAGTGGCTTGGTGTGTTCTTTATCCCTTGGGCCAGCTCATTAGCTGGATGCATGGCTGCTCACGTCTATCATCAGAGCCTGCTAACAAATCCTGTAGGACTACTCCAGGCCCAATAAGAGATATGTTTGTTTTGTGGTTTGCGTTTTGCAGAAAACACTATGTACTTCTCAAAGGCTAAAGTATAGGAGGTTTTTTTTTAAAAAAAAAAAAAAAAAAAAGCAACAGTTTTCATACAGTGCTAAATAAAATAAATTACAGGCCCCAAATGATCTAATAATTCCTAAGGCAGAGTTCAGATGCGGTAATTAATTATCCCAACATGGAATTCATAATGATCAACTATTAATATGTGCATGGGGGACTGGATGTCTCAGGATTTGGTAATGGGATACAGAGACTTTCACCTCTAGGTTGCTGATTTGAATCTGACCCAGATCTCTAGTGACTTCTGAAAGCTGTAAGCATGTGCTGTTTGTTCTGTAGTGTGTATAAAATGAAATTATCTAGGCTGCTTCCTAGCATTCTTGTGTCCATAGCAGTGGTGCTGGAGTACAAATAACCCCCCATTTGATGGCATTAGCTGGGAGATCAGGGGCTCTGTAGGTAACAGTAATGCCACAGTTTGGCCTCAGGAGTGGCTTCCAGAAAATACTGCTACAGGGGGAACTCACTGTGGGAAGCATTACCCGCATATGCCATGGAGATAATAAAAACATGGAAGTCTCTGCCACGGCTCTTTTTGGCTACATGAGCCCTTTGCTGTTCTGGGTGCTTCCCAGCTGCAAGGGGCAGCTTTTCTTCCCATCCACATGTCTCAGGTGGGAAGGGACCTCAATCTCTGGGCCTGGTACTACTGGGCTTATCTCAAGGCACCAAGCTAAAGAGGGAAAGAATAAATATGTCTCCTAGAAAGAGGGAAGCTGAAGAGGGGTGGTGGTTCAGGTTTGTAGACTTCGGTGGAATCACACCTTTATGCACTAAAACCGTACCAAACTTTGGTCAAGACTGATGAGACAGATTTTCCCAGATCTGACCATTAGCAGGTTTTCTCAACTCTCAGCAGCTGAAAATCTTAAAAGCTGAGTAGCTGTAGCATTACAGGCAGGACAATTGTCCTCAGGAACAGGTAATACTAGGGCAGAACACAGGAGTGTGAATGCTTGGGAAAGTGGCTAGCGCTGGCACAACAAGGTAAGGAAGGTCTTTTCCATTTCTACCTTATTTGATTTTATGAATTCTATTCTGTGGTACCTGTTTCTGTTTTGTCGAGGAATGGAGTCCTGGTGGCTGCCAAATAACTCAATATTTTCTCCCATTTCCTTGAGTGCTTGTAAATAAGTTGAGATACTGTGTGACTGAGAGTAGGAGCTTTGCAGGAAAACAGAGCTGCAATCTGCAGAACACGTGAAAATCCGCACCCTCCTGAAGCCACCATATCAAAGAACATCTGCTTTAAAAACAAACAGTGAAAAGTATTTAAAACAATTTCAGCAGAAAGTTTAATCCAAGTCCCATGCTTGGAAGAAACTACCTAATTTCTGAGAAATAGGAACTCTGGGCCAGTACAGTAATGGATATTGGTCTTTTCCAGATTTTAGTAGAGTTTGTAACTGCCATTAATTCCATCTGTGCACTGTACTGAGAATTTAGCTCTTCTTTGTGAATCTTGCTGAATGTTTCTGAAACAAAAATATGCACCGTATCTTCTATCTATCTATCTATGCAAGAATTTTAGCCATAGTTTAGCACTTTTTATGCTGGCGGGTTATTCTTTTTTAAAGGCATTTCCAAGTTGAGTGCAAGCATTCTTAGAGAAGAAAATAAAAATGAGTGGTAGGTGGTAGCTTAGAAGAAAAAAAAATGCAGGAAATAGTAAAAATGGGCAAGAATGCAACTATTACCAATTGCTTCTCAAAACATTCTAGATCACAAAACCCCTATGCTAAAAATTATACAGAAAAAAAAAGCATTTTTATGCAAGTATGTTAAGAACAGAAAATATTTTAAATTTCATTTTCATTTAAATTGTAAATAAAATTAGCTAGGCCATAATTACTGATAATTAGGTCTTTCATGAGAGTCATGAGAGAATAAACCTTTTTAGAAATCCACATGTTTTCTAAGTTTCTACCAATAAAAGCATCAGAGGATGTCACTCTGTGCACTAATATGGGCTTCTGGATTGCTGCTGAAATTAATTTGGATCCGTTTTCACTGTATCCAGTACAAAAATATGCTCATGTTACTTGTCAGCTTTTAGAGTTCCTTTGTCTTTTTCAACTGTATTTTGAGTGGATGGCAGTAAAATATGTCCCTTGTATAGTATATTTTATTGGTAAGGATCTCACATGTGACACTTCTCTAAATGTAGCCATGCCTTTGGTGGAACAGGACAGATTTTTAGCTCAATGTTGTACTGTCTGGCATTATACCACCGAAAGTGAAGAGGAGGATAGGAAAGTGGAAAATTAGCTTTGGAAAGAATTAGAGTAATCAGAATGCTATTTACTCAGTTGGAAGGAGAAGCAAGGCCAACAGCTTGTCCTTGGGGAAAAGATAATGGGATCCTTAACAGATACTTGGTTTCAGGAGAGTCCTGTACTCCAGTGGAAGCCTCTTTCCTTAGGACCTTTTGAAAAGCAATCATGCTGATGTAGCACATGACAGATATGTCTAAGACAACACCAGTAGTGGGGTAGAGAAGAAAATAGAGTAGGTCTTGCCCTCTTCTATTTTCTGTGACTCAGGAATCTTGGCTTTTTATTTTTCTGAAAGATCTCACCCACAATAGTGTGGTACCTCTTGTGGTTTTATATTGATCATGAAGATTTCCACTTCTGGAAGCAGCTGCTTTGCTTGGCAGGCTGCAGCAGGGATCAGACAAGACTTGGCTTACTTTTTAAGCCTTAATAAGGCCATACACCTACAGACAATAAGAATTGAGTTCGGTGCCACTATGTCAGATTACATCTCAAGATTTCTTGGGCTTTGCTTGATGCTCTCACATCTATTCTTTTTTTCCTTTTGTGTAAAGAAAACACATTACTTCCTCCACATCTTTCTCTTGTGTTGCTATAATGAATTCCTTGCTATTCCCTCAGGGGGCTGACTCACACTCTTGCATTGAAGTGAAGTAAACTGGAATTTGTATCTTTGTGAAGGTCAGTCACAGTGCATAAGAACAGGAAAGAGGGGTCAGAATGGTAATGCAGATCAGAGATATGCCGGCAGTACAAATGCAAATGATGACCATTGGAATATTTCAAGGTTGTCAGTGTGCCACAGCATTTGTTGAGCTGGGCAATGTGGTGCTAGCTGATGCCCATTTAAAAGATTCCAATCAGCCAGTGGGAAGCTTGCCCATATAGCAGAAAACTCCTCACATCTTTCAGAGAAGGAGGAGGATAGCTATTAAAAAAAAAAGACCAAACAAAGCACCCAAACAAGAGCTGCAATAAAAAAAGCCCTAAAAAACCAACCAACCAAACCTCCAATAACCCCACAAACCAAACCAAACCAAACCAAACCAAACCAAACCAAACCAAACCAAACCAAACCAAACCAAAAAACAAAGCAACTTTGCTTCCTATATCCTAGAAGATTCCTTCTTATCCCTCAGGATGCATAATCCACAGCAGAAATGACTGCTGTTTACAGGAGCTGGAGAAGCAATGAGCCTAGTTTTGCAGTAACATTTCATGTAACCATGGAGTGACTTGTGTTGGAAGGGACCTTAAAGATCATCTAATTCCATCACCCTGCCATGGACAGAGAACCTTCCATGAGAACACACTGCTCAAAGCCCCATCCAATCCAGTCTTGAACACTGCCTGGGATGGGGCATCCAGAGGTTCCTGGCCAATCTGTTCTAGTGCCTCACCACCCTCACAGTAAATAAATTCATCCTAATATCTAATTTAAACCTGCCCTCTTTCAATTTAAACTCATTTTGTCTTGCACATGGCCAGTGTAGATTACTCTCTGCAAATGCTTTCCCCAGTGCTTGGGTGGGTTCAGAAACATGGAAAATTTCTGCCCCATCTTCCTTTTTTTGGCTCATCAAGAGCAATTTGGTGACCCTGGCCCTATCATTCAGCTTTGTTCTGGATCCTCAACAAAAGTCCGGAGAGATGAGAAGTTGGTGACAGGTTCCAGTTTCAATAATTAATTTGCAAGCCATGAAAAATGGCTTAGTGCCTAATTGAATAGTCTGGCCTTGTGTTTTGAGTAACTGTGAAAGATCAAATCTTTAAAATAATCATCTAAATACAATCTCTCTTTCCTCTCTGCTTGACTTCTCAGTGTCGTTTAGCAAGTGGTCTTTGAAACGGGAGTTGTAGAAAACAATGCCTTTTACACTCCAAAACAATATCCTCTGTTGTGGCATTTCAACAGCTAAAAGAAAAAATTGGAAGGAAAAAGAGAGAGTCAGATAATGATCAAAGCGAACATGTAGCAGCTTTTCAGAATTAGTTGGCCAGAACAAACTATTTGAAGTTCAAGATAAAATAGTGAAAATAAATGAAAGGAAAACCAGCAGAACTTAGCCAATAAATAATCAAAATGAAACAAAAAGATCAGCAGCAAAAGACAGGAGGAGAAGGAAAAAAAAAGCCAACCCTAACCTTCACTAACTTCAGGTTGACACCTATATGTTTTCCTTTGTTCTGGTGCACTGCATCACCTGGTAATTCCTTCCCCATTGACATGAATTTTAGGTAAATTTGGGTCGATGTCATTACTCCATTTACTAATGAACACCTCCTTTGTTTCTTCAATTTTTGGTAAAGAGATGTTTTCACACACCATATACATCAACTCAGTTGATTTTCTTTAATGCTTCATCATTTAGAGGTGGAAAAAGCAGTCATGCTGGCACTCAGCCAGCAGTAAGGCCAGCTCATAGCATATGCAAAGTTGTCCTGCTTTTTCTTGGCTCACCAAGCTCACTAAAGGAAACAGTATCTTCAGAACTTTCTGGCAAGCAATCATAAAGACTGATCCTGCAGACCTAACTACTCCACCAGCAGGGGCTTCACACAGTGTGGGTGCTTGAGCCTCTGAGGAGCAGCACACAGCATCTGCAGCTCCCGACTGAGTTTGAATTTAGTTATTGCTGCAAAATTTGAAGTGATTCCCACTGTGCTGACCTGAACAGGGCCAGTGTGAGTTGGTGCTGTGAAGCAGGGAGTGTTAACTTTGGGTGTTTTTTGCACTGCCTGAATAAGGAATTTTTTTTCAAAACACTATTTTAACCAGAGAGAAAACCACAAGTTATGTGGGTCCTAACTTCCTTCAGAGCATAAAAAATTCAGTGTATCCAGAGGCTGCCCGTCCTCTTTGGTCTCTTCTTGATGACTGTACTTCTTCACTTCACATGCATCTTCTAAAATTGAAGGAGAATTATTCCACTAATGTAAAAAGGAGAAGTATAAACAGACCACTACATGTTATATAAAACTATGGGAAGAAAAGAGCATCTTAGGTAAATACCAAGCTACTTATTTTATGATTTTAAAATGTCATTCTTTTGTCCAATATTGACTTGTTTTATATGGAAGTTGAATTATAGATCTTAGAGCACTGGGGAGCCCATGGCATCCTTGCTTTGACACAGCTGGTCAAGGTAAGAATTGAAGTCCCAGTAATTAGTTATGAGTGTCTCTGTACCGGGAAGCCAGGCCAGGATGAAAAAACTTCGTGAGGTTACTCTTTCCATGAAGTAAAGCCAAAGCCACTGGGAGAGATTGGGACTGTCCTTGGAAGGAATGCACTACGACATCTCCATCTCATTGCTGCAATAGGTATTTCTTTTGGCAGTGAATCTGTGCACAGAAATGTGTTGTGCACCCTTTTGCTGCTCTGACTTTTCTCTCCAAGAACATCTCTTGGAGCATCTGTATGCATAATGGAAAACACAGAGTGTGTTGAAAGCCAAAGGTAGAGCCTGAATCTTAACTTCAGAAATTGTTTATTGAGGCAAAACCCCTGGGCTGATGCTGCTGGACTATGATTGGGGAAATGAAGGACAAACAGCAGGTGAGAAGGAAGGAAGGAAGGAAGGAAGGAAGGAAGGAAGGAAGGAAGGAAGGAAGGAAGGAAGGAAGGAAGGAAGGAAGGAAGGAAGGAAGGAAGGAAGGAAGGAAGGAAGGAAGGAAGGAAGGAAGGAAGGAAGGAAGGAAGGAAGGAAGGAAGGAAGGAAGGAAGGAAGGAAGGAAGGAAGGAAGGAAGGAAGGAAGGAAGGAAGGAAGAAGGAAGGAAGGAAGGAAGGAAGGAAGGAAGGAAGGAAGGAAGGAAGGAAGGAAGGAAGGAAGGAAGGAAGGAAGGAAGGAAGGAAGGAAGGAAGGAAGGAAGGAAGGAAGGAAGGAAGGAAGGAAGGAAGGAAGGAAGGAAGGAAGGAAGGAAGGAAGGAAGGAAGGAAGGAAGGAAGGAAGGAAGGAAGGAAGGAAGGAAGGAAGGAAGGAAGGAAGGAAGGAAGGAAGGAAGGAAGGAAGGAAGGAAGGAAGGAAGGAAGGAAGGAAGGAAGGAAGGAAGGAAGGAAGGAAGGAAGGAAGGAAGGAAGGAAGGAAGGAAGGAAGGAAGGAAGGAAGGAAGGAAGGAAGGAAGGAAGGAAGGAAGGAAGGAAGGAAGGAAGGAAGGAAGGAAGGAAGGAAGGAAGGAAGGAAGGAAGGAAGGAAGGAAGGAAGGAAGGAAGGAAGGAAGGAAGGGGGACAGGTAAGCAGGCAAGAAGGCTGGCTGTTTAGAAAACCAATTTCATGGGGGACATGCAGATCTGTAGCAGTGTAATGATCTGATTGCTCTGAGAATATAGAATTGCCACCTGGCATGGCAATTCCTGGGACACACGCCTCTCTAATCTTCTTTAAATGCCTTTAATTGCAGTTTTAATATTATCCTGTATGTGGAAGCAGGAAATAAACATTTCACAAATAATTAAAACAGACAGTGAGGTCTTTTTGAACTCTGGACAAGAACTCAGAAGATCTGGGATTTCAGAGCCATCACTGTCTTAGAGAAATCCTTCTCTCTTTCTCTGTCACTGGCTGGTCATTAGGAGCTCTCACAGCACAAATAAATCATGGAAAAACAATACATTATGCTAGTCTTGGAGAGGAAGGGTCTGGAATCCAGATCTGCTTCTTGCTCTGATATGCTTAGCTCAGGACTACATTGGCTGTTTTATTTTAATTAACGTTTAACAATGAATGAAGGTTCATTTCTGACAGGTTCGAAGAGGCACCCAGACTTTAGCTTGTTTTTCAGATATAATCTGCAATATTAATGTGTTGTGGGTATTCAACACCATGCAGGAATTCTTGCAATAAATTCATTGTTTCTACTGGTTTTTCATCATCAAATGATGTTTAATTAACAATTAATTTTGGTCATGTTTTAAAATAGTTTTAAAAATATGGGAAACAATTTATCAGTGTTTATATCTCAAAAAATAGAAAAAGGCAGAAAACATGATAATTATTTCATAAATTTCCTATTTGTTTTAACATGCAATTGCAATACTGTCTCTCTCATAACATCCACATAAAAAATAAGAAAGATGATTGAAAAGATTTGTGATATTTCTAAAATACTGTTAATACTAATGATATTTTCCATAAAAACGTAAAAAAAATTAATTATTGACATCTTCTGAGAAAGTTCAGAGAACTGTTTGTATGAATTTTTAAAATGAGTTTGTTCTCAAAATTAAATCAAAACATTTTTCTATTTGACTTGGGGAAGGTGTCAGTATTTTTAAGAATTATTTTCAGTTTCCTATTCTTTCCTTTTGTCCTCTTTTTTTCCTTTGTTTCCTGTCTTGCTATGGAGGAGAAAAGGAAGGAGAAAATAGACCAAACTAACCCAAAATTATAAAAGACTGTTAAAGATGATAATTTTCTTATTTCTGAAAATAACATCATTTCATACAGTGGCAAATTCCAGAAAACTAATTAACCATTTCAAGGAAATTACAATTTTATGATTGGTCTCTTTTCAAAATGACTGTAATTCTGTTCTATGAGATTCAAAAATATGTAATTATGAATGAAAAATATTTTAAGTAAAAATTTTTACTAGTCCATTTAATTAACTGTAGCTAGCATTTCCTTTAATTGGAAGTTAAACATTCTTTACAGATTTAAGATTTCCAAAGGTACTGACACAATAATTCCAACTGGTGTCAGTGAAAGACGTGCATAATCTGCAAATCTGTGTTGTGTGATTTTCATAAAAAAGGAATTAACCATACACTTATGAAATTTGAGTGCATTTCATTTTCATCTCCAAACTTCAATGTGGTTTTCTTCAGAAATAAATTAATACTTTAGGAATGGTATTTTTTTCTTATTACTTTTACTATTTGAAATTCTTACCTAGCCATGCGTGCACAGCGTAAGTTCTTGTGCAGACCTTCCTGTACCTAGAATAAGACAGCTATGGCATGTAAAATGTTACCCTTGAAAACTGCTACTTCTCATTATGACAGAGGCCCAGCAGGGGACAGAAGGAAAAGCCAGTGGCCCATGAACTAGGAGCCCAGGGCATCATCAACCTTCGCTGCTGCCCCCGAGGAAATAAAAAGAAAAGGGTGAAGAGTGAACCTACAGGACCCAGAATGCCACTTTCCTGGACGACAGATTTATTGTGTCCCTTCTCTCTGCTGCTTTGCCAGTTGCCTGTCGAAGGACGACTGTAAGAGGCTGGAAATGAGCACTTCTTAAGAGCACAGGGAAGGACACTTTTTATTTCTCCACTATATATTTCTAACAGGGACTGTTATTTTGTGGGGTTTTTGTTTTGCTTTGTTTGCTTTTTTCCCCCAAGCTTTACCTTCGCTTAGGTTAGCCTTGGGAGAAGAACGGAACAATAAAAGGAGCAAAGCCTGCAGCCACCTTGGTTTGTGTTTTCACACATAAAGCAGAGCTCTGAGGGGTGCACGCCTCAGCTGCTCTGGCACCACGAGGGCCGGCTCGTTCCCATGGCAGATTTGGAAAAGAGACCCTAAATGCCTCTTTGCTTGCATGGAACTGAGCTCACTGTGTGAACTGTATAGCGATCTAGGTCTCTACTCAAATAAAGCAGGACTTTTGGAAAAGCAGCAGGATATCATGACTGCATGGTATATTAGAGACTGGAAATACCTTGTGGTTTAGATTTATCTGAAAACACTTAAGTGGGTTTTTTGTGCTCATCCCCTTAACTAGGTAACACAGAGGCATGAGCCATATCCAGTGAGGCATTTCAGTATCCTGCAGCACCCTTAAGATTTTATCATAACTGTGTCTTACCTTCCAGAAACCTTTTCCTGAGCAACATGGCATTTTTACCTTTTCAGTGTCTGGAGAATAGTGGATTTTCCCTTTTGTATGGCTATACTGTTCATGGGTCTTGTGGCAATGTGCATCATGATGTCTAAATAGAACTGGCAACACTAAAAGAAACAAAAGTAAGTGATCCAGCATAACATCTGCCTGCCATATTACACTTGTGCTGCACAGTGGATCTGCATATGCACCACATGGTTGACGTGCCCCACGTGCAAAAGATTTATTCTCTATAATAAGGTCAGCTCTCAGCATACACTGTTGTGTGTCATGGCCAATTGTCCAGGGAGCGATGAGGCCCAGCTGAAGTTTCACCAGGCTCTTGGCAAGCACTATTTGGGTGATTTCACTGGAGTGATGTGTGCCACTAGTGTCAATGCAAACCCAGTGAGGAAGCTACACTAGAAACAGGAACATTGAAGACACAGATTCTGTTCTGTGATTGTCATGGGAGTGTGGATATAAATAATATTGCTGTTCTTGTTTTCTTTCTGCCATTGCTGTCCTGCATTTGGCATTGCATTTTGTGTTTTTCACATTACAGACCTTGTATCTGCCAATTGCACTGTTGTTATAACTCTGTCTCAGGACTATAATAAAAGTCAACCTCTGCCACGTTTTTTTATTGAATGCAAAACTTTGCTACAAACTAAAATTTTTCATTCATTCATTAATGGATTTATTCCCAGAAAATGAGGGTGTGGTGTTGCTCTGATTTGGAGACAAGTGTTTAATTGAACTAGGAAAGGTTTTGAATCATATCCCTGTTATTTCTTCATTTGTGGAGTCAACACAGGACATAAGATACTTTTTCCTTTCTATTCTTAGACATATTTGTCAAGACTGTCAATGTAAAATCTATTTTACTGCATAAATGCACAACTATATTTATCATTTAAATTTTTAACTGATTACAAAGTAGGTACAAAATGTTCTGGGAAATCCGTTTTACTAACAATCACAATCATTGTCTTAATTGAATGGAATGAAAAAAAACCCATCCCAGATTTAGTCCAGGGTTATTTTTGATCAAACCTGCATCCAGAAAGGAGTTTGTGCAAGAGTTTATGCAATGTGCCTTGAAAGTCAACATTTTTGTGCTGATAAAATGCACAAGTTCAGTTGCTATAATACATTTTCATCAGAGTTTCAGCTTGCCTATTCTTGATCTCAACTTTTGAGATAGCATCTTCAGTATAGCCACCGCATGCAGTTGTCAAGAACACAGAGTCAGTGGTTTTCAACCCATCATCCAAAGACACTCAAAGGCTACATCTAACAGTTTCTTCAAATAGAAGGAAAGAAACCTGTTATCAGGAGTCCACTCCTCCACCGGAACATTTTTAAGATTATTGTAGTCAAATGAGATCAGACAGCAGTAGATTAAAAAAAAAAAACTACTTGAAATGAATTCAAAAGCATGTAGAATGCCTCTGCAACAGAGAAAAGATGACATATGTTTGACACAGCTACCTTTGCTAAATGAAAAAAAAGACCTTTATCAGCATCACCTAAAGTCTCTGGGAAACTTCCAAGCACAGTGCATCACTGAGATACTCAAACCTAAAGAGACTTAAGAACTTATCTCGAGAGCCAGTAGAGACAGAGTTATCTCTTGACAGATTTGTGTGGGGTACGTGGCCTTGTTTTTGAAAATCTATATGTTGTTATTACTTTGATGCAAGCTGTTATTTGTGTGGCTGGGCGTGGCACACCTCCAGAAACGCTCAGACATGTAAGGATTTATTTTCATTTGTGACGATTACTAAGTGACAGTCTGTACCATATTTGTCCAGGCTGGTCAGATAACATCTCCATAACTCATTAAATCTGGATAATAAACCTTGTTTGTCAAGACAAAATAACGACACTAGCTGCAGTATTTTAAAAGTACAGCACCCTTTTGGCTCATGCAGAAATGGCTACCCAATGCTGGGTAAGTTATTCTAGCTTATTGAGATTCCCCCATTGGGCTCTGCCCTGCCAGCTGTCTACATTAACTACCTGCTGAAGGGAAATACTTCAGGAATAATATTGGGAATGGGAAGAGGTCTCAGGAAAATGTCATTGGAAATAGTGAGAAACACAGAATATGCTGTTTATAGTGAAAGAATGAAGATGTGCAAACCTTTTGCTTTTCAGAGAAGAGTAGAAGCAGGAACTTTATCACAGACAGCTAATACTTTCTTATGGAGCAGAAACAGAATAAGAGATGACTCTACAGTCTGGCAGCTAGAGATATAACAAGAATGTAAGTCAAGAAAATAGACAAAATCAAGTGGGAAATGAGGTGAACGTTTTGAACTGCAACAGTAATTGGTCTTTAAACAAGTGTATTGCTATTTCAGTGGAATTTCTAATGCTGGATATTTTTCAAATCTAGAATGATTTTTAAAAAGCCCAATATAATTCAAATCAGGAGCATCTGTTGATCTCAAAGTAGCAATTAACACTTAGGAATCTTTTGACCAAATCAAGGCAGAATATCAGATGAACAGAATGTTCTCTTTGCAGCCTTAAAATATGTATGAGTAGCACAATACAGAAAATATGCCCATTAAAAGAAGAAACTTAAACCAAACCCCTTCAAATCCTAACACTCTTTGAAAAGCACCCTGCTTCTGATTATTTGGATTGGCATTAGCTCCTGAAAACAGAGAGGTGACAATCCCATCCAGCCTCCTTTTCTTTGTTAGTGGCTCTGTTCTTACCAGGTTTAGTAATGTTTTTTTTTTTTGCTCTTATTATACCTCTGTCTAGTGGACTGAAAATTTATTATCATCTCTGGGTTTCTTCTTGAAATAAAAATAGCGTTTGAATCAAGTTACCTCTTAACCTTCTCTTTGATAGGCTAAGTTGCTGAAGCCTCCTAGGTCTTCTGACTTGGAGAAATTCTGGGGGAAGCCAGGCTGGGGGTGAATTTGCTTAGGTATTGTAAGCCTAAAGCTTGTTTTCTTAGAATTCTTTTATGAAGTGGACTTAATTGCTGTTAATAATCATTAGAACCAGCCAGGAATGTTCTAATTGATTTTTATCCATGCTTTGGACCGTATTTTGATTGTTTCATCCAGCTGCTTCCTTTCAGTCTTTGGTAATGGTTAAGGAACAATGACTTCCAACAAATGTCTGGGTTTTCATGTATGAATGCAAGTCTGTTCTTTGCCCTACTCTTTCAACAGCAAGAACAGCGAGATCTTTTCGCCTCTGCACTTAGATGTGCAAAGAAGATGCTCTGCGTGCAGTAAAAGCAGAACAATCAAAATCCACCCAGAGAAATCCCACAGCAGTGATTTGGAAAGGAAATGGAGAGCAGAGCTCCTTTTCAGATGGTCCAGCCCCACCCCCTTGTCATCCGGATTAAGACAGTAGGGGTGCGGGTTGCATATTTGCAAGTGTATCAGCTGCTTACCAAAAGACTGGTTTTTTTTCAGTAAAAGAAATAGGATATAATTTTTAAGCTACTATTTAGGGAAAAATAATGCTTTGAGGAGTTGTCTTTTTAGAGGTAACTAAATGGATTTTTTCATGTATTAAAATATCACAATCTTTATTTTAGCTTGAGTTATAAGGACTGTGCTTTAAATTGTTTATCAATATGTACAAATTGTAAAGAAACCACTAAATTAAAGGGAAAAAACTTGATCCCTCACTATCTTTAGAGTCTCCTCTTCCCACATATAGCTCTCCCAGCATATATAAGTCTAAATGGACATGTGTTTTGAGTGCATTCATTTTACTCTTCATGATTTAGAAAGATGAGGGTTCAGTGTTACAAAAAACCCTAACATTTCTCTGAAAGATTTGTAAAGGTGGGTGAATACGCAATAAGCTATTCAAAATCACACTTCTGTATATGTATCTTCTGATAAGTGTAACAGCCTTCTTTCCAAAAGAGCCTCCTTTCCAAAAGAGCCTCCTTCCCCTAGATGCAAAATCATACTTACTTCAGTTAAGCATTACAGCAGTTAAGCATGAGTTAAATATTTTCATTAAAAAATATCTAAATTGCTGTCTGCCAAAATTTGAAAATCTGAAAGCAGTTGGTTCCATATCTCTTTGCAAAATTTCCTGGACAGAAACAAGTGCCTAAGGGCTACATGGTGAGTTTGTAGGACTCATCAGACCAAATGCGTATGTGCTGGAGAATTGATCAGTGCTTACACAGCAAGTTCAATGAGTTATGGGATTTTCTGGGTGCATGTACACAGGTGCAGGGGTGCAGGACCACAGGCTGTGGTGTTCCACATGTGTGGGATTTGGAGTGCAAACTGTATGGAACCAGGTCCTGCATGTGGACTGACTGTGCAGGAGCTCTGCAAGCCCAGCAATCCATGCAGAGCTCCAGCAACCTGAAACACTGTATGCTTCAAAACATAACAAGAAAAAAAAAAAGGAAAAAGGAAAAAGAAATACAACCTACTCTTGTACAAATATAAAAAACTTCTTCCCTAAGAGATCCTGCCCAGATGACCAGAGAGTGCAGTAGGGCAGTAGGTGATGTATAAGTGTGGTGGAAATGGCAGGTATCTCTGAAGGATTTATTGAGTTTAATGTGTCATTTTTCCTCATCACCGCAGCAATTCTTGGTGGCAGTAACAATGCCAGCACTGATGTATGGACCAGCAGATGTCAGTGTAGTTCTGTTCATTCATCTTCTCTTTTGATGGAATTCCAGTTATTTTCCTTTATCCCTGCCGTTCAGCTTTCTTATTTAACCATTGCTTGTTAGCTTAATGCATCATAATATTTGTAATTCATATCTTCTCTCAGTGTGTTTGGAAATGGAAATGCATCTTAACATATATCTTAACAAACACAGTCCAACACAAGGACTAATGCCAAAACCCCGGCACTGCCAGGCAGACCACAAGACAGCAGGAGAGAGGACAAGAAGACAAAGCACGGGGGTGATGAGTGAAACATTGCTGTGAGAGACACCAGAATCCTTGTCGAGGCTCAGACTTCCCCAGAGGTGAGGTGTGTTGCAATGCAGAACCACCCCCAGCTCTTATAATCCTTTTCCCTGCCTCTTTAAGAAGAAAATACAACATGGACAAGAAAAGAATGTGCTCCCATGTTCCATTCTTGGAAATAGTTTCTTCCTCTCTTGATAGTTCCATCTGGGGTGCTCTTCTCAGTCTGGCTGAATCTCCAGAGGAAGCTCAATGATTTACAGCATGGTAACAAAGCTACATGCTTTCTAAAACAAGTAATAGCCTCTGAGACCTCAGCAGAAGAAGAGAGAATTGGTTTAACCACCTGGTTCCAAGGCTTTCTGTAGGAGCAGAGATTGAGGGAAGAAATTCCTGAAATATTCATTTAGAATAATTCTTCGTTGTAGTCATAAGGCTGAAGGGAAAAAACTCAAATGCCAAAGACGATAGTAAAAAAAAAAAAAAAAAAAAGAAAAAAAAGAAAAAAAAAAAAAAAAAAAAGAAGGGCTGTATTCATGTGTGGTGATATTTTATTTTTTGGATCCCCTAAAACTTGACTACATGAGAAGTCTGTTCTTCTATGTGTTGGATGCACAGTCTTTGGATGCACAAGCAGCTCCTCTGTCAGTAAAGCTAAATAAGATTCATTGGAAGAATGAGCAATGTTGTATGAGACAATATTGTTGTATGAGACAGCCTATTCAAGCCTCCAACCATGAGCAGTCCAGACCCTGAGCTTGAAATCTTTCCCATTCATCAAAGGGGGGATCCAACCAGGAGCATGCAAATTTACAGAAATTGACTTATAACCCCTCACCTCAAGAACTGGGACCGTTTTCACACCCTCGACAGCTGGAGGCGAAGACCCAATGACAAATTTCCCTTCCCTTCCCTTCCCTTCCCTTCCCTTCCCGATGGCAGGTCAGCGATAGCAGCTTCACACCACTGAGTTCTCCACAAAACACACAGAGCCACATTTAGAGAAGTTTTGGATCTGCATGGATATGCTCCCAAAATAGATTGGCTTCTGGTCCCAAATTTTGCCTGTTACAGCCTAACTGGCTTTGCAAAGAGGTGGACTAGGAGCCAAATCTCAGAGGTTGGGATTATCTTGAGGTTTTTTTCAGGTCTATTTTTAGTGTAAAAAAAAGTATAGTATATGTTATGATGATATAGTATAGGCTATGATAAAATTGTGACATTGTGTCATTATCAAATTATAACATGATGCTATTAATTCCTCACACCCTCTGCAAGTCGCTGTGGCCACAACCCTAATTGTTTTTTCAAGCTCACAGTATTGTGGCCTCTGGCTCATTATAAAATTACATGTAGAATCTCATGAGATACAAAAGGAAAAGAAAAAGGAATTAAAATATCTCTGTGGACCCTTTTGAGTTGTACAAGTCGTGCCTTTAGACAGGGAGAAACATTCCAACAACAGAGATTGGCAAATATTAGAAAATTTGGCTATAGATTCTTGGAAGTTTCTCAGAAGCTTTTCCAAACCTCATCTTTAGATTATCCAAGACACTACACAGATCTCTTGGGTTACAATTTCTGTTCTTTGCTGACTCCAGCAAGCACAGACTTATGTGAAAATTGAAATATAAAATAAACAACTACCTACCCCAGGAATGCAAATCTCTTCCCTTTCTTAAATTTTGACTGACTAAACCTTTTGAGCTTCAGAAAAGCGTATGCATATGTTCACTTGGATAGAAGATTTGGGTCATATCCTAATATTTAGTTGAACCAATTTGAATGGCCATTCTGATCCAATAATTTGCTTTTAATGAACATGACAGGAAGAGCCAGGCTCCTTATTCCATTTAGCCTTTTTTGAGTAGCCTAGTCTTTATTTTCCCTCCTGTATATCCCTCCAACTGATCTCACAATACCAAAGTACTGCTTTGATCCATGCCAGGCTACAATGACTCTTGGGCTGGCAGTGCAGGACTGTGTTGCACCCCGGTTCCATAGGTTTCCACATCAGTGCCCTGGTAGCAGATGACCCATGTGGTGCCTATCGGCAGATTTACGCACCACGGGCACCTGCCAGAATGGGCCTCCATGCAGTCACTGCTCCCTTCCCATGCCTGTCGCGGAGCTTCCACCATCATGTTATCCAGTAAAAGCAGAAGTCATCAGGGTGCCCTCAGGATTGTAATGTCCCCCTGAGCATATTTCCCATGGCTGGAACAGAAGTGTCTCCCATACTCTGTGCTGAGCACCCTTGCACAAAATGGTGCTCGCTTCTGCGGAAGAGTTTGGCAGCTAATGGATTCAGTGTGTGGATCAGAGGCACTAAAAATGGTTTGGAAATTCTCCTAAGCATCTCCAGGTGTTCAACACATTAAAACAGCAGTAAAATAATAAAATGGAGGGAGAGACTGTCAGTCATCTTGAACAACATTGTGGACACTTCTGACAGTCAGTGCTATCTCATTCAGAGAGAGCTCCTTTTATTTTGTATTCCCAAGAAAGGTTTTGTTGGGTCTATTAGTCTTTGGGCAACCCAGAGAAGGGATGTGACATGAATTTAATGTGCCCCTTCTTAAATCCTCACTGTTCTGATAATCACAAAGAGTTAAAGTAACACAGCAGAAGGTTTCTCTGGGCCTCTAGGAGGTTCAGCAGATTACTAATACACTACAGGCAGTTTTAATGACAGAGCTTCCAGCTCAAATCTGGCCTTTTTATTATGATGAAGGGCCTGGCCCCAAGTGGTACAGAACACCTGCAGCTCTCATTGAATACAATGGGATCTGATGCTGATGAAAGGGACCATTTTCAAACTTCCTTAGAAGTAGGCGCTCCCCAGATGTTATGCAAAAAGCCCTGCAGAACAGGCATCAAGTGCTGTGATACTAGGCAGGCCAGCCACTCTTTTCCTCAGCTGGATAAACCCAGGAGTTTGTGCAAGTGGTTTATGTGATCAGATCTCCTATCCAGGAGCAAGCAAATTAAGGTCAGTGCTGACTGAATTAATGGAAGTATTAGACATTCCTTGAGAAGAACTGGACATTCGAACAAAGAGGATTTTCTCTCAGTGGGAAGGTGCCTGATGACATCTGAGTTTTGTCACTGACAATAGTCATAGCAGGACTTTGAATATAATCCAGAAGAAAACTTGTGAGAAACTGGGAAGCATGTGTATGAGGAAAGACAAAGGGACGTGCACAATTTCTTACGTGTAATTTCAAAGCAGAGCTTCAACAGAGACTTATTTTATCTGAACTAGTTAGTATCTCTAAGTTTCATTGTTCACCCACAGTCAAGAGGAAACAATGCTTTCCACACCGTGCTATAACGCTTTTGAAATTCCTCTTTGCAATTCCCCACTACCCCCTTGGTTAATGCAGATGGAGATCTTGAGCCCTGTGTGGTACTGGTGCCTCTGGGACAGACCACTGCTGTAGGCATGGGTGGGATTGGTGCTGGCAGTTATGGGTGAAATACTGTAAAACTGCTGATGAAGTGCAAGGCTGCACCATTCATTTGGGTTTTTTATTGAATTTTATTTAGTCACATTCTCTATGCCTTTTAGCCATTTCTGCCTCCTTTCCTCATTTAATATATCTACTTATTATATAGAGAGCTGGTTCTAATTAAAGTAAATCAAAAATAAAACAATACACAAAAATTCGAATATATTGTATACTTGATTAGCCATACCTGGGCAATAATATACAAGGGGAAAATCTACATTCCTACTCCTCTCAGCTGGGGATATGATTCAGAATCATATTACCAATATAAACAGCATAAAGCAGTCTGCTTTATTAATACCTAATATATCAGATATCACACATTCATTGCAAAAGGCAAAAGAATAAAAGCATGCCTACATTCTGACATTGACACAGATATTAAATAACACATGCCCTGTTCTGGATTCTCCTTTCTTTGTTACATGGTTGCAGGAGAAGAAAGGCATAAATACAATAATAGTAAGAAAGAAAAAGTTCTGTGACAGTTATGTGGTGGTGGCAACATTGGTCCATTGTCTGCAGTGAGTAAACATAAAAATGCAACAAACCTCTCAAATAATATCCATGTATCAGGCCAATTCCCAGCCACCACCAGCTGTCCAAGCACTGTGGATTTGCTGTGGTAGTGCAGCATAGCTGGAGGAGGGAGGCACTATATGAGGACTTGGGCAAATGATTTGTACAGCTCAGGAATGTCACAGAAGTGCTGGGTGTTGTTGGTTTATTTTTCTGCTCTTAGGTCCTCGTAGGAGTAGTTTATTCTTTTCACAGGGCTGTTGTAGCTCACATCCCCAGTGCTGAGGGACTACTGTCAGGAAAAGAAAAGCTGAAGACTTAGTATTCCCTAGTGATATTTCCTTTCTGGTATTCTCCCTCTATTCCTTAATCCCTTCCTCCACCACCATCCTGAGGGTGGAGGAGGAGGCGAGGTCCTGAAAAGGGAATGCTGAGGCAGTGCTAGATAAATGCTGCCAGATAAACCTCTCTCTGTCAAAGTTATTTCCCTGGACAGTTTCTTTGTGTCTGTGTAGCTGGCATAAAGTGGCCAAAGCATACAACTGCCTCTCATCAGAGTGATTGTGTGTACAGTGTGGGTATGTGAATATAGAAATTAATAAGGTTGGACTCTCTCTCTCTTACTGCCATTTAGGTTTTCTGCAAATATGAAACCCAGTAGCTGGTTTCACTGTATGGAAATAAAACTGTGCACTTTAAAAAATAGTGAAGTAAAACTTCCACAGTAGCTTTGATATGGCTGGTTCTTTTTTAAGCCACTTGGACTTGGCATTGCTTCCTGACAGTCTGCCAGCCTTGGATGCTGTTGTTTTTATCCATGCTGGAGAATGAGACAGCTTGCTGATGGCTTTCTGAGTATGGTGTTTGTATGGATTACCTGGCATCATCCTGAACTCAAGGAAATTGCAGTTCTCAACCTTTCACATGTGTGTGGGTAGCAGCAGGACAAGGCTGAGCCATGCTCAAGCATGTGAAAGCCTCTATTTCCTTTCTGCTGAACCTCACAGTCCCTCAGACGGAGGTTATGATATTCCTGCCTTCATTCTCTTCCCACCACCGCTCTCTGAAACTGGTGAACTAGGGCAATATTGTACCCATTTCTCTCTCCTCACAACCCTACACTTCAGCCATCTACCCCTGCCCCACATGCACCTGCCTTGACGCTTCAGCCATCTGCCCCTGACACACAGCAAGACTCTAGGAGCTGACAAAGTTACCACCATACAACTGATTACCTGCTAATCTGCTGCTTGGCAGCAGCTGGTTGTGTGAAAGCTCTTATCCTGCAGCTCAACTTTTTCACAGAGGGAGGTACGGCTGAACACGAACTCCTGTACAGAGGCAATTACACAAGCTACGGGGTTACTGCCTTGATATAGGCAGTTGAAGACTGCTGCCTCCAAGTATCATTTGAAGTATTTCACACACCAGCAGTGGTGCACATATCTCAGCCTGGTTTGGTGGCCTGGGCATTCATGAACCTGTCAGGTTCACTGAGGTCTGCTCTGTGCTGATGTGTGTGTGTGTGTGTGTGTGTGTGTGTGTGTGTGTGTAGTCAGATTGTTTTGCTTCCCATTTATAAGCTTGTTGAGGAAGATCACTTTCTGCAGCATTTATTGGGGTCTTGCATAATGGGCTGCTTGCCTTGGTGGAGCTGTGAGGTACTACCAATACTGGTAGTCCGTTGCACGCATCCAAAGAAAATCAAGACATTTCCTTGATTGCATTTGCTTGACTGATGCTTTGGAGTGTGGCACACGGCATTGGGTTTGTTGATTAAGTATTATGGTAAGCCAGAAAGTGATTCGCTGTGGCATAATAAGATGTGACTGATGTGTCCTGATGTGATACAAACTGAGCTGTTGCAGAAAGATTCACAGTCAGACCTACATGAAGGCAAAACCTAAAGCACTTTTTCTAACAACCAGTTCTCAGATATTTGACTTGGACAATTACAGATTTGCCACCAGCTCTGCTGTCCTCAGTCACCACACTAAATCTTCCTAATTGGCAAATACATTAGTGAGAACTGACATCACCATGTTAGTCACTGCGCAAACATGGAGGTTGGCGGAGAGGTACAATCATTCAGAGTTGTCCATAATTAATCACAGGCAGGTAGTTCAGAAAGCCTATAGGAACAGTCTCCACATTCACTTACTAGCACTTTATGATCCAAAACAGAATCCAGAAGTTATTCTGAGACAGATGGCCATAAAATCTTGAAAACTGGTACTGAGAGTTGCTTTTGTTGTGCCCTACATAAATCTGTCATATTTTGGCTAAATTATATACTGTTTAAAGTCAGCACATATAGTAAAAACAACCTGTGTTGTGCTTGGAAGAACCTTTGCTGCTGAAACCTCTGAGTGTTTGCAGGATGCTCTGTGCTGCAGAAGATGAAACCTCAAAGGAGCTGAGCTCCCCCCACAAGGCAGTCCAGATGGGGCACTGCAGAAGACCTTATGGCTATATGCAGCCATCTGTGATCAAACAACAAGCAACACAAGAGCTTTATGAGCAAGGGCATGTCCACCCTGTACCTGAGCTGAAGGGAAAGCACTGAGACAGCTCAGCTCTGAGTAACCTACCCTTTGTTTCAAGAAGTGCCTGTTCCATAGCTGATTGTGTGGTATGACCCAGAGTGGCCAATCAATGCCATATGGCACTGAAGTCAAAGGCAACAACAAAAATAACTTCCATGGGAAAAAAAAAAAAAAGAAAAAGCATTAAAATGCTTTGGGAATATAGAATACAATTGGAGAAGGTTTAAAGAGTGCTTCTTTCTGTTTCTGCAAGTGGTGGGGGCAATCACAAGGCAGCCTTTTTTTCTAGCAGTAACTGGTGTGTGTGCCAGACTGCTAAGTTAGAGAGCAAAGGCTGATTGTGAAGCTCTATTTTAGAAATTTGAGGAGTTTCCGTACTTCATGTAAGAATGAAACACAGGAGGGGAATGTTATTAAACAAAATGAAAAGGAAGGAAAAAAAATCACAAGCGTATTTGTGGCTGGGCTCAGGATTGAAGGTGCGGTTTTACAGTTCTGGAGGCTACCTGAGACCTGGTAAGACTGTGACTATGATCAAAACAAACTGGAGGTGATTACTGGCAGATTTCAAATTAATCCTTTAAGAAAACATTAGAATGCATCACAGCATATCTTATAGGTGATGGACTCTCCTATGGCTAACTAGACACGATACAAAGAAACTCAATATTACTATAAAACTGAAATTGGAGGCCAGAGAAGTCCAGAAAAGAGACACAGGGTGTTGCCCGTGCTGGGCTAACAGCACATGCTCAACTAAGGACCAACAGGTGGGAGAAGGTGCAAGAAATTCCTTGGAAATTATCTCAGTTTGCCAGCTTTGCAGGAAGCAGAAAAATATTTGTGGTACAGAGGAGGAAGGAGACAGTGACTTAGTCAAATTAACACTTTCTAGGAGCAGGAGACAGTGTTGCATTAGACCATTGGACTATAGTTTGGAAAGAAAATGTGTCCTTAACTCTACATGAGCTGAAGAGCATTAAGTCCAATCCACAAAGGGATTTCTTCACACTGCAGAAAAAGCTGAGGTACTAGAGGAAAGACAGCTAAGACCCCAGAATCCTCATGGTGAACATACCCTGGGTGTTTGTGGAAAAGATTCCACTTTCATTGCTACCAGAGAAAAGGGACTACTGAGACACTGTTCTCTTCTAGAACCTCTCAGTGGCTGAGAGAAATCTGTTCTGCTTTGACTTCCAAGCTCCTTTGATGTGGCCCTTTTGTGCCTGTCCAACATTCTGGGTATATTTTGCTTTTACACTTGCCTTGAGACTTTACTTCTCAGACATATTTCTTTAATAGGTGGACATGCTTCTCATAGGTATTTGTTTCCTTTTCTCCTTCTCCTTCCATCTCATTTAGTGTTGGATCATTTGTTCCAGTGTTTCAGATATTATTCTCCATAAGAGAATCACAGACTCACAGAATGGCTAAGGTTGGAAAGGACTGCAATGGGTCATCTCGTTCAATCTCTTCTCAAGCGGGGTCATCCTAAAGCACATTGCACAGAATTGCATCCAGGTATATCCTTGAATATCTCCAGTGAGAGAGAGACTACACAACTGTCTGTGAAATCTGTTCCAGTGCAGGGTCACCCACACAATAAAGATCTTCTTCTTGTTTTCAGGTGGAATTTTCTGTGCACTAGTTGCCACTAGTTGCCTCTTTTCCTATTGCTTGTCACCACCAAGGAGAGTCTGGCACCATCCTCTTGATACCCTCCCTTTAGATATTTATACACATTGATGAGACCCCCTCTCAGTTGTCTCTTCTCAAGGCTGAACAGGCCCAACTCCCAGCCTGTCATCGAGACAGAGATGCTCCTGTCCCTGTCTTTGTTGCCCTGTGCTGGACCCACTCTGGGAGCTCTCAGTGTCTCTTCTGTACTGGGGATCCCAGAACTGGACACAGAACTTGAGATGTGACCTCACTAGGGCTGAGGGGCAGGATCACCTCGCTTGACCTGCTGACAGTGCTCTTCCTAATGTACCCCAGGATGCCACTGGCCTTCTTTGGCCACAAGGGCACTGCTGGCTCATGGATGGCTTGTTGTTCACCAGGACCCCCAGGTTCTTTTCCACAGAGCTGCTTTCCAGCAGCTGTCCTCAGCCTGTGCTGCTGCACGATTTACCTTTGCTGAACTTCACAAGGTTTGTCTCTGTCCTTCTCTGCAACATGTTGAGGTCCTTCTGAAGGGCTGCACAGGCGGCTGGGGTATTGGGCTCCTTCCAGATTTGTGTCACCAGGGAACTTGCTGAGGAAACATCTGTCCCTTCATCTAAGTCACTGATGGTTAAATTGAACAATACTAGATCCAGGATTGGACCTTGGGGACACCACTGATGCCAGGTCCCCAATTAGACCCTGTGCCACTGATTATGACCCTCTGGGATCTGCTGTTCAGCCAGCTCTCATTGTGATGGCCCTCTTCTCCATGGTTTTCCACAGCAGGGCTGTAAGTCAGCGTCAGGTCCCCTTTCTCACCCTTCCACACCAAAGCCATCTTAGCATGCAGTTTCAGCTCTGGCTCTGCTCAGCCACTCTCCTGAGGTTTCTCTGCTTGGAAATTCAGACCTCTCAGTGGCTTGATTCCCACTGCAGAGAATCATAGCTGTTTCTCAATGCTACTTTCTGTTCCTCGTTGTCCCCCGATTTCAGCAGGGGTTACTTGACCAGACACTGCAGCAGGTATCCAGAAACACCTCCCAGGCAGTAACAGCCAGGGATTCTGTGCCTGTGCACTTTCACTTGTACTTGACTATTTAAAGAGGAAAGAAACTAAGGAAGAGAGCGGTTTCTAAAGAAAAGCAGGGAAAGGGAGGAAACATGAACTGCTGGAAAAAGAGCAAATGCTTTTTATGTGCATTGTGGGTAACAAGAAACATGTGGATGGAGCTGGATGGAAGGAATCTAAGTTGGTGTGGTTTCCCAGTTTTAAAGGGGAAACCAATGCCTGTCTGCTTGAAGGTAGGAGGCAACACAGGGCAGGAGAGTTGTTTTGTAGCTGTCACTATGACTGGGGACAGAAACAGTAAGACTACAATATTCTTGGAACTGTTAAAAAAGATCAAATATGAAATAAGAGTTTTTCCTTTTTCATTCCCTTACATTCCTTGATTTACTTCATACTGTAAATTCTCATGGACACTGGACAAAGAAAGACTTAATTCTTTAATTTCCAGACTCTTCTGTGCTTGCTTTGCAACCTTAACATTCCTTTAATGGATTGTGGATGTGGAAAA
Organism: Vidua chalybeata; assembly: GCF_026979565.1. Lineage (NCBI taxonomy): Eukaryota > Metazoa > Chordata > Aves > Passeriformes > Viduidae > Vidua > Vidua chalybeata. Next base: position 106,978,103 of record NC_071530.1, read on the forward strand.
AGCCCACATACAATATTAGCTACAGTTAGACACCAATCAGTGGCATTTATCATATACCTTCACTCTTTCATCCACACATTGTCCACTAATTCATCACCCTGGGCCACATGTAATGGCTTCAAACAACTCTTCAAAAAACAAAAATCAAGGTGAAATACCTACCTCTTAGTCTTTCTGCATGTGTTTGTATGTGTAAAATGCAGTAGCAACTAGCTTGAGAACAAAGGGAGTAAGATACTAGAAAGATACCAGAGCAGAATTGGTGGGGGCAGTTGGAGGAGAGGTCAGAGCAGGACAGGACCAGGTAAGAATTCCCACAAGTCAGGACATGGTATTTTCTCCACTGTTATATAATATTTATATTATAGTAGTGTCAAGAGGCTCCAGTCAGGATCAGAGCTATCTGACTATATGAACTCCACAGAAATGTACCAAGACACAACCCCTGCCCCAAGGAGAAGATGATGTAAAAGGAAAAAAAGCACAGACCACACTAATATGAGGAGGAGTGAATGCTTGTGTGGAGCTGATGAAGGGGAGGGACAGAGACAGCCATTTTAGAGTGGGAGCTGCATCTCTTTCCCAGTTATAAAGGGCTGGCTACCCACAAAGTATCCAAGGCAAGCCTTCTGTAAGCAGAATGATTAGCCCCACAGGGAATCCCCACAGTAAGTGGTTATGCATGAAGGAAGGTGCTTGAAGAGAGGGAATGAATGCTTATGAGTTACAAGAAAAAGGTCTTTGGTAAAAACTAGTACATTTGAAGACTGACTATGGATTTTTATTGTAAAGAAAGGAGATTTTTTCCTTTTGTTTTCTGCTGAATAATGTCTGGGCTGTACTAGTCCAGACCTTGGTTAAATCTGTAATAAAAATATACACTTTATGCTGAGGAGTTATAAGTAAAGAAAGTTTCAAGTCCCAGCTGGCCTTCAAGAAAAGGACATAAGCTCCATGGAACATATGAACATAAGTTTGGTCTTTCAGTGTCAAATGGAGCCATGATGCTCTTGGTGAGTGCTGTGCAGCAGTGCAAAGTCTCCCTGTCAGGGTTTGTAGAGGAATGTCATACAGTACACAATGCTCATGAGAGGGCTTTAGTCCTCTGAGCCCTCCAAAAAAGAAGTTAAAATCTCCCACTGAAAGCAACATGGTGAAACAAAAGCACAGAGAAGCCAACAGCATGGGGGCATTAGGCTGAAGTGACAGCACTTACCAGCTTAATTTACCCATAATACCTGTTGATGAAATGAGTAATTACACAGGCAAGTGTTTCCTTAGCTATGGAAATGAAAGACTGGCCAGAGGAATTTGGAGATGGGTTGGAGAGCTTGTAGCTGCCCTTTGCTAATTTTGAAAAGATCTCCAAACTACCATGCGCTCTAGGGTGGGAGCCAGTGAAGAAATGGACCTGAGGAGGCTTGATTTTGATGAAACCTGTGTACTTCTCCAGTTGGTGGCATTTAGGGGCCATGGCCGCAATTGCAGCTTGTGTTGACAGGGATGATACACTGCAGGGACTAAAAGGAAACCTTTTGAACCTCGGCTGGTGGCTATTTGCCACACACTTCATCTGTAATTGTCTCTAATCCCAGGCACTCTACCTGTCTGTTGGTGAAACATGGTCACATTCATTTTAAACAAGTAGAAATGTGAAAGCAGATTTGGTGTTGCAAGCATTAAATGCACAAGTAAAGAACATAAATTGCAAAAAGCAATAACAAACCATCATAAAGTCTATGTGTTGATTACTTTTGAAATAAAGAATTACAAAATAAATTAATTCAAGGGAGAAGTAATTGCAATTAATAAGTTGCAAATTCATGTAATGAATGCATCAGGACAAAAAGGTTATCTCTATAATCACAGCTGTGACCCTGATGTCCTTAGGGCACAATGGATCAGAAAGATTTTTTTTTCTGCAAATGAAAAAACCATTCAGAAATAAAGGTATGGTCAGAATGTACAATTTTACAATACTTCAAGACCTATATATAACTGATTATTAATACCAAGGTAGGATAACATTTTGTTCCTAAAGCTATTTTATAAATGCATGGTGTCTCTTTTTTTATGGCATAACCACAGTGTATAATAACTAGCTCTGATTCAGTGCTTCAATCACTTGATCATACAAAACTCTTGGTTTCATGAAGTAATCACAGGTGAAATTTCCTTGTGCCTCTCTCTTGCCTGAGTAATCTAACGCAAGGCGTGGTAGGGCTACAGACTGAAAGGTATCCAAACAGCAATCTCCTTGGAAAAAGGAGAGACACTTTTGAGGTAAAGGGCACATGTTCTATGAGGCTGGACTCCAGAGTGTGTGTATGCTGCATGATGTGCTGGTGTAGACAGAAACATGCACTACATCTCACAGCATATCAGAGGCACCAAGCAGTAGCAATTTCTGTGACCTTTCCAGAAGGAGAGGGACAAGCTGTCTCACCGTAACTGTGCTTCAAAGTCAACATATTTGTTGCCATCCTGACCCTTCATCCCTCTCCTCTTCAAACATCCAGTGTGTGTATGTATAATGTGATCTTAATAAAAGGTAAAAGAAAATTTTGAAAGAAGACTGTGCTTTTTCCCCCCTCTCAATTTCTAAATAGCATTGAACATCCCAATTATATCAGCTCCATATAAACTATGTCATTATAAATGTGACAAATATTGCACATACTGCCACCTACTAAATCTTTAAATAAATTGCTGTTAAATGCATAAATACATACCTGACCAAAAATAATATATAATCACAAAAAGGACTTACAACAGAATTCTCTAAAACTCATGAGAGAAATCATACTACACCAAGTTAAATCCCAAGAAAGGTTTAAAGGTCAAGTTTTTCTTCACTAAGTAACTCGGTAAATGTCTATAAAGCAATGTAAGGGAGAATATAGAGAAAATCAAGAACCTGTATCCTCTGTGTAGAGCAGGGTGGCAAGGAGCTCTAAACTGGGTAAACTTTTGCTTTGGTGACAGTGGAACCACTTATTTCTAAAGAACCATCTTGGACATGTTTCCACAGCCTCTTGTCCCTGTCTGGTGTTAATGTCAATAGGAGCTAGATGTGTTCAACCTTCTCCAAAATGTAACAAAGCAATTTTCTTAGTTATTTTGGAAGTATTCACAGTGAAAATCCAAAACTAAATGCTAAAAATCAACTTACAAAGCAAAATGAGAAGTGGAATTATGGTGGAGTATGTGCTCAGCAGCTCCAAGCAGTAGCCCAGGGTTGCTCAGTCCTAGAGTTCTTCATTTATGTTTTTGTCCTGGTGGTGATTAATTTTGTCTATATGTTATCTCCTACACTGGATACAGAAGAATACATCAGCTTTGTTGGAGGTCCTAGAAAACTCTCATTTTTCTCTGCTGCCTGTCCAGGACAGAGCCAATGTACTGGTGGGCTTGATTTTTTATGAAAGAAACATGGAATATTCTATATTTCTTGAGTTGCTTTGTCTCTTTTCTTCTTTAAATAAGTGTTGTGTCATGGGAAGTTAAAAAGAAGCATTATAAGTTGGTATACTTAATAGGACTAATCTCTGGTATTAACAGAGAGGACATATTCTCTGGTGTTAACAAAGATGAAGCTTGCATCAAGTGTCCTCCCACTGTCAAAGCACACCTGTGAAAGAAACCAGCAGAAAGAAATATCAATTCATGCCACAAATGAGATATCTTTACAATCAAAATACACGTGAAAGAAAAAAATTCCACAAGGAGCTCATCTGTGGTTTATCTGTGCTGCAGTCTGTTTCGTCTGATGCCTCACCGTGTGTCGGCACACTCCTCCCTGAGCAGCAGTGCTTACCTGTGTCCCAGTCTGTCGGATATTCTGGCTCTCCAGGGACATGGATGGATTTCTGCTCAACATTGTCAGTCACCTGAATTTCTCTGTTCCCAAGCTTGCCAGCTTGTGACTCCTGACATCACTAGACAAAAAACCGCACTAGAGAAAAGCACAGCTGATGCTCATCACTTGCATTAAGGTCCTGAATCTCTCCAGAGGTTAAGTATCATTAGGATTAATGCCAGTGGTGCTATGTGTTTTCAAAACAGATGAGAAAAGAGAGTCAAGGACTCCAAATATAATCCCCTCTCTTGCTCCCCCAAAATGAACCAGGTGAAAGAAAACCTGGTTAGAACAAAACATGAATGGTCTCATGAAAGCAAAACAAAGCCTGTTCCAGCTGGGGGGAACTGAAGGTTGCCAAGGGCTTAGTGGGTGTGAGACAGACAGACAGACCTGCAATGAAGAATATCACGATTCCTCTTTTTGTGTGCCAGATTGATGGAACTACAACAATAGAAACAAAAGATGGCTTGGATGGGCAGTGAGGTAGCAGACAGGCTGACACACCTTGATACCAGACTTGCACAGCTGCACATATGCCACTGCTGATCCATCAGCCCAGCATGCTGCCCACAATGACTGATCAATCTACACTTGCTATTGCTTGATGTTAGCAGCAGATAGTAAAGGAGAAAAATATTCATGATATACTGGAGGACATGTTTTTGCTTCCCTTTATTGTGTGTGGTTTTTTTGGTGGGTTTTTATTTTTTGGTTTGGGTTTTTTTTTTTTTTTTTTTGTGTGTGTGTGTGCTTTGTGTGTGTTTTTTTTTTTTTTTTTTTTTTTTTTTTTGTTTTGTTGTGTTTTTTTTGGTTTTGTTTGTTTGTTTGTTTTTTTGTTTTTCCTTACAGAAGAGCCCTATGGTTTATAATAGTGAAAAATATCCTAGTGCAAGTATAACCTCTGCTGACTTCAGGGACCATGTCTTTTACTTCAGTAAGATTCTCATGGACCTAAAACATGGGACTTTTGTCCCCTCCACTCTGCAAAATGCAATGCTTTTCTGTAGGAGGCTGGGGGAACTAATGAGAAAAGAAAGGCAAAGTGATACCTGGATCAGATGATGACTGTTATGATCAGGAGTTGCTTCAAATGAAAAGGAGGACTGGACAAAGGCTGATACAGAAGAGCTGATGTAAAAGGATGAGGCAGATGGATCTGCCTGCTTTCCAATAAGAGTTATGAGCAAATGATTTGTATTGAAAACATATTCTTCAAACTAATATGCAGAGTCTAGACAATAACTGTCACATGAGATAGACTGAAATTTCAACATCAATAGATGAGTTTGCCGCACCCCTTCTTCCTATTATCTATATTATCTACTATTTGAGTTTACAGACTCAGCATTCATTCAGTAAAGACCTTCCTGAAATAATTACTACACTCTTTTTCTTTACTATAGATATATTGGTATCAAGGAAAGCAAATTTCTGTAACACCAAACAATCAAAGCAGGAAATGCTTGAAAGCTCTGTATTGTCGTTAGTGCTTGCTGATTATTTGGATGTAGCTTGGTGTTGAGAACCCAGTAATGTTCTGAATATTCAAATATCTTAGAAGAATAGACTGAAATTTGACACAAAGGAAAAATAAGGAAAAAACTGACACTCTAAAGTGAACCAAAGCCCCCTTCATATATGGGAAATTTGTGCCAACTGCAAGGATAACCTATGCCTATTATAAATCTTCAAGTTTTATTTCATTTTGTACATGTATTTAATCCATCTGTAAATTGTTCACTGGATAGCACAGGACGATGATCTCCTGAGAACTGTAAGGTACGTGTATTCAACAGTGGAGAATAAACACAAGATTTTATTACAAAATGCCACTGCTGCTCCTGGCATGAGTAATTTGTGCACCTGCATTTTTAAAATGTTTCAAAGTTTTTCTCCTTTGTGAATTCAGCGGCAACACACATTATCTTTCAGGCTGCCACAACACAGTATTTGCAGACTGGGTCACGTCAGCCCTTGTTATCCAGAAGCCACTGTTTTCTGAGCAAATAGCAACTGAAAATGACAATGGTTTGCTCCAGACAGGGGAGAATAAGACAGTATTTCCTTATAGCCTAGTAATGCATGTCTTCAAGATGAGCAGGAGACATATGTAGAGCTTAAATCCAAATTTGGGGAGTATTTTGGAGAGGACATAGACCCAAGCAAATGTGGAAGGAATGGAATGTATCTTGACAGCACTTCCTCCAGAAGTTTGTCCCACATTCAAGAACATTCTGCCTTGCAACATGCCTGGATTTGCAAGCGTGGGGAATGAGAGACTGGGCCTGGAGACTGAAATACACTCTCTGCTGTAGCTTTGCACAGCCACAGTGCTGGGCCAGCCATAGATATCATTAAATGTAGACTCCTGAATAATTACTACTGTGCTTTAAATACACTGTCACCTTCCGGAAGGCTGCATCCCCATGGGAACTTGACTGGCTGATCAAGGTTTGGCGCAGGTAGGGGAATTAGGACATTTTAGTTAGTTTAGGCTTAGTAATTTAATTTTTAATAGTTATTCTGCAGGTATCTAAAGTCGGCTCTATATGTACAATTTTTAAGTAAAAATTTCCCTTGTGTTCCCTGTAATCTCTCTGAAATGTTCCTTGATTCTCTCAGAACTCTCTCATTCAAATATGCAAAGTGTATAATTCCAAGAAATCTTATGTATTTGTACATCTTAAAGTCATATTATCGTCTTAAGGTCCCATATCATGCAATTCCCCCATTTGCCATGGATCTTCTGCAAAAAGGTACTGAGGTCTTATGTTGTACCAGTTTGATCATCAGGGACTATCTCTAAGGCCAGTCACAAACAGGTGAGTTTGCAGTGTGTTTATTTAACTGACACAGCAAATGCCGATGGAGGGATGGAGCTGAGGAAATTGCCTTGGATGAAGGTTTATTTTCTTGTTCTTGAAGGGTTGGAGGGTTGGTTTTCTTGATTTCCTGAAGGGTTGGAGGCTGGCAAAACAGTACAATTGGTTTGTGGTTTTCAAGGTCTCCATGGCATATACAGATTTTGAGAATGAGATTTGAATAGTTGTGTGCAAGAGACTCCAGCTCCCTGGAGATGCACTTGACATTTCAAATGGTGCAAATCTGTAGAGCTGGAAACACCCAGTTCTGTCTGAAAGGGGACAAATGTGGCAAGAAATGCCATGACTTTGCCATCAGGGCCAAGTGTCTGATGACTTTGCCATCACGGCAAAGTGTCTGCCTCCCATCCCCACCTGTGTCTGTATACAAGACATGTTCAGGTCTGTATTTATCTTCCATCCCCACGAAACCTTGGTATGGTCTTTCTCCTTAAGGCTTTATTGCAGATAAGAGAAATAAATGTGGAGCCTTGTTCTTTCCTTCTTTCATCACTAAGAGCTGTAATGAATGCTTTCAAGACATGAGAATGGAGGGGAATCAGAGAAATGGGAAATCAGTTGAGCAGAGTCTCAATACCTGGCTGCTGTTTCCTCTAAACCCACTTGCAAAGCTCTGCTGTTTGAGTTCATAGAATTAATCAGGGAATGGCTTAGATTGGAAGTGACCTTAAGGATGATCTAGTGCCAACCCCTCTGCTGTGGGCAGGCACCTTTTGCTAGACCAAATTGCTGAGAGCCCTATCCAACCTGGCCTTGAACAGTTCCAGGGACTGGACATCCACAGCTTCTCTGGGCACCTCACCACCCTGACAGTAAAGAATTCCCTCCCTTTTATCTAATTGAAGGCTTACCTCCTTCAGTTTGAGCTTACTGCCCCTTTTCCTGTCACTACATGCCTTGGCACACGGTCTCTCTCTATCAGGGTTATTTAAGGGTTGCCATTGAAAAGGCTGAGGCAGAAGGGGCTACTGGGAGCTGTAAACAGGTGCCACCTCTTCACTGGAAACCCCTCCTAGAATCAGGGCAAGCACAGCTGCCCTGCTGGTGCCAGCTACCAGCCCAAAGCTGTTCAACAACCCTATACGCAGGCTGCATTTCCTGCAGTGTTCATACAACAGTCCCAGATGGTGGGGCAGCAACATTTTCTAGCACATTCCAAGGCACAAAGATCATGCAGGACTCATGAAACTAATTGGGCTGTGAAAGACCACTCCCCACTGCTTTGCTCCCAGCCACTCTGATCCTTGCTAAGGAATGGTTATAACCAGAAACACCAGGTTATAGGAAAATTTGGACACTATGGAAAAAGAAGTCAAAAACAGGGAAACAGTTGAGAATGGAAATAGCTGGATGAATAAACCAGGTTGTAGAAGATGTTTACAAACTAAGTAATGCAAATAAAGATTTCCCACATCCTTCCACAGCACTGATGGATGAGAAAATCTCACTTTGCCAATGAGAGGGAAGTGGCCAACCCTGCTATGCATTTTCTTGGTCAATGCAAAAAAGACAACATAATAAATCCGTGACAAGGAGTAACTGGGGATAAAACAGAAGTACATTGAGTAAAAGTAATTTTCAGTGTCTGTAAAGTAAAGGAAAGTGGAAAACTGAGAGAGAGAGAAAGAAAAGCAATGAAGAAAATTTAGAGTCCCTCCAAAGAAGACTAAAGCCTTACTCCAGTCTCTAAACATCTGACTAGAAAGTTTGACTTGCCTCGACTTTGAAGTTCAGAAACACAAATATAACTTTATTTTCTGTGAAATTTCTGAAAATGCAGCCAACCAACAAAACCAACAAGCTGCACTTTGCCTGACTGAGCATAATTTGCACAGGAATGTGATTGCTGTCCTACCTGAATAGCACCTCATATTTCTGACAACTCCATCCGTGCTGGGCTGCTCTTGTAGCACTTGTGTGAAACAAAGACTGCAAGGATGCTGCTCAGTACCGATACTCCCAGAGAATCAGTCTTGACAAATTCACAGTCTAAGGAAGTGTGTTAAGTAATTTCAAATAAATATGTTTGAAGACAGTGCAATCTGCCCTCAGATATTACGCAGGCAGAAAAGTAGGCTAAATTCATCAGATTAATTATTCATTGCAAATTCTCTCAGCTCTATCATTGAGGTCAACTGCAAAAGTGCCACCAAGTACAATAGGATGCGGTTTCCAAAAGAGGATAACACTCCTTTACTCCACAAATATGAGAAGCCTCACTAGTTTTGGAGAAGCAGGCAGAAGAACCCAAACAAGCAGAGGTGTGTGCAAATAAGCAGTTTTATTTCACTAAGATTGACTTCTGTTTCAAACCACGTGGGACTGTATGTCCCATATTCTGCTCAGAGCTTTGTGCTCAAATGAACCTAAATTCTCCACTCTCAGCTGAGTTAAAATATATACATATACACACACACACAAATATATATATTTGTATATATTTACACACATTTATTATGTGATTTTGCATCAGAACTCTCCAAAGTCATCATCTTGATGCAAAACCATAACCTGACTGACACACTATCAAAAGCTTGTGACCTATTTGATAAGGAAGGTCTGAACTTTATAAATTTAAAGCAAAATCCCAAAGTTAGTCAGTTTGGAAGTGGGAGGAGGGCTGGTTGCATCGTAAACACTTTACACAGCTGTTCAAATGAAAACACAGAACACTTGAGCCCTCAATCTCAAGAATCACCATGCTCTTTGTACTCCACACAGGTCCTTCAGTCAGTACACTACACCTGTATTTTTTAGACCCATTAATTATGTTCCTGAGCAATGTAATTATAACCTAAGCCATACTTTCTGATTAAATGCATCAGCCTAAATTCATGTTTATTTTAACTGCCTCCAGTTATGCAGCCCAGTCCAACCTCAAGAACACATGAAAAGACTTTTTAGAAAAGTTCCCTCATTTTTCCACTCCCCTCCCTGTAAAACTGGAGTGAATATTTTCACTGGGGTAGGAAAGAGAAGAAAAATAAACAGGGGAGAAAACGTAATTGAAGGTGGCATGAAGAACATGGCCTCTCTCTTCTCTCTACTGTTAAAGCCCTTGGGGGATTTAAAGGCCACAAATGATCTAGGTCTTCTTCTTGAACCATTGTGAACTTTATCTGCTTGGGCTTAGTATCACTAAATGTGTATTAATGCCAAAGATTGTTTGCGTGGATTATTTATAAGGCATTCACTTCAAATTAGTGCTGCTTAAAGCATGTGAGTTCGTAACTTGCCAACAGCAGATGCAGTCTGCAGCAACTGAAACAGTGAGCAGCTCCACAGATGCGCACACAACAGCTGGGTGCAGATCAATAATAGAAACATTAACAATGGTACTGTTTTAGAGGCAATCCTTCACTTTGGAGATATATTTTATTCCACATTAATGGTACCTTAACTAAAATGGTAGAAGACATGTAAGAATGACTCTCCAAGTGGTCCACTGGGATTTACCCACTCCTGCCTGCTTTTTACTAGCACAGATTCTCATTGTGCTGTATTTCTGCACATTTCCCCTCCATCCTCTGCTTCACCACAGCGAGCACCTTGCTGTCAGGGTGCCTGTGCTGCCAAGCCACCTCCCCAAGCCACCTTACCAGGCTTTAGTACAGAGCCCAGAGCAGTTTATCCTGTGTGCAAGGGAACCTGCTGTTTCTGCACCAGAAGAAAGAGTGAGCTGAACACTGTGTGTTAGTGGGAGTAATGCTGTCTCACAACAGTGACCATGTGCAAAGCTGGGGCCCTGACATGACTCTTGTTAATGACCTCGAGCTCTTTGAGTGTCTGAAAAAGTGAATTTTCAATTACCTTTAACTCACCTGACCATCCTCTCAAATGGGTTCAGAGAGGTGTTCATTTGACAATCTGTGAGTCAATCAAGTAAAAGTCAGTTCCTCAGGGAAGTGATTATGGACACTTAAGGTCATAGTTCAGGCTTTTCAATGAACATTAAATATGCCTTGACACTGCCAAGGGTACAAACACAGATCTGGTGTACATATGAATATACAGAAGCCTAAATATGCCTCTCGCTTTCTTAGGTTCTGAGCCTAGTTTGATCAAGCTGTCAGCTCAAGTCAGTGAGAGTTCTAGAGTGTTTTGGCCTTGGCTTTGGGGAACATGCCAAGACCAGGATGGGAGAACTAAGCCTTGCTGGTCTCCTTGCTGTGGCTCTTTGGCACAGTCCTTGTGTGCAGCCCAAAACCAGTGAATAACTACAACTTTATTTTTGTTCAGACAGATCATTAATTTTGGGTACTCAATGTTAACTTGGCTTTCAAGCGAGCCAAGTGAATGGGTCTTGGCGATGAGGCTTGTGATACTGTAAGATCTACATTGTCTATGACATCTGTTTAAGGAATATCTTTCCACTTGTCACCAAATTAATCTAGCAGAAATAGTTATATTTAGCCATATAGTGATCATTTTTGTTATAGTCAGGCTGCCTGTGCATAGGCAGATGTGTTCAGCGGCACAGGCTCTTCCACTGACCACTGACTGACAGAGCCATGAGAAAACATTAAGGAACGTTCCTTTTGAGAACTAATTCATCAGTGATAGGCAATTAAATTGTCTTTGGAAATGTTTGGTACTTCCCAGCAATGCTACGTTGACAGAATCTATTGAAAACCAGTACTGGAGCCCCTTTTTTTATCTTGGGAAGGAATTTCAGTCATATCTTTGAGTTTGCTTCTGAAGAGAGAACATTTTTACCATCTTGTTCCTACTTTCTCTCCCTCACTTGCTTTTTGTTGCCTCCCAGTCTTGTTGTCTCCTACTGTTTCTTAGTCTTGCTCTTCCCCTTCCTGTGGTGTCTCTGACACCTCACATCCTGCTGAGTCTTTCTTGGGCCCCTTGCTGTGGTATCTGTGTGTTCTCCTCCCCGCCCTTTTAGTTACTTTTGCTTTTCTCCATTCTTTCTTGCATCCTTTATTTTTCTCTCCAAGCTGTATGTCTCTCCCTTTCACTGCGTTCTTATTTTGATATTGAGAATAACATGGGCTTTCATTGAGAGGCCCAGATTCACCAGGCCCAAATATTTTCCAGGGGTATTTGGAGGTGCCAGGTGGGTGTGTGTTAATTCCAGGGCTCACTTTCTCTGTTGGGACTTTGGGGATTTTCTGTGACAAGCACCTCCTTGGTTGTTAGCTGCAGACCTTCCCAGCATATGCATCCACACTTGTTGTGAGCTGTCTTTATTCAAGGCTGCAGACTGTAGCAGCCTTGGGCTGAGCTGGCAAAATTTGTCCCTCAAAAATACTGTGTCTGTCCTCACATGTGATTTCTTGGGGAAATGTGGACTCTTTGCACCTCTGAGGAGCTAATCAGGACCTTGCAGAATGGCACTTCCTGCAGTAGGCATTTCTACATTAAGCAATTAATAAAGATGATTACAGCTCAGGGCTAAATATGGTATATTATGGTGTTGTACTTCACTTACATTACCCTCATGGCAAATGAGTCAGAGAGACACTGCCATGTATTTTAGAGGAGTGACTCTTTATGCTAATTAATGATATCAATATGCAGATGGTGATGCCAGTATAATTAGCACAGTGGATAGCACCAATATAAAAACACAGGAAGCATCAGACTTAGAGAAACCAATACAGTGGATACATACTTAAAGCTGCATGAAAATCCTTCAGCAGAAACCAAGGAGGTTCAGTTACCATCTCTTCAACCTGAGACAAGTTCATCCAAGGCTTACAGATGTATGGACACTAGAAGAAATTTGGAATTACAAAATGAGCTGATCTGGAAGGAGCTGGGTTGGGGTTTGCATTGGTTTGGGGCTAGATCTCAGAACAGGCCTCAGATGTTCCCAAGCACAGACAAACAAAACTGAAGGAATGAACTGTCTGTGGGAGCCCTGCAGAGTCAGCCCGAGGTGTTTCATACACTGTATTAAATCTGGGAAGAAAAGTCAGCATACAGACTATGGGCTCCCTGTCAGCTGACACACTCTCTAGGAAACCATACACAGGTTTTATGGGCTGGGCCCATGGCCGACAAAAATGCATGTGGCCCTACAGAAGTCACTGGGGATCAGCCAGCTTCCATCAGCTACATCTGCATCCATCCATCACCGTTTACACTTCCGTAGTTCCAATAACCAAAAAGAGCAAATCTGAAGTGGAGAGCTTGTGTGGCCATCAGGGGCCTTCCTTGAGTTAACCAACGTGGATGATTTTAAGATATTTTCTTTGGTTCAACCCCCCACAGTTCATTGCACCGAGGCAGGCCCCAGTACATGCTTAAGTTTCTCTCAGTGGTGGTCTTTTCTTAAAAAACACATTTCAAAAATCAGTGTTCTGTTACACCTTTTACCTCCTATTTCAAGCCACGCTGTAACCTGCCAGGAGAAGGAGCATACCCTAGTATATTTTGACAAAACCTGGGCTGCTCTGGTTATTCCTATTAAAAACCCCAGGGACATTGGAAACAACTATTTCATCTCAGCGTGCCTAAATGGTTCAGTTTATTTTTGTGCAAGGGATCAAGGCCTTTACATCTGGACATGACACACCCAGTGAAATATCAGCTGTTAACCTGGAGTTTTCTCTAGAACCCTGAGTTTTGTAGACTCTTCAGTTATAGCTTAAACACTTAAGGTTAATCACTTAAACATGTGTACAATGAAACTACAACAATTTTATACAAAGATCATCTGCAGTATGTGATGATACCTAGAGCTGAGAGACAATTTAAAATAGGTCTCTACCTGCTGCAACACCTTAGCACAAGGGTGTGATTTAAAGGTAATGTGGCAGGTTTAATGCAGAATTTCCTTGCTTTCCTAGGTTTAAGTTTCAACCTTAATGGTATAACTTGCATTGACATTGTTTCAGTTTGTTTTGACATCATAATTGAGTCTAATCTCCACAGACTTGCACTGCAGTCTTATTTCTTATTGTAGTCTCACAATGTGATTTTACTGTAAGAGCACTGTAGTGAGGCACTGTAGTGAGGCCTTCTCCAAGTCATGCTTTGAAATCACGTTGTGTGTGTAATACTGCCTTGTAATGGCTTTGTAAGAGGGTCTCTAAAGATCTTCCCTGCAACAATTTGGCCATCTTAATCTCAAACTGTAATGACCTCACAATGCCATAAAGCAATTACCATTACAAATTTAAATGGTCTTATGTAGAAACTTCTGTGCTGCCTCATTAGGTGACACATTTTGCTGTGTCCAACCTCTTATTTAAATACAGCACATCTACTGGATAACCACTGCTCCTTTAAATTCCAAAACTGGGCTACAGCATGCATTTTATTACTTTCTTTTTCTTCTTTTTTAACTGCAGATGGGCTGATGAGAATCTTCTCTAGCAGCACATTTTATTAGGACTGGGCTGGGTTAGTGGCATCCAGATCTGGATGCACCACTGCTGGAATTTCATTCTCTTGCTGACCATAAGCCAAATCACAGCTAGAAATTTGCTTTGAAACCAAAATAACAGAAATCTGCTATGGTCTATTGTCACCTGATACAGCTTTCCTTCCTCACTGCTTTGTTCCTGAAAGGGCTTGCAGCTGGGGCATTGATTTCTATTTTAACGATTCTTTGGGGAAGTGATGGCCAGCACAATTCCTGTCCCTTTGTTAGACACCCAAGACAGTAGGAGCTGATGATATATGTTGGGAGGTAAAATAGGCTGCTCTGTCTTTTGTAGTTAGAAATCTCAGAACTCTTTATTTCCCAGGAAAATCACAGGCTTATCCAGGACACCTGTAGGACCCGCTATGGAGGACCTCAGGGTGCTTTTTGAGCCTGACTAGGAAGTTAGATCAATTCCATTAGACAGAGAAGGCTGTCCTAGTTTCTATGTAGCTTTAGGAAATGTGAAACTGTTCCATTCTTATTCCTCTAACTCACTTTTTGTTTCATTTCTGACCCTCTACAGGTGTATCTAAGATGGTTTTATGGCTCGTGCAACATCAAAAGACACGTGGCACAGAGTAAGGATGAAGGGCCCACTGCCACCACTTACAGCCAACTTCCAAGAAGCAGCCGAGACTTATAACTTCTTCAGTTCAGAGGCAGACTCCTGAGAACATGTTCATCATTTTAATTCAAGTCTTCATTGCTGGCTGACTGCCAAGTGGCCTACCAGATGTCTCTCTCTTTACTATGGTTGAAGCAGATTATGATGTTCCAGTTCATTTTTCCTTCACTGACAGCCTGGTTCTAAAAATGTGCCAGACTTTAAGGCCAATATTTTCAAAAGCCAGGTCAACTCACAACAGTACACCAATGACAGTGCATGCAGATACTACAAAACCGTATGATAGGCAATTAACTCAATGTTATTTCTGCTAGTCGAGTAACTTTGATTTTGTTAAGAGTCTTTAACACTAAGGACGAGGATTCTTAAAGTGCCAGTTCCTAAAGTAAACATGGCAGAAGTGGAATTTTCACTTAGAAAATACAAAATTTTGGCACGTGTAGTTAAAAGGGAGAACCTAAATCTGGCAGCTTTCAAAAAGAGAGAGGGGGAAAAAAAAGAGCAACCCCCAAGCTGGTTGGATTTATTTTGAGTTGCATTTATTTTCAGAGCCATTAATTGCATCATAGGCATGGATGTACTTTTGGTGTATGTGTTTTTGCACACAGATTCCGAAGTCCTGTTCATGAAGGATCTCTTTTACATCTATTCTCTCTCTCTCATTTGCTCCACCCAGAAGTGAAAATGAGTTTCACAGAACAAAGGTTACTCTTTATCAGGTCAAAAGTCTTTGAGACATTTGCAGTACTTGGCTCCAAGGAAGGTCTCAAAGTCTTAGCACTTAGCCAAAATTTTGAAGGTTTCTAATGCCCATAAGAAATGTTTCATATAGAGTTCTCTCTCTCACTGTAGGAACCTGCAGCCATGTGCCAAGTCTTCTCTTTCCAGTCTTCAAACACATGATACATTTTACTCTTTTTCGCCTGCTCAGGTAGTCTCAACTGCTTTTCAACTAACTCTTCACCATTGAACGTTCTGTGGATGTCTGATCATGAATGAATACACATTTCATACTGTGGCCATGCATCCTGCAGAACATTGTATGTACCAAAACAGGTAATTAGAACACAGTAGTAAGACTTT
The DNA here is from genome assembly GCF_026979565.1 of Vidua chalybeata. NCBI lineage: Eukaryota > Metazoa > Chordata > Aves > Passeriformes > Viduidae > Vidua > Vidua chalybeata. The sequence goes on from NC_071530.1 coordinate 106,993,942, forward strand.
TTCCACAATCTCTTTCAATTGCTTTTGGTGTCTGCTGTCATCTTCAACATAGTCCCCTGTATTTAACTGAAAGATTATTTTTCAATGTGCATATGAAGTGAACACCCTCACTCTGTCTCTGCCTCTATCTTTTGCTTTCAAATGAAGGACTTAATGCAGTTTTCTTCTGATGAACTGCAGTTCTATGGAAATTAGAAACCAAAATTACATTAAATGGTAATTCTATTTCGAAACTTTTAATAAACCACATGGCTTTTGAGACTTTTTGTCTGCATGTGTTCATGCAGTTCCATTTCCTAGTTGTGATCTATCTATTAGACAAAATATTACTATCAGGTTATCTTTATGCTACTTTTGCATCGCCCTGAGTCACGACATTGATCCAATACTTCTTATCAAAACTTTAAAGATCCAGCACCATAACCCCTAGACAACCTTCTGAAATGAAGCAGCAAGTTTCACTGTGTTAAACAAGGGAATTGACTGGAAAGAGGCAGTGCTTTGCTAATAAACTGCATTGTCTGAACAGTTTTACTAGTGTGAAGACCCTTGTACTGATGATTTATTTGGAAGTTCTGGGTATATTAACTTTTGCTAAGAGCTGAGACTAAAAACTTTATGGGGAATGCTACATACACTCCAAAGACCGACAAGAGAATTTAAGTTAGATGTGATTAGTATGAAGAAAGTTACATTTATTATACTCTTATGTATAATTGATCATATGAAAGGCCTTTTGTAACTATAAAAGAGACAGCACATTAAATTGTTTTACCCTGAGGATTATACAAATTTGTAGAAATCGGATTGGAATATCAGCCTATTGGTTTCATTGCTATGGTAAATCATTAAGATGTTCCATGTTAATCATAAATCTTTGTATCTATTTATTATTAATCAAATAGCTCCTCCCAGCTGCTGCTTTGCTTCATCCATCTGAGCCAATCAAACCAAGCCCTGGTAGCATTAGCTGTGATGAGGGGTGGCTGCATGCACATAATATGCGTGGCACATAGCACAGATTATACAGTGCTAGACATGGGGTATGAGAGCTGATGGGGTGTTAGCTCTCCACAGCAGGGGGGCCTGGTTGTGGGATTTGTGAGTAGGCATGCCTCATTAGTAAGATGATTCATGGTGAAAGGGAGTTTAGCTGGGAATAATTTAGTGGCTGCTGCTGTGGGGGAGCAGAAATATAGTTTGGGATACTGAGGTTATGAACCTGTATTTATTTGATGAAGTCTTGAACACTGACTGATGTACATTAGTCTTACCATTTGAGTTTAGAAAACAGTGTCGCAAAACCCTCTCAATGCACAAGTAAGTAAATGAAAGAGAAAATCTGAATGCAACCAAACTTAATGTTTTTGTATTACTTGTAGATTATCCTAGCTTTCATGTAAAGCTAATTGGCTTCCTGAGCATTTCTGAGCTGGTATGTCTACACAGACTAATGCTTCATTGCCCAGAAGAAGTCAACTCCCACTCAATGATATAGCATATTGATTACTGCCTATTTCCTTCTACTATATCCTGTGAGTGTAATGATATCTGACGTATCATTTTCCCGAAACTGCTGAAGTTGACATACTATTTAGATTTGGCCCACATTCTTCAATTAGCAGGAGTATTACAAATGATGTACTGCTCCAAGCCTTAGACACTTCTTGCTCATGACATACAAAATTAAGTAAGTGTGGAAACTCATTTTAAGAAAAGACAAAAATATTACTGGAAGAACTAGATATTTGCAGTGGTGCCATAAGAAGATGAGAAGCAAAATCAGTGACAATAATACAGCCCATTCAAAACTGAACACTGAACTTCTTTACTATGACAAATTTTCCTTAAGTATCTTAATGTTTAAAAGCAAAATATCCCTACATTACTTTAAGTGGGCCTGTCCACAAATGTAAATACACATATTTCAAATGGTGACCAGTTCCCATTCAGCTTTACACTTTAAATGAAAGTAACTATTTGCTGGGAAAACATGCACAGAGCATACATTTCCTGCCCTGTTTTTGTGCAAAATGAAATAGGAAGATTCTTTCTGGTATTAATGATGAGATTTTTTACTGATGGGAAGCATGGCAGCAGTATGTAGTTGTGAGCTCTTTTGTGTGACTTTGTTTCTCCTCTAGTGTCTTCAGTAAGCTCCTGTGTAACGTCAGTAGCTGGTCTGGGCTGACACTCTTGCACACATCAGTTCGTGTGTCCATACGTACCAGGAATAAAGAAAAATAACAGATTAGCTAAAAGTGGTTTAAACTTCCTATGCCGTGAAAGTCTGCTTCTTTTCTATCAGTGCCTGTCCAAGTTCTCCATTTTACTTTTATTTCCGGAGATGAATTTTTCTGTAACTGAAATACCATGTTGAGAGCTCTGAAAACGAATGGATTTTGAAATATATACATTGGTCTGTGTAGTTCTATGAGGTATAGGAGCATGGGCTTGAACTGCATAGGTTGTCAGATCATGTCTTTATTTTTCTTCATCTTTTAATTAATTTATTTTTCTTTCTTTTCCCTTTCCTTTAAATACTGAATATGTTCAATGTGCAAAATTTAAAAGACTACTCTTTCAAGTATCTGGCATTGTATTTTAAGACACGGAAAGGAGAGAGCTTTGCAGCCTGCCAAACACATAGTGTTATATACAGGGCTGAAGGAACAATGAACAGGTTAATCTTCTGCTCCCTGTCCTGATCCATCAGTATTATTTATTTATTCTGAAATAATTCAGTGCACAGCAAACCCACCACTTCTCAGTTCCCACACAGAGCTTGAGCTTGCCGATTCGACTTTCCATGCCAGCTGATACTGTTGTATAAGAAATAAAGAAAAAGTGTCCGTGGACTAATGGATGCCATGCCCATTAGACACATTTTGCTCCTGTCTTTGCAGATGCAAGGGGAACATCCTCCAGCAGAATGGGTCTGCTCCTGCAAGGGGACAAGGTGTCACATGCTGAGGAAGATGCTCTGTGCTGTGAAAGATTCTCTTGTCTTTCCATCTCAGGGAACTGGTAATAATTAAGTGGTCGTCTTGGACCTCTGACTTTGTCCTGTACTGAAGTCATTTAGCTGAAGAACTTACTCAGTGATCACACACCATAAGATGTAAACCTTTGCTCCAGGTCCCACCCTGTTTCAGTTATTAGGTGAAGTTGGCTTGACGTTATGTTCAAGTAGTGCATGGCAATTCTTCATCTGGCATTATCTGTGTCTTCATTTTACCTTCTCCCAGACAGTGTCTGCATGTCGTTATGGTAGTCTGAGAGGCAAAATGAGGGGATGTTTATTCTGAATTTTCTCTTTCTGTTTTTGTGGCATCACATTCTGAAATGAACACTTTCTCCTATACCTGTAGTCTTTGCCACAGATTTGGTGTTGTTTTAGCTTTGCTTCTGCTCCCATGATTTCAAGAGAAAATATTTTTCTGTAATCTGCTTTTAAAAGTAGTGCCAATGGAATAAAGAATAAGATATAAAGAGTGATACATCCAGAATTGCAACCTGCCTTGGGTGTGGGAGTGGTTATCAAAGTATACAAAGTATACAATCTGTGGATCCCAGAGTTCTGTGGAAGAGATCCTCTAAACAAAATCTTGTCACAAGTATAAACTAGTAAATAATTAGTTGTGAGTAAATGAATAAGAAACAACCCCTTAAAAGATACCAACTGCTTTTATGCCAGGTTCATCAGTCTAACAGGGGTCATACCAGAAGGAAAAGATAACCAGATTCTTATCCCATTTATACCTCTGAAAGGTCAGAATAAATCAGAACAACTCCAGTATACCTCCAGAGGGCCTGAGATCAGAGCTGTATGCTCAATGACCAAACATTTTAGCACAGCTCAGGTAGAATATGCAATCATTTTGACTCCTTAAAGACCAAAGACCAAATTTTATTGACCCACCAGGAGAAGAGACAGTCCAAGAATTGCACAAATACCATTGCGTCTCTACCAGAGCTTGAAAGGGCATACATTTATCAGTGATGCAGTCAGCAAGCACATTTGAAACCCTCTTGGCTGACAACAACTGTGCCTGAAACTGACTCTGGATGCTTCATTCTGCATTTTCCTTCAGAGACGGGAAGCATGTGGATAGGCTACACATTAGCCAACTCTGGGATTTGGGCATACTCCTGATGAATAAAGAGGACGGCATGATGCCTCTGGAGGACTGGAATGCAGGGCAACAAGTTTGCTCCAAAACAAACGTCATGTACAATATATGTATAAGGTTAATTTGGTTTAGCTGTGTTGTCAGGGTGTTGCCTGGCAAAGACACTGAAACATTTAGAGCCTTAAAGCTAAATGGTTTTGTTTGAAAGTCCCCAGGCATCGTCTCTCCGACCCCACATTAGGTAACCAGAAGTAACCGTAGGAGCTGGAACTGCGCAGCCTCAACGGTGTGAGGAGCAGAGCACATAGGCATTGATTGCACTGGTGGCAGCAGCATGCTGAGACTGAGAAATTCACCTCTGGGACCAGTCCCAGATTTCAAGCACGCAAGTGGGTTAGGGAGTTCAGGGGATTTGATTTGGCCAAACATAAATAGGTTTTCTGCTGAATTCAAAGCCAGTTCAAGGTCTACATCCCAGAAAATGCTGAACTTCCAGGAAACTTGCATTTATGAATTTTCACTAATTCCTAGTAAAAGATCATGTTGGGGTTTTCCACTTAAACACCTAATTTAATGTATTGCAGAGGCTAAAACACTTTTCAAACCAACAGTAAAAGTAAGAAATCCCGAGATGCACCCTTCTTTTTTGCAGTAACATAAAAATCCCATCAACCCTGCAGGAGAGCTGAGACCCGAGGTGAAGGAGGACTTGACCTGCTTCTATTCTCTTTTGCATCAATGGCTACAAACACCTATAGGTGGACAGGGAGAGGCAAACCCGGGTGTTTCACACAGTGTTTCACAGGCATTTCCCCTTGCCTTTTATTGAGTAGCTGGAGTGTTTCTAGTTAATAATTTTCAGATGGAAATATACTTTACAGGCATATGAGGATAGGAAGATGCTAAGAAGCTCAAGAGATGTGATCACTTGCCAAATTCTGAGGTATAAAAGTTGTTAAATTAGGCCATGTGATGGGTCCAAAACGGGCTAATTTATGCTACTTTGAACATCATTCTAGCCCTTTTAAAACGTTTCCCCCAATTAAGCTGTTCAGGCCACAGATCTAAATAGCTGTCTGCACAGGCTGCCAATTGATTAATTCCCTAATGATGGATTGAAGCTACAGCTTTTGTTTCTTAATCTCTCTTTTCTCCATTAATAGCAAATCATTCATAAAACAAATCTTATAAATATAAGTAAACACACAGGAGTACAGGGGACAGATTGCAAATAGATTTATTGCAGAACTAATTCTTGATTGCCCTTAACAATTTATTATTATTTTTGTTTTCTCTTTTCTCACAGAGCCGCAGGAGTCTGGTAGGCAATTTTCTAAATTTGAGCTTGCGGTTTTCAGGCTGCAGCCTACAAAGAACTCAGATGGCTACCCATGCAGTGGAGACACACTGAGGATGCTCTTCAGGAGGCATTTTATAGGATCAAAGCTTCGGTGGACAAAATGTGGAAGATCACACTGTAAGGAGATGACTGCCTGGTCCCTCTGACAAGCTCTGTGATCGCATTGCACTTGCAACAGCAGAATCTGAGTGTCAATGCAGGAAGATGAATGAGGTTCATGCAAGCAATAGGAAATGCCAAAGAGAATAAGTGTGTCTTTTCCCTTAAGTAGTCTCCTCTGTGGAAAGAGTCCATTGCCCCATGTAATCACAAATGCCTGGAGGTTGTAGGAAGGTCTTAATCCTCTTTAGGTGAGCACTCTTGGAGGAAAAACTTCCAATTCAATAGGCCACCAAAGTGAAATCTGGATAGTGGTCATTAAGGAAGATATGGAACAGGTCTGAATAAGCAAAACAAGAGCAAGGTGAAGAAGACTCAGTGAGGAGTGTCTCTGAGTCCCGTTGCTGCACAGACAAAGCTCTGTTGAAAGCTCTTTCACACAGCGCAAGAAGAATCGCTGCTCTGAAGTGCATCACTCAGCCTGTCACCTCTGTGTCTTGAGCTGCATAGAAAAAGAGAAACAAAATAATGGGTATGAGAACTTAATTAATTCAAGAATTAGAAGAGTTGAGAAATGGGGCCCTTCAAAAGTGTGACCCAGATAAGACTCACTGTATGCTATAAATCACCCATTATTGTTCAGAGTTTTCTTTCTCCACACTTGACCTTCATCATCATTCTCTTGCCTGAGTCTGGGTGTCATCACAGAAGTACTGAGTATGCAGATGGAAGCATAAGAGACACATTTGAAAGTATTTCCCTGACTGCTTGCATTTTTATGTAATTGAAAGAAAACAATGAAAAGTGAACTGATTTTGCTGTCTATTATTTCTCTGAGCACCATGTGAGGTAGACAGCTCTTCAAAGAGAATAAAGTTTGGTTTGTGACATTCCCAATTAAGCCCTTCATCTTGGAGATAATTAACCACTGTTAGAGGCTTCCCAGTCCTGGACAGCAAAGGATACATCCTCCAACAATATATGCCTGTTTAAAAATGCAATGTTTTTCCCTACTTTTACTTATCCTGGGCTGATGTGGTGAATGTATTTGCAGACAGGTAGTTACTTCTCTACATGGCAGGTTTGGATGCAGGTAACACTTGGGAAAAATTGTGGAGTCTCTTCTGGATTAAGTTTTGGTGGCTGAGAGACAGAATGTGGATGGTCTTTTCTTCTGGGCAAAGGAGGGGTAAAGGACCTGGCTTTGCTTTCTGCTACAGCACTATGAATCCAGACTGGCTCTGTTGAGTTTGCTCTCAGATGCCCTTGAGTATCAGTCAGTTTGCCACAGAGCAGGAAGATAGTGGCCTGTGCCACGCTGTGTGTACACCCCCAATCCTGAGGCTCGCTGGAGGCAGGTTTTACCCCTGGTGCAATTCAGAACAGCCTCGGGGCTGCTCTGGGTTGTGCTGTTTTTTGACAGTCCCTCTGGGACTGCCCTATCTTGGCATGCATCTGACATGAGGAGAAGCAGGAGGAAAGGGTGATAGGAATCATTGCATAGAGCTATCCACTGATAAACACACAGTAAAATCCAGCTGAAAGTTGTTCCATTTCAGACATCTGCTTGAAAACACATCTACTGACAATGGTGAAAGATAGTGTTATGGACAAGGCTCTATGATTGGTCCCATACTGGGGTTTTTTAAAGTAGTATTTTGTGAGGTACAAACCAATTTCGCTTTTCCTTGGTTTTAATGTTTCACATAGATTCTGGCTGCGAGTTTGTCCTATGAACTGGCATGCAGCCATGGCAAATACATGACCATCACCACTTTGTGTCTGTTTAACCACTTCACAAATTGTTCCTCCAAGAGAAAAAAAGTCCTGGATCACCTGTCATTGCTTCATTACCTGGCCTCCCCTTCCATATGCCAGGATACAGCAGATGATACTTTCAAACTGCAAGTCAACAGTATTTGTATTATTAATATGATTAGTAACAGTCTTAATAGTTCATTTTGATGATAGTTGCTTTCACACAAATCTCTCAAAATACTTACAGAGCACAATGCAAGATTTAATAGACAAGCAGTAATTATTTATCCCTGTATCAGTGTTCTCTCCTGTTGATTTATTACCCTATTGACAACAACACAGATACTGTAGACAGTCCCTTCATTCATTCTGTTAATCAATTTTAATCTGGTGTTTGAATATTTGGAGTGCAAGTATTCTAGTCTTGATGTCCCCAAAAGTGGCTGTGTTATAGGTATGTCTCCTAGTGATTACTCCTTGGCTATCAGTCCCACAATATTAAATGCTTTAACTCCAAATCTGAACTTCAGCAATTCTAATTGGCTTCCATGTCCACAGAAAAGAAGTGGAAATTGTGAGTGGGGATTAGGTATGCTTTTGTGTTTGTAGAGCACTGAGTGTAATGGGACCCTCACAGGATCTCTGGTTGCTACTATAGTATGAATGTTAAATACTATTCTTCCCAGTACTAGACAGGTTTCAGGTAATTAGAAACACAGGGAATGCAGACTATTTGGATGAGCATAGAATGAAGCATTTTAAGTACACTCCCAAATTCTTGCTTGTCTTTTCACCACATATTATGTTGTTAGTCTCTATAACAGGTGATTTTCAGGTTAAATCCCATTTTCTTTCTCTATAGACTAAATTCATCTTTGATATAAGCGGGCACAAGTCCATTAACTTCAATAGAGTTGTGTTCACTCACTCCAACACTGAATCTGTCCCAGTGGGTTTATGCTGTAAATCTATCCCAGAATCAGTGGTTACCGAGGCATTGGTTCTGCTCTGAAATTCATTCAGTCTTTTCAAATAAGCTTTTAGAGGAGCATGGGAATGTTTTCAGCCTCTGCACCAACACATAAGTCTCACTCCAGAACCACTTCTTAGTTTCAGCTGCTTCTTTCCTCCCCTGCCTTAACTCTTCTTTCACTCTCTGCTCCTCTCACAAGTTACTATTTGCAGCTTCTCCTCTCCTATCTGGGCAAGACTGGTAAGCCACAGTCCCTGTAGCCACAGCATCCTGCTCTGAGGTGGCCGTGTCAAATCTCATCAGTTAAGTAACATTGGGTCTGGTTAGTACTGGGACAGAAATCCTTGAAGAAGAGCCCCAGGTACTGTACATGTGAGCAATGGTGACTTTCTTCCTTCCTGGGCCAGTGCCCTAAGTAACCTTAACCAATGTTCTAAAATGCTGTCCCATGGCACTGCACTGCTTTGCTGATACAGTCATCACTGGATGACAAGAAAATTTAAGGTGAATCCTACCCAAACCATAGAAAATGTTTCTTTTCAGCTATAATTTGTCTGTCAGCCCAACTAAACAGAGTATAGAACATGTGGGACGGTTTAACACTGTGTTGCCTCTGTTGTATTTAATATTACTACTTCTGCAATACATTCATTCACAGAACAACATGGAAGCCTTCTGGTGTCCAATTTAACACCTATAAATTTTTCTGTGTAGTCTCTAACCAACTGGGAAGATAAAATGTCTGTCTTATATTTCAGTATTCTTGTACTCTGTTTTGAAATACATCTCTTTGATTAATTTCTTTTTTTCCCACTGGTAAGTCCTAGTGTTTGGAGCCTCAGTCCTGTGGGTGTTTGGAAAGGAGCAGACCCTCTCCAGCCTAGCTGAGCCCTGGGCTATGCCACAGCTGTTACCAGGTCTGCCCTGGTGTCCTGAGATCTCTTATCTCCATCATGGTAGCTCTTGATTCATCTGGGAGAGCCAGTGAATTACTTTAGCTGGTGAACCCGTGCAAGGGCAGTCTTTGACTCTCTTTTGGACCCTGCCAGTGCCCCAGCCTTCTTTGCAAAATGAGTTGGTCATCCAAAGCCAGCTTCCCTCAGACAGGGAACAAGTACATACCTTCCTCTACCTCAGAGGGAAATGGGGGGAAGGAGGAGGATTTGATTTCTTTCTTATGATGGTATTTTGACACATTGTTTCCTTTATGTTTCACTACTTTTCTCCCTCCAGGGCAAATGGGAATCTAACCACTGTTGGCATGGAAAGCATCCAACCACCTATTCCTCTCTGCCATTGCCAACTCCATGCTTATTACCAGGAGAAAGCTCAGGAGTGATTAAATAACCAAGCAGCATTACAAAGATCTCTGGTCTGCAAAGGTGGAATAATCTCTCCAGAGGTTGAAATGCTGCTCCAAGGTTTTCAGGAATAGCCTAAGCTTGTCAGGCTGGTACCACTGCTCCTTAGAGGGCAGCAGTCTGGAGTGGGTTACACTGTGCTGGGTCTGGACAGGATAGAGTTCATCAGACCCAAACATCTCTTTTTTGCATATGGTATCTTTATGTAGTTCACTGAACACTGCTAAAAAGATAGTTCTCTTCACTTCTGTCCATCTGGGCTAATAAAGGGCAGATGAAAGGGAAGGATTTGCTCAGAAATCATGCCATGGTCTTTGCAAAACAATAAGGAGATTGAAGACCATTTCAAGGCAGAGCATAGCAAACATCCAGTTAATAAGGGCCCCAGAGGATCCAAAGGATTTGAGTTCAGGGATGAAGATTATGTAGGCAGTAGTAGCCCTTTAAGGAATCTAGGAAAATTGAGGGTGAGGAGGGGGATGCATTTAATCCCTTCGCTGAGTACACAGGAGAATTATACAGCATACAGGCATTGCTGATGCTCAGCATCACATCTTAGGATTGAATATAACTTAGCTCCCAGTCTAGAATTTACTCACCAAACAGAGAGGTTGAAAGGCAACATTAATTACACATCTGTCCAGCACGTAGTGAAACTCAGATGTCGGGTGTCATATAAATGTAAAATGTTGCTATTCTACAGGGTGGTTTCTATACATGTGTAGATTAAACAATGGCTTTGCACAGGACTTAAATCTGCAGTGCTGCTGCTGAAAGGAGTTAATTGTATGGCTGCAATACTATGGACACTGTGGTTTTACTGAGCTAAAAGAGGAGGACAGTGATTCATGGCTGCACCCATGCTCCTCGTCATGAAATATAAATTAAAAATAGTTGTATTATGGTAGGCTACCTGTATTGTTACATTCATAATGGATCACACATCCGTCCTTGCTCAGTGTTGCAGGCAAAGCATGTTAGAGAAACTATGGCAGTATTTTTCTTTTAGGTGTAACAATCTGTCAGTATCAAATTCTCTTAGTCAGTAGGGAGCATATAGTGTTGATTTACTGAAAATCTGGGATTATGTCTGCTCTGTGGTGAGCATAGATTTAAGAGGGGAGAGATAAGGGGTCTCCAAAAGGTGAAGAAAAACACAAATGAAACCTAGCAAGGAAAAAATAGCTTGACAGCTAAGATGCAGTACAGTCACCATCAAGTCTTCTTGAAGGAAAACCCTTGCTCACAGGAATGCTCTGAGCACTGCACACTGTACCTTAAACAACCCACTCCATTACCCACTTCACGCCAAGGAACTGTAAATGTATAAATGAAGCTGTGGGTAAGAAAAAGCTTAATATTTCTGTGTTCCAACGTACAGATGTTTTCAGTGATGGACTGGAAACATGGGCGTGCCAATTTGGAGGCAAAAAACAACAAAAGAGGATTTCCTCTATCTTTTATTCCTTTCATGGCCAATGTCTTTAAACAAAGAGTGGTTGACAGGCAGGTTCAGCGAGACGAGCTCTGTGGATGCCATGGAGGCAGCAGCAGCTTGACACCCCCGTGTCACTCTCTGTGCTGCTGGTTTGCACAGATCCTCCTCAGCATGGCCCCACACAGAAGGGGCACTGCACCTCACCTGAGGCTTTGCACCGTGCTGCATCAGGCCACAGAGATTGCAGGGGCTAATTCAGGCCATTTTGTTAAGAGCTGAAAGTCGCAGCCAGCTGAGGAGTAAACGTGCCACAGTTACAGTCTTGTCCTAGTGCAACAGTGCCTCCTCCATCACAAAATACAGTTTGGCACTAATTGGTATCTTTAATGGCAGCCTCAGCAGAGAGCCTGAGAAGGCTTTCCTTCATCCTTGTTCTGGGCCTTCCACGCTGGCTGGGGACGCTTTCATTGCTGCTGCCTGCGTTGTAATTGTTCTGGGGATAAGTAAAGGATTTCCAGCTCTGGCCTGCCAATCTGTCACCCTTCAGTAGCCACAAAGTCACAGAGAAATTAATTTTAAAAAGCCAAATATCACATTAGTAGCCACCGCACAAGCAAAATACAAGCAATTAAAAACCACCCTGCAAATGTATTGAGCATCCAGCATGCACATTTTTCTTGATTTTATTCCACAAAGAGGGGTGATTCATTTGTGGGGAAGAGAAGAAAAGTAACCCCAAACCCTCTAACTCTTCTCTGGTATCAAACACTACAAAACTTCATGGGATTTATTATATCTTAAAAAAAAAAAAAAAAAAAAAGCTCCTTTCCCTTTAAAAAGAGAGGAGCTACTTGGTCTGATGCTGCTGCCTTTATCAGCCATGAAGTTCCCAGCAAGGTGCTGTTAGTGCCTGATTAAACCTCATACCAATCTCTGTCCCCCATGGTAACCCAGAAGACATCCACTGAGAGTGGCAGCTCTTATTCATTTTAATTGCCAAGGATCTCTCTGTGATGGCCAGTTTTCTTGTCTCTCAAGGACTGGAATGGAAATCCATCTGATTACATGAACAGTCCGTGTGCTCTGACAGATCTGAAATATGAATATGGAGATGGCATTGTGGTCTGCACTGACTCCTGAAACCCCAATAGTAAATTATGATCTGCCACTAAAACAATTTCAGGGTACAGTACAATTCACATAAAAGCCCATTTTCTGTAATGGAACACAAATTATTAATAAATCAGTCCAGAGGGGGGGAAAAAGTGAAAAAGAGATTTTGTCGCTGGTGTTCTTATGGAATATCACAAACACAAATGTATATACACATACAGACATGCTTCCCTTTCTCTTATACACCTTTTTCTACAGCTTCAAGTGGAGACGATATGCAGAATATAAACAAATCCCCTGAGGCTGCCACAGTGCTCCTGGAATTAGCCCCATGTCCTCTTGCTGTAAGCTTAACCTTGTCCCATCCCTTGGGTGAACTGACCTCCGGCTTATGCAGCTTAATGTGGAGGGACATTTTTATTGTCCAAATAAAACTTGCAGTCCTCATGATCACACAGGGAACAGCTCATCTTCCTCCTCAATCCCTCTGACATGTGCTGTCTGGTGTCAGGAGACCCTCTCAAGGAGAGCAGCTATTCTGGATTTGGCCCAGAGCACCCACTGTGTTGAAAGGGAGACCAACTGCCTTTATAGAGTCCTATAAAAGAGGACCTAGCCCAAAATAATGAACTTTACTGCCAAATCCAGAAGAACATATTAAAGAAAAAAGGGCAAAACCCAAAGTGGCATCAGAGGTTAGGAAGGAATTTCGCTCAAGTAAGCTGTAACAGCCTAGGGCACCTCCTGAACACTCCAGCACCCCACAACAGCCTGTACAAACACCAAGCAGCTCGGGACGGATTGAAACCAGCACAGACAGCTCATCAACAACATGCCATTGATCCCAGCCCAGCCTGCTGTCACTGCTCTGCAATGTGCTGACACGAGAGGGGAGGATGTGGCCACACAGGCACCTGGACGTGGCAAACATCCGCTGGCAGAAAGGGAGGCCAGCGAGGGTACTTTGAGTGGGGCTTGCCAGCAGCTCCAGGCAGCTGACAAAGCAGTGTGGTGACAGTATTAACATGCACAGGGCAGGCGGGCGCATCATTATTACCACATATTTCTACTGAAGCAGCGCCTGAGGCTTCAGAGGACCCTCGAGTCAGCCAGCTGAACATACACCGTGGAAACCACGTCCACAGGGCTTTAGGTCCTCTTGAAAGCCATGGAAAGAGTAGAGGAAATATGATGCGTATAAAGAAGGACAAGGGGGTTTGGTGGGTTTAGAACTGCCTCAGAGGTCAGGAAATGTGGGTTGTAACCCTGGTTTTAGCCCGTCTGGTGGATGACCTTTGGTCCCCTGTGTGTTTCCTGTCTGCAAAATGTGAAACTTCCATATGTTTGGCTTTCCCTGGCTATGGCATCAGTTTCCAGCTGGAAAATTTGCCTGGGCAGAGGAAGAAAAAAAAAAAAAAGAAAGACACTGGAGTTTTGTCAAAAACTTCAGGACATCTGGAAGTCAGGCCTTCACTGCGAGGATATGACCACTGGACATACATGGAAAAAACAGCAGTAAAAATACTCTCCCAAAAACATCCATCTCCCTATGCTTCCCCTCAGTGGTGCATAACCACCTTATTTTGTTTTGAAAGTTTCAGAGCCTGAGTAAAATCAGGATAATGAAGCAGATTTTGTGAAACATTTGGAGATATGATGATGCTAAGTGGTAGACAACAGAACAGCATTTATTCACCATGTATGCATTTGAAACACTTATTCTTAAAGAATAAGAGTAAAAATAACCCCATTACTTTAGCCTTAACTCTCTGTCCTGGGGGTATTAGCCTAGGCAGGGGTTTCCAGGCGGGATCTGAAGAAGGCTGTTCACCTCAGTAAATCAGGGCAGAGGTGGCGTTCTCTTATTAGTGCTCAGAGGTAGCATTACAGCCCAGAGGGTTGAAACATTGAGTTGCCATGTTTGCCAACAGCACAGCTATCTAACACTTCATATTTGGGCTGGCTTTTTGCATTTATTAGCAGCATGTGGTACAACCAGTAATTAATTTGGTGATCCTTGGAGCCAGTGCCCGTTATCAGAGTTTTCTTTTACATAACAGAGATACGTGCAGTAGTTTTTGAGACACACTGATGTGCATTTACCCATCTGTGTTCCTCTCCTCCACACAGGAAGGATTCCCCACTGTCCTGGTTTAGGGACACAGGACACTCACAGGACACCCCTAGGACACCCACAAAAGGAAGAGCTTTTTGGAGTGAAGTTTCAGTGCAGCCAGAAGATAAAGTCTAGGGCAGAAACAGAGATGCAGAAATACTTTCTGCACCCAACAGCTTTGGCATTTCATTCTGCTAAGGAACCAGCAGGTTTGGGCATGAGGCCTGCAGAAACCTGTTGCCTCTAGTAGATAGTGCTGGCAATAACTGAGAAGAAAGATTTCTGAACCCCTATCACATTTGTTGCCCTAAAGGGAAGAAATAATCTGATTGGTTGTTTATAATTTATTCTTCAAACATAAAAGAACTAGAAAGGGAGGAAATACAAATAGTTTTAATAATCGAAGAAAAGACTGAAGTAAGTAGAGTTCACAACCTCCATAATTCATTTAAGATGCATAAATGCCTTAGATTTTCATTAATTAGTGAGTAAGTGTTGTTTTCTTGGAGTACAAGAATGCTATTTTTGAACACCAGTGAACCAGTCAAATGAAAACTAAAACATACACGTTAGGAATCATGCTCCAAAGGACTCTTTCAGAGAGATTATAGCAGGAAGCAGCTGATTTCAATTTTTCCATTATTTCACCCTTACATGAGATGGTTACTTTGAGTGCTTGCAACTGATTGAAATGTAGCTGTTTATCACAGGCTGGAGGGTGACCACAGAGGGTGACCCTTCTAATAGTGCTGTTTACTGACCTGCATGGAGCATGTTGGTAGTTTTGGACATTTCAAATTTGACAGGTGACCAAAGCACAAAAACTGAATTCAGCCAAGTCTTAAAATTAAATATTTGCCTTTTTGCTTTATTGAAAGGAAACAAAGTGGTCACCATAGTTGTCACAGTGCTTAGCTGAGCACTACCTGTTGAGGTTAAAGACTGTATGAGACACAAAAAAAAGAATAACTTTGGTAGATGCATTCTCTCTAAAGTACAGTTACAGGAATTAGAGTAAAGTACTTTCCCATCCCTTTCTTCTGGATGGGAAGAAGCTTGTATTATTGCTGCAAATAATGTGCCTGTTTTGTAGTAAATAGGGAACATCAATTGACAATGCATCAAAGAAGCACTCTGGAGAATTCAAATTTGTCTTTTAATGAAGTGAGACCTTTAGAAACAATTCTCTGTTTCCATGATGACAATGATACAATGGGCATGCACCCTCCTCTCCTCTCCTCTCCTCTCCTCTCCTCTCCTCTCCTCTCCTCTCCTCTCCTCTCCTCTCCTCTCCTCTCCTCTCCTCTCCTCTCCTCTCCTCTCCTCTCCTCTCCTCTCCTCTCCTCTCCTCTCCTCTCCTCTCCTCTCCTCTCCTCTCCTCTCCTCTCCTCTCCTCTCCTCTCCTCTCCTCTCCTCTCCTCTCCTCTCCTCTCCTCTCCTCTCCTCTCCTCTCCTCTCCTCTCCTCTCCTCTCCTCTCCTCTCCTCTCCTCTCCTCTCCTCTCCTCTCCTCTCCTCTCCTCTCCTCTCCTCTCCTCTCCTCTCCTCTCCTCTCCTCTCCTCTCCTCTCCTCTCCTCTCCTCTCCTCTCCTCTCCTCTCCTCTCCTCTCCTCTCCTCTCCTCTCCTCTCCTCTCCTCTCCTCCTCTCCTTCTTTCCTCTATAGATGAAGTAAATTAATCTGTCCAGGGAAAGGCACAGCAGGAAATTTAAGTATGAGACCATCCTCCTCAGTAACATGAATCCCTGGAGCAATGGGATGAATTTGAGAAAGAGAGTATTTAGGCTGAATATCAGGAAAATGTTCCTAATGGCTTGGACTGCCTGAGCTGTGGAATTGTCTTCCAGGCAAGGATGGAAACACCAACATTTGACTCACTTGAAATTGGACTGGACAGCGTGTTGGCAAGTGTACTGGGGGGAGAGATCCTGCTCTGGAAGGGGAACGGTCTCTTGGACACCGGATCTCTACGACTCTGTTAAATATTCCAGTGTGAAGAATGTGAGGAAAGAAAATATTAGGAATTGCCCAGGGACACGCTAATCCCACAGACATAACATTTGCACCAACTGCAGTAGAAGTTGCACACATGAGGGACCCAGGCTGGGCCCCAAGTGGGATGAGGGTTTCAGCATCCCAGAGGAGGCCATGGTACAGGCCTGCAACTCATTGTCCCACATGCAGGCAGCAGGGCACTGGGACACAGAGGAGAGGGAACAAATGCTCCTGGACTCTTGCTGGCAGGGAACAGGAACAACAAGCCTGTTGAAACAGTCAGAAAGAAAAGAAACCTGAGCCCTGGCAGCGACTGCTGCCTCTTTACATCCATGACCAGGTGTCCCTCCCTTCTCCTCTCTGTCCTGGCAAAGCACCTCTAAATGCATGTCCTGTGACTGTCTTTGTTGCTGTTTTCTGATCTCCACACAGCGCAGAGATGTCACAAAAATGCGTATTTTGAAATTCCAAATGTCATTGCACCAAACAAAACCCACTGGTATTTACCAGGGAGACAGCTGCCTACAGATGTCCCCATATTCCTTCAGTGGGGGCTTGTCTTGGTGTTTGTGGTGGGGCAAACCCAGAATAGCTGAGGGCAGAATGGGACCCTGACTGTGGTTTTAACTGAGTCCTGATTCCTTTTTTTGTCCTTCCGCATATGGATGTAATATATATTCACAAGGCTTTTTTTTCCCTACCATTTATATATATATTTTTTTTTTTAATTTCCAGTCATGGAGTTTTCTGGACAAAACAATTATGATCCAAATGTCCTGAGAACAGTCTCCAATGAAGGAGTTTTCTTGAACATGTACAGACAAAGGAAACTATTTCCTTACTGAAAGAATCACTTCAAAGTGTCCAGACCAGACCCCGCTCCAGCTCAGGTTTCCTTTCTGTGTCACAGCTTGGACAAGAGCTCTCACGGAGAGCCGAACTCCTTGTGCCTGGTTTCAATTTAAGCAACACTGGACACAGGGCAATGGGAACTCACAAACCAGCCCAGCCACCTCTTTTCTCCTTTCCTCCACCTTCCCCCACAATACGTCCTTCCTCCTGCAAGGTGTTTGTCGCTTCTCCAATGTCAGTAAAATGCTCTGTGATGTGCCTCTAGCTTTCAGTGCTCTGGGCAGGTATGTTTATCAACCATTCCAACACAGCTATGTCAATCTGATGCATCTCCTTTCCTAAAACTCAGCTTGAGTCAAAAACTCTCCCCAGTTAGTCATGATCTTCCTATCACCATCTCTTGTGAAGGTGAGGTGGAGGGCAACAGTTCTCGTGAGGATGAAATGGATTGAGAATGATTTTGCATGACAACTGCTGTGGATCCAATATCTTTCTGTTGGTGTTGCTTACAGAAACAATAATGCCTGGAAACCATCCAATACCTGTGTGTTGGCCCATCTTCAACACATGCCAAATTTTTCTCTTGTGGGACAGCCTGGGCACAGCCCACATATATTTATGTGTGATCTCCTAGTCAAACTGCGATCTATTTTTGCCAGTCTCCTGAGCATAGTTCTTCTTTCCACATTCTGAATGTCATCTCAAACTATTAGGAGGCTGACCGCTCCAGGAAGGGTCAGATGGCAGTGCCTCTATGCACCTTTCTTTCTGTCCAGGCAGAGTGTGGGGTATGGCACTCACACCAGGACCTCACTTTCTGAGCTGTTGGGAGGAGTGTGAGGTTCATTGTTTTAGTAGAAGTAGGTAAGCACCACAGCATGGATCTCTTCCTTGTGGGAAAAGAGACATTATGTCCAAAGAGACATTTTATGCCTGTGACACCTCTCTCCTTCACCAAAATAATCCTTGACAAGGTTTTTTCCTTCCATGGATTTGGCATTGCATAACAACTCCTATCTCCTTTCCATTCAGAGCAGTGTTGCACAGCACTTCTGTGACTGCTGAACTCAGCAGAGAACTCATCCCACTGCCACATAACCTGCTCTCAGCAATGTCCAGGTACATTGAAAAAGGACCAAAAAATCTCCCCTGTCTCTCAAATTGTCTCTACTTACCAGCAAAATATGGCTTTCAGTATTCAAAGAAAGAATTTGGGACACTCATGACTCCATCATTAGCCTAATTTTGTTTTTACTACTAAAACTTCTCCAACCTGGTCCCATGGCTACCTCCTCTGACCTAATTAAACACCACTTGACTAGGATATGTCATTGTTTTATAACTCAGAATAGAGCAAAGATCCCAGAGTCTCCTGGCCAGGGCTGTGCTGGCAGTGGTCTGCTTTGAACTTTCAGACCACACCTGGAGCTTGAGTAACAGCTAATGGTCAACACAATATCCTATCTGCCCACACTGAGGAGCTGTCTGCCACCTCATGGTACCAGAATTGTGGTACCAATCTCCAGAGACCAGCACCTACACCCAGACTGGCAGGTCAGTGAGACCCTGCTCTCCTTCTCTACGCATCAAACCCAGACTAATACACCCCCTTTCAGCTCCACCTCCAGCTCCAGCTCCAGCTCTGGCACTGCCTCTGTTCCCAAAGCCCTGCTTTATGCTTCTAAGACAATACAAAGAACATGCTCCTACTTTGGTGCAAAAACCCCGTTCAAAGGAAGCCTTTAAGTTCTTCTGAGGATCCCCAACAGGACAGCCTGCACTCCAGCACTTAGTCCTGGTAATGATACTTTCTGATATTACCTCCATCAAATCCCTGAAACACCCCTGGAAAAACCCCCAGAGGAACTGCCCCAGCCTGATATTATGTCAGTGTTCTGCTCTCTGTGCAGTAGACAGGTAGGTGAAATTCAAGGTTATGGTCACTACAGCCAAAGGCCAGGACATTTAAGAACAGCCTCACTACCTCCAATCTGCTGTACGAACTATTCTTAGCTGGAAGCTGGAGCCGAATGCTCACTGGGCACTCCAGGTTCACACCTCTGGAATACGCCCCTGACAGAAATATGCTTCAGCGTGAACTTGGCCGGATTTAGAAGAAGCTGCAAGATACACCTCTTTCCCAGACCTTTCCATCTGTTTAAACTGTGAAATCCTGGGTTCCTCGCTGTCTGGTCAGATTAAAAGCTGCTGGCAGTGGGGGAGCATGACAGTTCATTTCTCTTACTTGGAATGATAATTACTCAACGTAATCCCCATAAAACAAACTCATAATATTCAACGATGAGTGTGTGTTAAGTGCTCATAGTAACTGAAATAAATAAAAAGAGGTCATTAATAATAAACCATGGTCTGGATTACAGCAGTCAACAGTGCATGGAACAGCAGAGCTAGAGTTGATAAAGGAAAGTGGATCATAGCCCTCCACATTCTGTTGGCATGATGTTGTAAGGTTGGAGATACTGGATCTCCAGATACAGTCATTCTGGATCACCAGAATTCTGCAGGTCATTCTGGATCACCAGAATTCAGCTGTGATTTAATTATAACCTGTGTATTGTCTGTGAAAAAAGAGGTGAAATAAAGACTGGTTATGGTAGATGCAGAATGCTCTGAGTCCTCCTGCACAAGCTATCTAAACCTTGCTGACTGCTTCACAGTCCACTTGAATCCACTAGGATTGCTACCACGTGTACTGCTGGGAGAGGTCTTTACCTATTGCCACACCATTTCAGATTCCTCATCTGAGGAGCTGCCAAGTGGAACTAGCTGTTCTGCACTAGATGCGTCTCCTCTGGTTTACTTGGGCCATTGTCTGGACTCTTGGGAAAATGTGTTTGTCCTCCAGGTTAGTGTCTCTTCCTAGGCACCGAAGTACATTTTGTACATGCACAAGATGGACTTGGCAACGTTTCTCACTGTGCAAAAACTAACTAGGTTTGTGAGCTCTTCCCCAGCTAAATTTGCAGTGGCCATTTCCTCACATCAGGCCAAGATTACATGAAGGTTAAGACCAAGAAGACACAGGAATGGACACCTTTGTAGGAAGGGAAGACATAGTTTTGCTAGTACAGCTCACTGGGAGCTGGATTGATGTTCCTGGTGTAGTGAATAGAACTGAAATTTGGAGTTCTTGCTAGAATTAAAAATAAGTGGCTACATTTGTACAACTTATATATGAGGGATTGGAATACATTGCAAAGTTCAACTATCACTTTCCTGTTTATATTCATGGATTGCTGTTTTTCTAGGCTCAGCTCTGGTTTTGCTGATGAGCTAAAATATAACCTCCTTAAACCCCAGTGGAACAGCATTTAGTAAGTTCTTTCTTTAAATAATATGTCAGCCAGGGGATTAACTCCTGTTTGCACATACAGCTAACCTGGAGGGAAGGCTCGGTGAGCAAAAAACCCTGGAGGGAGAGGACATATTTGCAGCAGCAAAGACTGTTTTCACTCCTGCTGAAGTGGGGGGAAATCCCTGCCAGCTGCAATGGGAGGCAGAACAGGCCCATCTCCAAATCATGTAAAAATTATCTGAGAGCATTTTCAATTAATTACTGCTCATAGGAGAGAGGAATGGTCAAAATGACTGTGTCTGTAAGGGTACTGCCCCCGCAGAGGACTGCGTGCAGCTCTGCAGTTCCCCTAGCTATGCTCCAAGCAGCTCCGTGCCTCAGGCACACCCTCCCTGCCTTCAGAAGCATGGAAAGTGTGATGAGACCATGTCTGTTTCGATGTCCCCTGGAACAATGTCCCCTGCTTGCCCACTCACGTGCTGGCAGGTTTTTGCAGACCTGCAGTGGGGTACTACTCTTTCCTGGCCAGTAGTCTGGATTGTGTACTCCAGAGAAGACATTGCTCCTACAAAGAACCTGAAAACATTAGATCTGTGACTTGTCTATCTGCAGGGTCCCAAGGGAACTTAGGGCAACTGGGGTGCAAGGGGTCCTGCTCTTGCACTTGGGAAACCTCACAGGACTGGACTCTGTCTAGCCCAAACATAGGATTTCAGCTCTTCCCCTGAAAAGAGCAGTATCATAAGCATATGGTTAATGACTCATCCCAAGTGGAAAAACAGCGTTTGTTATATTTTATGAAAATTTTATACATCTAAGGTACTCTACATCTGTTGCTATTTAGGCTGACATGTATGTAGAGATTGGCAGAACAAGTTCTCTGTAGGGATGACTGAACTCCAAACCAAACCACAGAACTTTCAAACACTCAGCCTGCTTCTTGAAGGGGAATGAGAGGAAAAAAAAAAAAAAAAAAGAGAATGTTTTTCTGCTCTGTTGAAATGCTGCCTGACTGAGCAATATGCAAGGAAGACACTCTTCAGTTCTGTCTAATCCACAATAGAAGAGGGGCTTACTTATGGAGAGGAGCCTTTCTTCACAGCACTACATATCGCAAGCAAACTTGTCTCTGTGCCAAAACTTTCCCCAGGTTGCTCATGAAAGGGTCAGAAGGTTCAACTCCTTGTCTGACTCCTGCTCCTCCTCTCTGTATCCGTTCTTGTAAAACCCTCCCTTAGACCTGCTCCTGTCTCCCTCCTCTTTGGCAGCGAGCCTTTCTCATGGTGAGGCTAAGGGCTCTTCTTGAATTGTTCATACATTTTTCTCACAGGAGCAGCATCTGGGTGGCAAGAAGGCAGGGAGCTGGTTAGCCTGGAAGTCTGGGGTTTCTTGGGAAGGCACTAAATGAGTGGACTTCTATGGAAAGTCGTGTTTTCCACTCTGCATCTGTGAGAGTTTCTAAGGTCTCTGGTGAAAAATCCCCAGGGGCAGAGGGCTAAGTGCTGAAAACAACTGAGGACCTGCCTGTACGGTCCAACTCACTCCTCTGCAGAGAGCAAGATGGAGCAAGCTGCAAAGAACTGCTTTCTCAAACATCTCTTATTTATTAGCCATGCCAGCCCAGTTCTGCCAGGATAATTACTCTGGGCACAACAGCTATCCTCTGCCCAGCTCCCAACTGGCACAGACCGTGTCTGCTCAGGGATCCTTCAGCTGTAATCTGTTTCTAATCTGATCCCCAGTGCACAGGGCCTGGAAAATAAAGTTCTTTGCCTCGAGCTATGCTGTGAGGCTCCCTGCTGTCTCGCTACATGTGTGTCTGGGACAAATTAACATGAGAACCTAAGAAGGGCCATACTGGATCAGACCAAAAGTCTATATAACCCAGTGTCATGTTTCTGCCAGTAGCCAAAAGGAGAAGCTCACAAAAGCGTCTAAAATGATACCTCCACCCAGTGCTCTCCCACACTCCAGCCATAAGTGGCACAGGACTTCCAGACCAGGTGTACTTTCCACAGATTTATTGATCTTCGATGCATTTATCTGCCATGAAATAGCACAGTCTCCCCAGGAAACCATGCGGACATTTCAAATTGGCCACATTTTGGAGCAAGAAGCCCTACAGCTTTTCCTGTGGCTTGTTTTGGATCTGCTTCCTGTTAGTTTTCTTTGCTACCTCCCACTTCATGCTTTTGAGAAGGATCATTTCGTGCTCAGAAATCAGTCTGTGTCCAGAAAACATGACAACAGGGTGACTGGTCAAGAGGCAGCATTGCCAGTTGAAAGTGGTGTTTAAGACTGGCCATTTATTGATGATAATTTTCCAAATATGACAGTGGTTTGGTTTAGTGCAGTTTGGATGGCAGAATCAGTAGGAGCGCTTTGGTGGTTAATTCAGTCACAGTGTATTTAAGCCAAATAAGTGGAAAAGATAGAACTGTATGAGCTTGGCAAGACTGAGCATACTGGCAGGAGCAGGGAGGTCCCATGAGGGAGAAGGACATAGGAGAAAGGTGGATTTCCTGGCAGGAGCAGGAGCACAAAGGTATGAGTGCTCTACAGGACCAGATGAGGTGGCTTAGTTCCTAGCCATTAGGAGCAAGGAGGCTATCAAGGTGAATGAGACTTTGGAAACTCTTGGTGAATGAGAAAAAGCATGCTAGGAGCTTTCTTGAGAACAAAAGCAGATACCAGATGAGTCTGTGGTTTGTTTAAGTGTTGGATCTTACCCTCCACACAGTACCTTGTTTTTTTTCCGATTCATATGGAAGCACGATCTGAAAATCTTGGAGCTGGTGGAGCTCTAGCCAAGCAGGTGAGCACTGGATCAGGAGACCAGAGAAGGTAGCATAGAGGTACTGATGTAACAATTCACAAGTCCTACCTTCAAGGGTCATTACAGCCAGTGCTATGAAACCCAGCATCTTCTTGTTGAATAGAAGGGGTTTTATAATTACTGAACAGAAGAGTAATGGAGGAAAGGTGGGAAATAAGCTGGGGGTGCTTTTTCCTGCCAATCTGCAGTGCTAAGCCCTGCAATCAGATGAATGGCACACATCCCTGTATAGGGTGGACCCAAAAGTCTGGTGATCGCTCAGGGTAAATCGCTGTCCTCTCCTCCTGTTCCTGAGATTTATGTGAGGTTGGATCGGGTGTCCCTGCCATGAGTTTTCTTTATGGAACTGACCAGAACCTCATAACATAAAGGCCAGGCATACATTTTGGCTGCCCTTAGGGCTCATTCTGACCATCAGCTTGCCTCATAAACAGTGTATGGACTCTTGGACATGGCAGGTAGGATTGGGTTTTGATACTGTGATCTTCTGTCAGAAATGCTCAGAGAAAAAGCATCAAAATGGTGATAGCGACTCTCAGAGCTGTACCACACTATCTGATGAAAGTTCAGGTACTGCAGCAGCCCAGGAATGCTCTTACTTCTGGCCTGTGTCAGTTCTGGATTTGCATTAGCTCCTAGACTGAGATAACTAAGTGTTGCTTACTTTCTTGACTTCAACCCAAAAGAATGGCATCTTACAGGCACTTACCTTTTCCAAAATTAGCTCCTCCATTTTTTTTAAATCAAAAACTAATTTATTTTCCCAGACTACTTCTTTAACAAATGCTTTGGTGCTCTTTTAGCAGCATATATCCACTGTGATAATAACCTAGTTTCTATACGGAAATAGCTTTGTCTGAAGCTTTCTGGCTAACAAAACAAGCAGGATAACTTTGTCGTCTCCACCCAGCACATAGTAGACATACAACAGTGTTATGCAATTTGACATGGCTGGCTGCTCCACCAGCAAAGGCGAAAGCCAGAAAGATCTTTCCACTGCTGCTGCTGGAGATTGTACCACTGTAGGATGTAGGAGTACCAACAACATTGTGTGAAGACAGATTTCTGCTTAAGTGGTCTGTGGACATACTTCTCTGTTAAAGGCTCTCTGGTATCTCTCACAAAAGCCCCTCATTTATACTTCATCTCAGACAGAATTGCTCCCAAATGTCAGTTTGGCATGATATCTGAAACGAAGAACACCC
The DNA here is from genome assembly GCF_026979565.1 of Vidua chalybeata. Lineage (NCBI taxonomy): Eukaryota > Metazoa > Chordata > Aves > Passeriformes > Viduidae > Vidua > Vidua chalybeata. The sequence continues at coordinate 107,018,494 of NC_071530.1, forward strand.
ATCCCTGAAGATCAGTGGTTTTATAGGCTTTAATACATTTTAAAATATAACAAATTATCTTAGGCGCAACAGCAGGCATAGCCTACCAAATCCTTTTAAATAATCAGTTGTGCCTCAGAATCTGAGAAGTATTTGGGAAGCAAGTTTTTTGCCATTAACCCTTTGAATAAACTCAAGTCTGCTCACTGCCTTCCACAGTGGCATGGAGGAAATCAAAGAACAATATGAAAAGAATGAACACAGAACATATCAATCAGTGTCAGCAGTATTGCTATTCTTACCTTTGGTGATGGCTCCACTGTATAGAATTATTAGACAACTGAAATTACTACTGAAATATTTTAATACCATGCCTTTGCATCTGAAACTGATAAAAATCTTGAGTGGAGTGGTTCAAGAATGCATTCACATGAACGAAATAATGGAAAATACATTTAGCAGTCACATGAATAATGTAACTCCCTTCTTGGAAGGATTATGAAACTGTAGTTTCTGCATTTCTTTGACTAAAATTTGGCTTTAGTGAAGCTAATGGCTAATCTCAGTCTTGGCCTTCTTCAACAGTATGAAAAAAGATAACAATTCCTGCTTTTCCATATTAAAAAAAAAAAGCTGAAAACTATTTGCAGTGGACAAAAAGCTGCCAATATAGTGTCTAATTTAGCAAGTGATTAAAAATTAAGAAGTGTCGCTATAGATCATCAGAACAGTGAGGTATGTCATGAAGGGCAAGTAGATAAGTAAACAAACTTGCTCGGTCAGAGTCTAAAAGAAATTTTAGTCATCTAGGATATGGAGAAGTTAATTGTACTTTAAAAGGGAAATTAATTATTCCCTTTAAAGGGAAATTATCTTTCCTGTAGTGTTGGGGTGGATTATTAGTGTAATCCACTGTAGCAAATAAATGTCCCTGTTTACACTAGATTTGAGGTAAGAGCTTCAGATTTTTTAGCCTTCTCCTTTTCTAGCAAGCAATCTCCATAAGAGTGTTTCTGATACCAGGAACGCTGCCTAAACCTGTCTCACGTGATGTGTCAATGGAAACCTTCCTAAAATTGTATTTTCTCCTCTTAGCTATGTTTTGCTTTTCATTTGACTCTAAGGGTAAATGTGATTATTGAGATATGTGAATTTGCTAGAACAGTGTGGAATACAAAGTGGCATTATGTCCCATTATTAAATCCGATGCTGACCTGTTTGCCTTAGATTAGCTCAGTTTTCACTTCACCTGGTCCAAATTTATGGCTTTATCTTTGTCCTGCAGATGCCTAACTCACAGGCAACAAAACTGAGAGAAAAATACTCCATTATCCCACGTTTCCACAGGATTGGGATAGCCAGCTCCACTGAAAACATACGTCCTGGTTTAGCTAGGTACCTCTTCCGAGTTCTTTTTCAAAATAACCCGGAAATTCTAGAACTTCTCTCCTCAGTTCCTTTCTCCTTGTCCACAGATACCATGCATTTCCTCCTTCTGCTTCTCTCAAAGTGCTGGTAATCACTTGCATCAGTTGAAGTCCCACTTGCCACATCCTCAGAGTCTCTTTTTCTTTTCCTCCATTGTTCCATTGTTTCTTCTTCTTATTGCTCACTGGTGTGGGCTTGAGATTGCATGGGCATATCTTCTTTCTTAGTTGCTTCCTGAAACAGTCCTTACTTTTTTATGTACCCAATAGTCACAGCTAAGAACAGCTACCACTGCAGCCACTTGCCTTTTGGTCAATGCTTTTTTTTTTTTTTTTTTTTTTTATTCTGTTCTTCTCTCATTTGAACTATAAACTTGGGGCTTTTTATGTGTTGTTGTATGGAAGCTACCACATAGTAATACTATAGATATTATCAGAAAAGCCTCCTTCTTATTTTATCCTTTTATCTTTTCTCCTAGAACTGTGATATCTCTCTCTTTTGAAGCCTATTCTGTCTTTCCAGATGCAGTACCAAAAGTAATAGGGACATTTTTTAACTTCATTCATTCCTTTCTTTTTCACATCTGAATACTTTTGCTCCATTTGTAAAACAGCTTCAGATCTTTGCTATTTTAGACTGTAGTTACACAGTCATGACCTATTTATTCTTCCAACTCTTGCCAAGATTACCAAAACCACTCATGTTCAACCAGTGGGCTCTTTCTTCCTTGGCAACACATGGTCTGAATCACTCATCAAGGGAAAGAGTACTGTTACCACTGGAGAGCACTGTTATACAGCTACAAATACTGATTTATGTCCATCAGCTCCCTACTTTATCCCATTTTCTTCATTGTCTGAAACATCTGGCAGGTATTTTAAGTGTTTGACCACCGTTGGTCATTAGAAGAGCTGGAGGAAGTTTTTTTGGATGTTCTTCAGAAGACTGGATCCTGTTATGCTACCTTTTGTGTTCACTTCCTTTATGTGCTTGTGGGACACCAGCACTGAGTTTGCCACTGGAGGTGGTCTGAAAGCTGAGGGAAACCTTGAAAGCTTTGCTTCTTGCCTCCTTAACTCATACTGTAAAGGGACCTGTGTTTTGTGGATTCTAAGAAGTCATTTTACTAACTGTAGTCATTGCAAAAATTCATTTCCATCACTTTCTCCATGTGTTCATATTTTTTAATGAGAAAGAAGCAGATCTGTAGTTAAGCAGTCTACCAGCAACTAGTGAAGGCTTCCCTGAAATTTACCCAATTAATAGTTGAGTGGGTGACTCCAGGCTGGGATTTCAGGGGCATTGACCATGCAATTGCGGCTAATAATGCTCTTGACTATCATGGGATCATTGCAGTTGCTCAAGGCATTAGCAGGCAGCTATTGCATGCTCCCAAAGCTGTCTCATCTCCAGGCTGAACCAATCCCACTTACACAGGAAGTGCTCCAACCTTGGCTGTCCTAGTGGCATCCACTAGGATGATTTCATTCTAGTTCAACATCTTTCTTGAACTGGGGTGGGGGGCAAAACTGAGAACAGTATTTCAGTTGTGATCCAGCAAGTGTCAAGTAAAGGGGAGTAACTGACACCCAAGCCCTGCTCCTGTGAGCACAGCTGAGGATGTTGCCTGCCTGCCTTGTTGTCAGTAGAATTCACAGTGAATTGTGGATTCGTGCTTAGCCTAAAGTCTACCAGGACCCTCAGGCCCTTTGTAACAGAGCTTCTCCCCAGGCAGTCAGTACCAAGACTCTTTTCCTATCTTGAGTATGTCTGTGGTGGTCTGGAAGATTATTTTAGTAACCCGCTTGAACTGCCTTGGCTTGGGATTCTCTGGACTTGATGTAACATCCTGCAAAATACCCAAAGAAAATATAGACTACTCTAATGGGCTATTTTGTACCATCAGTTGAAAACAGGAACCATCCGGGATGGGGATCAAGTCTTGTGAAGATATATTTCTAATGGCAGAACTCTTTATCACTCTGGACATTTTCTGAAAATTATTGCAATCCAGCTTGACTATGAATCAGCAGTCATTAAATCTTACATTGTGAGTACAAGAGGCCAGATAATACATTTTGCCAAGGTCTCTCCAGTACTTGCTGAAATGCAATGGCTCTTTAGCCTCTTTTGAGTGATGCATGTCACATACTGCACATAAAAAAATGTACGAGCACTCTGTGTGATCATACCAAGCCTCTGAAGATTTCTTTGGCTCTTCAGTTGCTTAGCTCAGATTCACAAGTGGGACACAGCTCTTCGTTCTTCAGCTTGCATGGAAATGCTGACTTGTTTAATTTAAGAATTATTAGTGGGATTTTTAGTAGGGCCTTAAGTGACTTATGAACATAAGCTCCATTGAAAGTCGAATCCTACTTTCCATAAATATCAACCATATTTCTTCTGGTAAAATGTTTCTGGCTCAAGGGCCTCCTGCCAAAAACAACCTGTCTCCATTTCTAGACAACTTTCACCCTGCATTTTTGATACGTGCAACATCCCCACGGAGCACAGCGGTGCAGGTCAGGAAATGAGTGTGGAACAAAAGAAGCGTAGGAAGCACTGCCGACTGTATCTGACCTGGGAGACAAGACATGGTGTGGCTGCGGCTGGGCTGTGAGAGCTGGAGCCTCCCTGGGACTCCAGCCAGGAAATTGCACAAAGCCCAGAGTGAGAGACCCTCACCAGTTTTTTTTTCCTCACACTGACAGATGTCCCTCTCTAGCAACCTGTCATGCTAGAGAGAAGTTACAGAGGTGACAAAAAATGTTAGTCAGGGATTATAGCTGTTTCTCTGACTGATTTCCATTGTCTGTTTGCAGACAGAAAATAGGTGAGCTGCTTAGGCACAGTCTGTGTGCAGTAAGAGACTGAGGACAATGAAGCCTGGAGCTGACAAAAAAACACAGGAGGAGGCAGGAAGTCCTATGTCCTCTTCCTTTTCTCTAGCCCCTGCCCATACTGGCTGTTTCACTCTTAACAGCTGTTTCTTCTCCTTCCATACATGCTTGTGAAACATCTCACTGACCACGGTAGCTGGAGATTTCCAGAATGATTTGAATACCCAGACCAAATACCCGATCAACTCAGGTTCTTTTCCACAAACAGAAATTCAGAACAAGGAGATGAAGGGAGCTTTCTAAAGGCAAAATGTTACTGTGACACCAGTTGGAAAAACAAGTATTTGCTAATGTCCTTCTGTGTTCAGGGTGTCATCAACACAGGAATTTTAGCATGGCCACCATTGGGCTACTGAGCCTTCAACAGCGAAGCATTTGCTGCAGTGTTGCAGTACCTCCCACCCTTAAAACAGGGTATCACTTCTGAGGCACCTTTAATGTTACTTCAGGTTGGATTCCTCCAATACTGAGAGACTATTAATGCTTTAAAAAATATCAGTCCATGACCTGAAATGTATATAAAAAACAACAAATCTTTTGACATACAACTAATAATTAAAAAAGAGCAAAACTGTCATCATAGTGGGTAGAAAAGGTGTACAGAAGAACATTGGTTAAAAAGGGGTCGGTTTGGGGGACAGTGAGAGCTATCTAGGGATGTGAATACAGGAGATGTCAGCTTGGCTACAGTATCTGGTCTTCTCATCATTCAGCTGAGGTTCTGGCTGAAGGATGTCACAGTTGCCTCTCTCCTAGTGATCCAAGTCCTCTTACAGCAAAAATAAGGGGTGAGAGAGAGAAAATGAGATAATCCCCAATCATTACCTGAAGACTGAGTTTGGATCTCCCAGCCCAGAATCAGAATCACCTGTTCCTCTGGTCACATGGTATAGATTGACCCTACAGGATCTGTTCTCACCTCCTTAGATGGAACAGGTTATTCAACAGACTAGAAAATATTCCTGAATGACACATTTTTGGTAAGCATAGGCTCATTCTCTATAAAAGAAGAAAAGGAAAATTTAAGAGAGAAATGTGGAGGAAAAAAATACACCTTTCTTGGTTTGTATTTTATTTTTGGAGAATCAGACTACTGCATTTCTGCTGTACTTTCTTAACAGATACCAGGAGACTTTTCTGAGGTTATTTTTGGAGCCATTAGATCTCATTCTTTCCTGGAGCCCTAGCCAGGTCAACAACACTAAGGAATGACTATTTGTACCCAATGAACTCTGCCTTTCAACCTCTGTGTCCTGCGGAGCAGGCACTGAAAGAAGTCTAGCCGGGTTTGTTTTGGGGTTCAGCTTGTTTCCTTGAGTCCCCAAGGAAAGTGACCATGGCAATTAGAAATATTAATTGAGCTGCACAGAAACTCAGCCAGAAACTTATGCTCTCCTTCAGGGAGCAGCCATGGAGACCTGGATGCCAGCTGAGGTCTGTGAGGTTTAGCAGCCTGCTAAACTCAAGGACAGGAGCCAGCTCTGTGCTGGGGACACCAGCCATGCTGCTGGCTTATGGCCTGTAATGCCAGTGTGGCACAGCATCCTCACATGTGTGCTCCTCCATGCCAGGCCTGGGTGCCTAAGCGCTCACATGTGCTGCTTCCAGACTGGATCTGTGCTCATTCCCAGCCTGAGAAGTGTCTAATGTAAGTGAGATGCATGAGCAATGCTGAAATCCCAGCCCTGCTGGCCAAACCACTTCTCCAACTTCTTGTGCAGCCACTGGCACAAGGGAGGGCAGGAGGAGCCAAGATCTCACTTTTTTTCATCTCTGAGAGCTTTGGTTTTAAACCTGTAACGTGAGGGAAGAATATGCAAGCTGTTCCCTCTTGTGCTCTATATTTTTAATATATAGTGGGAGATTCAGTAAGCCATTACTTTCCTTTTCCCCTCCTGTGTGATTAATTTTGCAAAGGAGTCTGCCTATGACAGAAATAGTGACAAACACAAGCAGCTCCTCACCTGATTTCCAAAAGTGCCTTTGGGGCCAGCCTGTGAGCCATTCCATCATGCTGATGAAGAGTCACACAAGCAGCTTCCACCACCCTTGGAAGGCACAAAGCCCCTGCCTCTCTGTGGTGTACAGAGATGGAAGCTGGAGCAAAAAAAAAAAAAAAAAAAGAGGTGCACAGGTGACACCGCCTGACTGGCAGCTGAGAAAACAGATGCTTGGCTTCACACACCCAAGGGATGCCCTTTTCCATGCTGTTAGGATTAACTCCCTATCAGTGGCTGGTGGGATAGTGACACAAGCACAAAAGGCAGTCACCCTCTGACTTTATTTTACTTTTCTGTAGCTACAGCCTTAAAAAGTCTGGAAAAGTTTTTCACACTACATTAATTATGCTTCAGCCTAGATCGACCATCATGAAGTAGTCTTCTAGTTGTCCCTGTTCACAAAATCATATTGGATCTAAAACTGGCGATGAACATTGGCTATAATCATTATGTGTAAATGTTTTAGACAAAAGCAAATTCCACAGGTGATTGAATTTTAACATACACCAAAACACACGTGGATTGAAGGATTCAAGGTGCATAGTGACAGGGATTGGTTAACATCAGTAGCTGAAGAGATAAAAAGAGCACTACAAACTTAAGGAAAGCAAGTGAGCTCACCAAAGGTGATTCCTAATGGCTTTTCCGGTTTCATATTTTTTGTGTTTTCCTCCTGGATATAAACATCCTGTTCTATATGATGTTTTGCTAAATGGGGCACAGAAAAAGGAAGTGTACATCTTCTCTCTTCAGTGGGCACTTCACACATAGTGACCTCCACTTCTGCCTCAGCCTGAAGAGGAGGCCCTTGTCCACACATGGGCCTTCCAAATTTCCATGAGAGAAGGAATATTGGTTTGACACAGCCCCTTTTTGCAGGCTGCCACCTTGCTGTACCTGCTGCATGAGTGACCCTCACTCACCCCAGACCTGGATGCTACAGAAGAAGAAGCTCTGCCATGTCCAAGCCACTAAAGGTGGTATGAGCCTCGCATGCAGCTGTTTTCCTGATGTCATCATGCTTTAATACAGAACAACAACCATATCTGAACATTGTGCGCTGTGCATTCATCAACCAACCCTAAACATTCCCCAGGAATTATGGATATTCTGATACCAAAATCTGAGCACTGCAGAGAATCCTAACGTCATGTTTTTTTTCTGTCTTGTTTCTGCCCTGTATTCATCAATGCCACACATTAGAAGACAGGATGAGGAGCCTCTGTGGTATCTTTAATACAGGACAAGAACAGTAATTTTCTTATTTCTAGTTCAGCCTTTGAGGAAAGATATCCTGAAATGGAATATATCCTGATCCATGGGTGATGAATGACATGGATCTGTTTATACAGATGTTTATACAGTGTTAGTTAATTGTAATTATTTATTGTTCCAAATTCCAAAGCAGCTTGCAGCATTGCAGAGCTCTGATAAGTGATCAGTGTTCTACAGACATGCTATGAACACTATTTTCTAAAGTATAGGTGAGACCCAGCATGAATCTATACCAAAGAGATTCTTTGCCAAAAAGTGAAACATGAAACTGAGTTTGTTCTCAGGAGCCCATTTCAGCCTCCACTACTGCTGCAGGATAGGTACCCTTAGTGTGATGTGGTGGGAGAGAAATTTTAGCATGACACGTGGCACAGATGGGTCAGAGAAGGGACATTTTGCACATCTTCTTTACCTCCAGTCTCCCAACTCATCCAACTCCCTCCTGCCTCTAGCAAATGTTATTTCCTTTAGCTCCATTGTGTGGGTGCTGACAAATGCAGGCCTACAGCAATGTTTTTTCCACTTGAGGAAATAGGGAAGCATGAATTAAGTCTTCCCCGTTGATGATTGCACCGTGATATGTTTGTTTTGGTTTATTTTTATGCAGCTTACAGCTTTGTCAATTCAGTCACATTTATTTCTCCTGCTCACCTTCAAGTTCTCCATTATCAGCTTCTGGCTTGCTTTCCATCCCTGTGTCACGATCAGGGTGTGCAGCTCATTCTTTGCTCCTCCACATTAAAAGCACTTTGGAGGGTTTTGCTTTTGCTGTTCAGATCCTTACATCTTCATGTAGCTGCTGCTTTCATATGGGCAACTATATCCTTGATATTTTATTTTAAATTTTATCTGATAATTCAATCGACTATTCCAACTCAAAATTATAGGGATCAGGCTAGAAGCTATACTTTCATTTTCCTGGGATCAGGAGGATGTGACAACAGTGGTAGTTTGTCTAGATGAAGGGTTCATGCATTCCTCTGTCCTACATGTGACTGATGGCTTTTGCCATCTCATGGCCCTCCTTAACAAGTGGATACTCTCATATTTAATACTCGATCATTTTGTTCTGTGAATTTTTCTAATGATTTTTTTTAACCTAGCCTTTTTTTTTAACCTCTGCCTTTTTTTAACCTAGCCTTGTAGCTTCTGCTCTGTCATAAGGAGTTGCCCAGTGTAGCCATATTTAGGGAGAAGAAATATCGTCTTTTTTTATGTTGAACCTTCTAGCATGTGGCTCTTTCACTAACATGCTATTAGTGCTGTGCTTTATCACTTGTGCCTCTATAAGCTAAGAAAAAGACTCCATATATTTTATTGTTTTGGAACAAAACATGTAGTTTTGTAAGTAAAAAGAAAGTGGTCCATAATGAATATAATGTAAAGTGTAAATTGCAAATCAGAGCTGACAATTGAATGCCTGAAAATCCGATGTTGCAATTTTCCCCCTTTCTTTAAGACCTTTGAACAAATCATTTGGGGCTCACAACATCTGAAAGTGCTTAGGTGAAAGTGGCGTGAAGAGGTGTGATCAAAGCCATTTTCATAGCAGACATAAAAATCACAGCATATCTGATTTAAAACAGGGTAAGCAAAACCTAACCTGCCTGCTGGAGAAGATTCCATTGAAACTAGTTTTAGCTATCATGAGGCTCAAGTAGCATGTTTGGGACGCTGGAGATTTGGATCTAAAGCGAACCCTCACCAACAGGCATTTAAATACGCTAGAGACTCTGAGTCTTGCAATGTTATGATGTTATGTATATGAAGAAAACTCACTTTAAATTATGCAGTCTGATGTTAGGTTGAAGTTAAACTGCATACGAAATAATAATTTTCATTATCAGTTAAAAAACCACCCCGCATTTTAAAAAGCTGTTCGTAGGCATCTTGCAATGTAGGTTAAAAGAGAAGAAAAAACCCCAACTTTTTAGCAAGGTAAAAATAATGTGTTTAGCTTCAGGCATTCTTTAAACTGCCTCTTTTCTGAGAAGGGAACACAGATGTGTGAGATTCTGGATTTAGTTCCAAGCCAATACTCTTAATTAACTTCAAATTGTTTAAATATATAACATCTCGGTGCAGAATGTAACATCTTTGGAGCGCACTGGGCTGTACCCAGGTGTCAGTTGTTCCCAAAGTTCACCTGCAGCACCCCAAACCACTGCAAGGGGCAAACATATCTGCCTCATAATGGCAAATTACTTCAATGTGTGCCTGTTTTTTGGGCATGAAAATAAGGCCAGAAGGGTGTTCAGAGCAAAAAGAATGCTTGGGATAAGAAATAGAAATATTGATTAAAGCTTGAAGAGCATATTTTGCCATTGCTTTCAAATCACCCTGGGAATGACTGGGAGAAAGAAAAGGAGCCTAGGAAAGACATAGGGGTTCTGGAAGATGGAAACTGGTCCTAAACTGTAGCTCTCAAGAATAAACAGTGGGCAATAAGCAAGTAGGGAGACTGGGTTTGGTTAGGCCAAGAGATGGATTCTAGAAATATACAATATGAAACAGAAAAAAGAATTTTCAATAAGTTGAAATTCACTTTATGTGATATGTTCCATCAATTAAAAAGATTAAGTGGTTCACAAGTCAAAAAGGAGTTGACAATGCCTTCCTGTGGCCCCAGCTTAGGCCGTGTCCCTCAGCTCCCAGGGTGTAGATCTCATTTGTTCGTGCTGATTGTATGCTGCACAGATCCTGTGGGCAGCAGCAGCAAAAACAGGTCTGGGGGAAGTTAATATCTCTGTCCATTGTGGCAGGTATGAACAGTGTGCAGAAACCAGCATCTAGAGCTTCCAGCTGAGCACCCAGGGTAAAGAAAAATGTTATGCTACTGCTCACACTGTGGTTCATGTCCCCCTTATGTACCCACTGAAGTACTGAGGAAACTTAGGTGCATAAGCGTGTAAGTGAGAAGTCTTTATCCTGTGCACAGTCAGTTGCAAAGAAATCTTCTGATCTATGGAATTTGTGACTTTAACATTATTGGCTTTTTTGCAATCCACACATGTGTATACACATGCAAACATACACAAGTTTTTTTACCTAATTTTTCTCCTGTATTTCAGTGGTAAAATACCACTGTAACTTTAGTAACTTCAGAAGACTTGCTCAGAGCTAAAAGCACTGTAAATGAGTGGATAATCAAATCTGCAGTGTCACCCCCCAGTTTCTGGGCTGCATGCAGGCAGTGTCCTCAGGACGTATCTATGCTGAGGCCCACACCGTGAGGAGATCCCCAAGCAAGCAGCCAGAGAGCAAGCTCTGGATGGCTGTGTCAGTCTGCTATGATGCTATTAATTAGTCCTGAGTTAATTAGCCCTTGCAAGAGGCAGTGTTAACCTGGCTGTATGGCTTTGGGGACCTGTGTAGTGTCTCTGCAGGGGATTGTGCCATGTCATGCCTTGAGGATGTACTATCCCCTTCTGAGGCAAAGCAAGATCTGGCACGCTTTGCTCCTGTGTCACACAGGTGGGACAGGGGTTTTTTGTAGGAAGGATGGTCTGTGCTGTTCAGAGGAGCAGTGAGGAAGAGCACAGAGTGAAGGGAAAAGGTCATGGCAAAATTCTGTAGAGTGGGCCTGAGTCACAGGGAGAATTTGAAAAGGTAAGAAGCAGGTTGATTATTTTCTGTCATGGGATTAAGTGAAACAGACTCAAACCTAAGAAAATGACGCATTTTTTTCATGCAATGGATACTTAAGAAATCAAACTCCCTGTGCCAGTATTTTGTGTGTTGGACATTTATAAAGGCTCAAAGAGCTAATTAGACAAATAAAGGAAAAAGCCACCCAAAGTGGTCAAATTTCAAGATTCGCTTTACGCTAAGGAAGTCCTGGGGCAGCAGCCACTTGAGGCCAGGATGTCAAAGACAAATCACTACTCCATTGCTCTAGTCTTGCATTTTTTCCCTGTCATGTGCTGCTGGCCAGTGGTGCTGGCAGCCCTGGTTCAGAGGAGTAGAGCTCTTCCCAGGTGTCACTGCCATATTTGTAGCAAATCTCATAAGTGTTCCTCAATCTCCAAGGAGCTTCTTGTGGTTAACTTAAAAAAACGTGCTTCCATCAGAAGTGTTCAGCTAGTAGGCATGTCCTTGAAAGAGGAAGAATCAGAATCATAGAACCACAGAAAGTCCTGGGCTGGAAGGGACCTTAAGGATCATTTGGCTTCAACCCCCCTGTCATGGGTAGGGATGGCCACCTACTAGATCAGGTTGCTCAGGGCCCCAAGATTAGGACCACAGAAAAAATAATAATGCAAAATCTTGTCTTTTTTTTTCACGTGGGGTTTTACCCATACTGCAGAAGAAATGCATGCCACCAGCTCATGACTTCCACTAAGAAAACTTACAACATAGCCCACAAAGAGCATAGAAAGAATATGTTGCTTGGATAAAATTTTAGGCCAACTCATATCAACTTAAGTAGTGTAGGAATACAATACCAAACCCAAGACACTGTGTGTCTCATTCTGAGAAAAATTCAAGCATGTGTTGCCAGAGACAGGCTAGCACCAGCATTTTTGATCTTTAACAAAAACTCTTGCTTAGTAACTTCAAATACTACAGAAAGATCTAGTAGTATCTAACAAGTGAAGTAAGCAAAGAGCTGAGGAGCTGTAATGCTGAGCAGGCTGATTGATACTTGTCAGGCTTCCAAAGCTCTGCTCAATCCCTATGTTCAAGGCAAGCAAATGAGAAAAGGAAATTCAGAAAAGGATGATAATTATCAGTATCTCCCTCAGCAAAGCCCTTGAAGGTTTTCCGATTGGCTTCTGCCTTTCTCAGCCTGACAGGCATTAGCCCAGAGAAACTGTGTGTATGAAAAAAATTGTGTAATTTAACAACATCATTCATATGTTCAGGAACTCCTTTGAACAACCAAGTGAGCCAAGAATCTAATGAACAAACAGTTGAATGCAACCTCTGGATGACCCTCTAATCTTCTCCATTCCCCTTGAAAATCTGAGGAGGAAAACACTAGAAGACAACAGATTAAAAAAGCCTGACCAAGGGAACTGCTGGCAGACAGCTAGGCATGGGTGTTTCTCTTGTTTGCAAATTTTAGCAATTAAGAAAGTGTTGAAAGATTCTGAAAACATGTTATCATTGAGAGAAGAGAGACTCCTAGGATTTAAATGTCAGACAGAAATAGGGTAAAAGACTGATTGGCTTTAGTTGATATCAAGTCAAAACTAAATTCAGATTTTCCCCTCAAACAACATAAGCTGTCAAATATGAAAGTGAGCAAGTCATTCTTCTTCTGATTTCACAGACAATGCAACACGTACCATAATAACAAGGCAGTGTTGAGAGGAGCTCTAAAACTCCATCTGATCTTCCATATGTTGCAAGAGAAGTAAGAGTTTCTGAAGGAGAAAGAGTCCTCAGTGAGAAGAAAATATCTGGAAGTCTCTAGAGATGGTTTTCTGGGCAGATACTACTACGAGAAGGAAAACAGAAGTAAAAAAAGCCAAATATTGATTTGGAAAAGCTGTGAATAAGGTTAAACATTTACAAATAACCCATCAAGCAGCTAACTTCTAATCAAAGCCATGGTCTTTCATTTTATGCCAGAAAACTAATTATATTGAATTAAGTCAGAAGAACAAAGGTATTTGGAAATAAAATACGTTGAAGGATGAACGAATCAACATGAATCTTAAATTCATGAGGAATGATGACCTAGTCACCAAATCAAATATGGGTTAGCAAGCGTAATTAAGAAAATCTAAATAATCCTATGTCAATCATAAAACAAATAAAGCATGGGGAGTAATGAGGGAAATGATGGTAGTCAAGAAAAAAGGAAACATCTAATAATTGTTTTCTAAAAAAAATAAAATATCAAAGACTCTGAAAGGTGGGCATTGCTCTGAATTGAAAATCTCAATATGTCTTTTGACTCTCAGTTGCTGTTGATCTCTGGTCTCACTGTCTGCAAAGGCAACTTTGTTTCTGCTTATCCTCTGCCCATTATTTATGGAGAAGGACATAATTCACCTTGTGGAGGTGTTGCTATGTCTTGGGGCAACCTGATTTGATCTTGCCAAAGAGACTCAGCAAACAAAGCAGCATAATTTGTTACTGAACTTCTGACCACTCTTTTAAACATTGGTCCCACAAAAAAGGACAAAGGTTGTCTGAGAACAGGAGTCTAGAATGGACACAAAAATTAAACCAGCAGACAAACGAGGAAGAGATCATTAGATTGGATGCAGCTAGTATTCCAGGGCTCACTTGTTGGACAGAGCTGTTGCCTGTGTGGCCATAAGACTGAATGATAAGTATCTTGGAACTACTTCACATTTTAAATCTTAAAACAAGGTCTCTACATTGCTCCCTGAGGTCCATGCAAAAGTAATGGGTTGGTAGGATGCTCAGCAGGAACCCATGCTGCTGGCAAAGTCAACAGCACCATTCCTATAGCAGCAGATTCTCTCCCAATAGCTCAGTGATTCTTATTTGTTCTGATTTGGGCATCCAGAAGGTTCACTGCCCAAGTATGACATCTACAGCTGAAACAACTATAAATGTGCTTCACTTTACACCATCCCAGAGAAATTTGCAGATGAAAATTTATGCTTAGAAGATGATAAATAAGAGAAGCATCACAGACCAGCCTAAAAACCATCTTGACCCTGCTTAAAATTTAGTTATGTGCTCATAAGAAAAATAATTGCACAGAGGAAATGCCTTTTCCTGCAGAAAAGCAGAATTCTGTCATGTCTTTGTCCTACACATGGACTGGATGAATCAGAAAAGACATTTTACTCTTGGAGTTTTTATTCCAAAACACGTCTAAGGATTAGGATATTACTCACATAGATGATTGCTTACTACAAAGCCATCTATTTTATACTTGAAAATAAATAGGCAATGAAATATCTCAATGTATTCCATTTTACCCTTTACTAAACTGCATTTGTGTGCTCAACGTTAACCTTCCCATTCAAATGTCATTAGCTGCTAATTAAGATGTTGATATGCTGATTGTATATCTTGCAGTAGAGATGATTTGCAGTCACTTACTTGGTGTTTATCAAACTCCAGCACACGTATTGGTTTAGCATGTGTGGCACATTTAATTTACTGAATATTCTCCCAGTTCTCTACTCTTTCTTTTTTTCCTAATACATAATGAGCACAACATGGCAAGTTGTCAGGAATAACCTCAGAAGAGAAGTAGAAGTAAGTGGCCTAGGCACTCTTGTGCAAACTGTTTTTCCCTATGACTTCAAGAAACCTTATTTAGAAATCTCTAAAACTATCCCATCATATTACTAACAAAATGAATAAGCCCTCTGAATTTGTCTACAATTTACACTGTCCCATAGTCAGAGACAAAAGCCTCCATAGCGTTAAAGATTTCTTTTCAAGCAACTTTGCTACTGGCAAGAAGAGTTTAAATCAGAGAAAGGCAGTGATGATTCTGCTAGTGCAAAAACAGTTCTGCAACACAGGGTACATTTTCACAGGACTTTTTAATATAATTTATGAATATTTGCTTGCAACATAATTGTCTTTTCTGCTGACATTTTCAAAGCAACACTGTGATTTGTTGGGTCTCCTGAGAGTCCAAGTACAAAACTGATAATTATATTAAATATACATAGACAATAAAGAGTGTGTTTACATAACTATGCCCATAAATATCTGGTTGAACAGTCATTGTTCTCAAAACCCTTTTAAGCAGCTCTCAGAGGGATCCAATTCTAATGACATGATGGTTTAAAAGATGTTGCTCAGTCTTGTTCCATATTTAATTAACTTTCCTTTTTTAAACTTGTGATGGTGGAGACAATAACAAATAGCTCTGAAAAGAGAATGAGCCTTGAAACATGAGTGAGACCTTGTCAGGCTTTTGTGTGCCACACACAGAAGAAGATCTGCACACAAGAGCTGGTGGCCAGGGACTGTCCAGCTCCTGGGAGACTCCGTTGCTGTAGCATTCACAGTTCACTACAACTAATAACAACAGTAACAACAACAATAATAATTAAACAAATCTTCTGCATACCAATAAGGGAAGTGACATAGGGAGGGAAAGTGAATGTATTAAATCGAATTGGTAGGATAGGCCTAAACTTTTTTATTTTTGTGCTGCTATAGAGCAGTGAAGCAAATACTTTAAAGAGAATGGCACATTGCCCACTAAAATGTAAAGGACATGTGAGCATTAATTGAGCACCAGTGTATGACTGAACACATTAAGCAGGAATCAAGGTAACATTTCTAAATTCAGGGACAGTCTTATTCTATGGAGTCCTTCACATGGCCTCATTCTAGACAGGGCTGCTACAGCAGCACAATATTCTGTTTTCACACTGAGCTATTTTTAATTGTCACCAATTATAATTCATTTACTTTTATGTGTCCTGGTTGTCACAATATTAACATTTGTAAGTCTTTCCCTTTGCAGGCTGTGAGAATCTGTTGTGACATCTCAATAAAGTGGGATTCAATCAAGGTGTGAATGAATTGTTAATCTTGTTATAAATAGAAAATGCCATATGTTGGTAAGGAAGGGACGTCTCTCTTTTTCTGTTGTTGAGGACAGTGGTAATGAAACAAAGTGAGTGGTCATGCCAGAATTACTAATAAAGTCCAGTCCCTGAGACGTGGAAAGAACTTCAGATTTCCCCCTGCTATTAAGAAGGAAGGGATAACTATTAATTTGTCCTAAGCAGAGCTTTTGAAACATTTTTATGGGGTTTTGCAAAGTGAAGTGTAAATCAGGAAAAGCAGTGAGAGCACTGGGCTTGGAGTGAACCAAAGAAATTCTGATAAACTCCATGTGGACTGAACCACCCAAAATTGATTGGAAAGTCTAACTTACAGGCAACTGTCTATGAACACATGTATGATACTAGAAATTCTGGGTTTGAGTAGCTGAACATCATAAAGGCCTAATGCGTGCTTACTCCTGGACTGTGTTTTGTTCAGTTAAAGAATCAGTGTATTTCCTCATGAATTCAGTGCTCAGATATTGACTGGGTAGGTTGCTTCACTTCTGCAGTATAAATTCTGTATTTATATCTGCTTTAGGTCTGTAACATTTCCTAAACATCACTCTGGCAAACAAGCAGAAGGACTAATTGCTTTATTAAACTATCACTTAGAGCAAAACTCATGTCCACTTGAAATCTTGGGAATATAGCCTGTCTCAGAGGTAAAAGGATACCTTGTCCATCAGTCTATCCACACAACACTTGAACAGATTTATCCTTTTACATTAGGTTAAGGACATGAGGAGGGGCTTCTCTTAGCTTTTGCTAACCCAGGGCAGAGAAAGGCACGCCAGAGCTGAAATGCACACATGCACACAGAGTGCCACGTCTCTTCTTCCAACAGGCAAGATGATCTGCCTCTCCTGTTGATTTTTCTAAATGCTGTGGTAATTCCCCAAGCGATACTCAGCTCTCATTGGGAAGTTCGGATGTCTTCCATAATCTATTTAAACAGCTATTTAGGTATCACTGAGAAACCTGTTACTTTAGAAAAGGTAAGAGGATTCCAGCACTTGATACCAGCAGCCAGCTCTCAGAAGCCCCCACCTGGGGCTGCCCATGGCCACAAGACCCCTCTATTCCCCTGCGCCAACCTCAAGGGACAGTTGAGGCATGAAGTCTTCATCCCATTTGCTGTTGCTGTGTTTACTGCTCCTTTATTTACGTATCTAGAAATTCAACATCTTTGCATGTTTTGCAAGCTGTCATGACATGAGACGCTAGTAATAGACTATGTTTTGCTTGCTAACATATTTTTGACATATTTTAGCTTTGATTATAAGATTGCATCTTTTCTTGCTACCATCTGTCTCAACTCAGTGGCACTCTGGCATTTACAAAAACAGTAGGGTGTAATATTTCTTATACACTTGAACTCTACTACAAACATGTTACTTTCAGTCTTAACCAATATGTCACACTTTCACACATGAAGACTGAAATGCCTTATATCCTTTAAGGTATCTGTCAAAAATAAAGAACATATCATCACATTCAATTTGGCTGAGATGAGTAATATATTAATGAGAGTAAGAATGGGAACGGTTTCTGACTTATAAATAGAACTGGCATTTTACAAGCCTTATGTATTCATGCCTGCATTTATCCTTTTGTCAGCACAAATGAGATATTCATACAAAACCTGGGAATTTCTTTCTTGTATTTAGCAAAATCTGCACAATATTTTCAAAGCTGGAGTGTTAAATATGACACATTTGTTCTTGGAATATCTGGTAGGCAGACACTTTCTGATTTTACTTCTTTTCTCTCTGTCCTCCATCTGTAAGAAGTCAAATTGTAACACTCAGCAAACTGGAAATCACACTTTATATCTACCCTGACAGCACTAGGTGAGCAGTTCTAGACATTTGGACTTGTTGTGATGTGTGGCTGTTTAAAGGCAGTATTTCAGCAGTTTTCATGGGATAAAACTAGAATTCCAGCAATAGGATGAGATACAAGAATAGCTGTAGAATGTTTTTTTTGGTCCTCTTTTATAGGTGAGCTGGAATAGCAGGGGACGGTGGTAGGCAAGGATAGTTTTTATCCCCTTTTTTCTTCTCCTTGAAACTGCAGGCAGCTGGGAGCCAATTCAGACCTGAGCAAAGCTGTGAGGTGTTGTGAGAGCTCCCCCCGGGGCGTGGTGCCATTGAGCATCACCCCACAGTGTGTGCCACCTCCAATTCTGCTACCTGTGCCAGAGGAGAGGGTGAGGGATGTCAGCTTAACAGCACTGCTGGCCAGAGCTGTGGTGGCTCCCTCTCGTCAGTACCAGACCCAGCTCACTAGGTGATATTTCATTTAAATTTCCCGATAATTATACATGGAAGATGCGTAGTGACTCCTCTGGCTACCAATGTGTCAAGTGTGTAAGTATGAAATTGCTGAGACAAACAAATAAAAGAAACAAATAAACCCAGAAAACAGTGAATATCACTCTCAAGCATACATTGCTTTGCAGTGGGCCAGCAAATTTGTTTCTACTATTACATTTATTTCAATACCTACCTTTGAGTAAAGCAAACTATTTTACTGAGCAATGTACAGATCATGATACAATGGGATTCCAGATCTTGGTGGTTCTTTAGGTAATATAGCAGCAGTAATAATAATGCTACTTTCTGAGGAAAAAGACAAGACACAAAGCACACTCACACATAATGGTAAACTGAATTTATTTCCTTTTGGAAAACAATTCCAGTAATCTCCAGGTTCAGACCGCAGAGTAAACATTAATAACAGTAACATACAGGTTAGTTCAACTGATTCAAGAATTTGGCCGTGTGAAATCATTAAGGAAAGTCTTGAACACTCAAAGCTTCAAATGGTATCCAGGAAAAAAAATTCTTTGACAAACTACATAACAACTATTGCATATATGGTAATGCTATCTGTCATATCGCAAGGCTTACAAATATATATACGGGCCTTATTCAACTGTGGGTTCCTGCTCTGTGAGAAAGAGTCTCTTCATATTTTTTGCAAGAATCTTCAGCAATAAAAAATAGTCTTAGATTCATCCGTTTGTATACCAAAAGAGAGATTTCTGGACTGAAGTTTAAACTAAAGGGAGGCCAAACAGAGCTGCAATGGAACATAGCTATTACTTTCTCCCTCCTCCTTGAAAATGACATTTTTTTCTTAAGCTATTTTTTTCTCCTCACACAGTATTATTATTATTTGTATCTTTCCTGAATAGGGCCCAAGTCCACTTGTCTTTATAAGACCATTTTAGTATCAGACAACATAATACATGTGCAACACTTTATATACAAGAAGTCTATCCGGTGCTCAAAAGTTCAAACACATGAACATCCAACAGTTTCGATAATACAAGTTTTATGGTACAATACAATGATTCTGAATAATATACATTAACAATGAAACTTTCGTGCAAAGAGTAAAATGTGTTCCCTTTTTGTGCCACAAAGAATTCTCTGGAAGAGATGGGCCTTGCACTAACTGCTGTGCTGGGTCATCGTATGATTCTGCAACAAAAACAAAAGAAACAACTTAGTCACAGGACAGGCATTTCTGTGTGAAAGAAGGATGCAAAAACAATTTTCCCAAGATATCTTGTAAAATGATGGGCTGGATAATGAGAATATTCTTGACCCCTCCTTGTTTAAACTAGCCAGAAACAGCATAATTATGGAAGAGATGAGTTCTCCCCAGCTGTTTCACACCAGTATCTTTTACATGTGCCACAAGAAGAGCAACACACTCTCTACAGATAGGGTGTGGGCTGACCTGCCCCAGTGAAATTGCAGACCAGGTCAGTGATCCTGGTGTCTGCTTACACTTGGCTCATGGTTTATGCATTGCAAAAATGAGAAGTGCATTTTCCATAACTGTCTTATGCTCACTGGCCTGTGCTTCTTAGACTGTGGCACTGCTTCAAATGCACTCCTGCAGTAAAACCTATTTCCCCCATATGGTATAGTCTGGTAAAAGCCACTCTGCTAGAGAGCTCAGAGATTGATGAGAAAACAGGAGGGGTTGGCACAGCCTGCCCTTTGGTCACCAAAACCCACAGGTATTTTTCCTCAGGTGAATGCAGTGCCTCATGTCTAGTAGCATAGCATGGACTTTTGAGTCTTCAATTCTCCTTTCCTGTATAAGTAATCACCAAATCAACCAGCAAACACCAGTTTCACCCTTTCCTCCTCACCCCTCAAACCAAGTTGACCACTTTCAGAAAGATGCTATTTCAGAAAGTGCTGCCTGCCTCAGATCCTTCACAAGCATTGACCTAAGAGCAAGGGACCAATCCAAGACATCTTGAGTTTTCTACAATGTACACTGGATCCACAGATAACTAGAAAATGTCTGTGAATGCTACTTCTCAGACAACAGGGCAGCCACTGATTAGTGATGAATTTTCCCCTTAGTAATTGGGGCCAGATTTGGGCTAGTGACCCAGAGGGCAGGGGTGTCACATCCCATGATTTGCTCCCAGCACATCCAGACCCTTCACTCCACTTTATTAAGTTAATCTGTCTTTAAACCTCTTTGGACTAATGCACTCTAGGATGAACCTGTTCCCACAAGACAGTCATCATTTACAACAAAGTGAACATCTACTGAACCATACCCTCCAGAGCCACCCATGAAACGGCACGTGAAAACAGCCTCGCTGAAACAAATGTGAAATACAGCGTGACTGCAGACCAGTCTAAAAATCCTCTCTCCCATTCTCCTTCACTCTTCCCTAAACTGTGCACGCACACAAATAATAGTTCATGGGACATTTGGCAAGGAAAGGATCTTACAGTAAGACTGAGGAATTTTTAATGTAGTGCCATTCTCAAGATTAAAGGAAAATGACCCAGTGACACTCAAAGATGCAATTTCCAGATGTGAATGCAAAATGATTTAATGCTGATGGCAGGAATTCCAGACTGTCCAAGGCCAAAGAGTGTTAAAAAATACGTTTCACCACTTGGTTTCATCTAGTTCCTCATCCTTCTCATAAAATCATTTCAAAATGCTGTAAAGCACTAACAATAGATGCAGCCAAAAATGTTGGCTGGTCACAGGTAATGGGCTTTGACTTTAAAGCACAAAAGCAAGGAAATTAAGAGTTAAGCCTGACAGTCAGTGCTTTTGTCATCCTGTTGTGTCCATTTATTGCAGCACTTACAGCATAACACCACAGGCTTATTGGAGACCCTGCAGTACCTAGAAACAACAGGACAAGTTAAATATGGGGTGGCAGCCTGAATTCTGATTTTCTTCTCTGCTTCTGAGCAGGTGAAGTAATATACCAATTGTTACATTGCAGACAGATATTTGGGGGGGTCTTTTGTTTCTAGTCTACTGAGAGTAAGCATGTCAGTCATGCCCATTTTTTATTTCTTTTCACTAAGTGAAAAATGCATAATCAGTATGAAGCTGGATGAACAGTTGCATATGAAGCAGTCAAAAGGTGTTTTAAAATTGCAGCCGTAACGCTGGCTGCAATGACATTTTTGATTAAAAAATAAAAATGCCCAAATATGAGGGAGACAAAATAAAACACAGCATAAGGACTGACTTGCCCTAGCTCTCAGTGTCCCTGACTCCTGTGCCCTGGCACAAAATGAGATTCTCTGGAGATAATGAAGAAATTAATAGGAAAAAACCAAACAAGTGTTGCAGAGAAGAATGAGACAAGGCAGGATAGGAACATGAGGAAATGCTTTGAACAGTTTAGGCCTTAAAAAGGCAACAATACGTGTTGTAAACAGTCGAAACAAAACAGTTTCCAAAGTAATTAAGGCTCCCCAAACGTGAGGGACTAGGAAGAAATACTTATTTGGCTAAGTTGCAAAAAAATACAAAGTGGAAGTGCTTCAGGAACATAACATTGACAATACAAGCAGGCAAAGGATAGGAGGGGAGAGATAAGAAAAGGAGGAAAATTCTGTAATCCTACAGAGAGCCGTATTCCACTCTACCAAAAGCCATCTATTGAAGACCCCGTGTCTAAGTGACTGAAAATTGCAAACATTAATCCCAGTTATGAACTGTTGTTGTTTTTATGAGGGGTGTTGTGTTTAAAAATTTAGGGCAAAATTTCTCCTCTATTATCCACACAGCAGATCTCGACTCTGATAGTCTCTGCCTCGTGCGCAGTGAGCTCCCGCCTCCCCGGCAGTGGGAGATGAGGCACGCGAGGAAAGCGGAATTTGGAGCTCCCGCCGGCAGGGACGCGACAGGGCCACGGGAGCACGGCACACCCAGGGAGAGCACAATATTACACTTGAGATCCCCTGTGTGCCTCGGAGAGCACGCTGCCCTTCACTAAAGACACACTAGACAAGCCTGAAACATGCCTCCTCCAGAAACTTCAACTAGTTTGCTTGAGTTTGGAGCAATTAGTACCTCCACTTGCTAAAGAGAAGTCATTTAGCGAAGTACAGGAGGTATCATATGCTCCCTTTCTTTGCCTCCCCCAAATCTGATTGTGCATAAGCACATCTGTTTAATTATGTGGTAGTCTCCCTACAAAGCAAAAATGTCAATTTCCTGCTTAGCCATGGAAAGAGGAAAATATTTTTTCTCAATATAATCTTTCCTGGACTTCAGCAACAGCTGTGTTCCAATTTCCAAGAGCTGGGATCTCATGAGGAGACACTAGTTTGCAAATACAAATTCAAGCTTTGCATGCACAAAATGGAGGAACAGGGAAGCAGGAGGTGTGTGTGTGTCAGTGCATTTGTTATCATGTAGACACAAACCAGGAAAACTCCTTCATCCCCAGTTTTTATGTCTCAGTATTATCTGGAAAGCAGGTATATTACCTGGGAAAACCTGAATTCAGTATATTTCACAAGCAAAAGAAACTCCTTAAGTGCATTTGCCCTATTCCTAGAAATAATTATTTTTGATAGCTGAATCCAGAATCCCAATTATTACATGACCTACTATAAAATTACATGCCACCACTTTTCTGGATGAAAATGCTTTGAGATATCCCTGTTGTTAGTGTTAAGGACTTGAAAACACACAAAGAATTCTAGGATAATACTGCGTGGAAGAATCTCCTTAGCAAACAAATTCAAAAAGGTTTCTTTGCAGAAAGGCTGGAGACAAAAGAGGTAATAATACTTGTTGTTTGGTGCTTGCCTTTGTGTTTCAGAGGGAACATGAGAAGTAATAGCTAGTAAAAAGTTCCTGCCCACAGCATCAAAATTAACGAAGAAAAAAATATCACAGATAGCCACAGACTCAGTGGCCCATTAGAATCCTTAATGTGAACTGTGGTTTCATTCAATTTAAATGGGACTTCTCTGTTTTATGAGCAGATGAACCAAGACATGGCTGTACTTGACAAACAGTGCAAAGAGGGTACACGTGAAGAGGCATAAAGATGAAATGTAGGTGCATTATTTCAACAGATGGTAAGAGTACCACAGCAGCATGTTATTTTTTCCTTAGTTCAAGAACACAAACATGTGTAATCAATCATCACTGATTAAGTAATTATGGTACCCTACATGTTATCACTTATCTGGAATCCTTTATCTGTGTACATTACAGACCATCTTGTATTTTTTTGCATTCAAAAAAATAAAAATCCACCCCACTGCACTGCAATTCAGCTCCAGGTTGTAAAACAGAAGTCTACATTACTATCAACCTTTAAGCGCTACAATTTACTCTTTTTTTTTTAACAAAAGCAATTGGTTTCCAACAGGCTGGATAATAAGTCTTTTGACCTGCATTCTTCTTTGACCCATTAAGGTCACCCCTGTGCTCGGGCATATAGCTGACTTAGGAAATGCCTGCAAGTCCTGCATTTCATCTCCTGCCCACTCAAAATAAAGCTTTCTTTAAATGTGTCTGTACGGGTCCCCGAAGACCAGGGAGGCATCCCTGTAGTGGGCAATGGAGGGACAGAAGCTTCTGCCTTTATTAATGAATGCAGACCATTATGAGTCTGGCTGGCTCCTGCACTGTTCCCAGAAGCATATACTGTACGTGACTTAAAATGCTAGAATATTGACACAAAGCGAGCTGGGCACCCCTAAGGAAAATTACTCCTTGGATATAATGTAGGCTCGTAACAGCTATTAGAGTACAAAATAAAACCCTCCGGGATCAAACTGACATATACCGCATTCTACCTACTCCTCAAACATTAGAAGAATTTCTTTGTGAAGGCATTCTCAAGGACAGCATTAAACTGACTTTTGTAGCAATCTGCAACAGCTTTTTGGCTTACAGCTTTTAGTACTAAATCTCTAGTTTGAATCAATATAAGTACTATATCTACCACATTAATCAATGCATTTGGTTCAATACACGTTCTATTAAATTATACTTTCTAATCAAGATTTTCTGCTTCTCTTCCTTTCTTTTTTATTCCAACTTCTTATCCTGTGCCACACTTTTCAAACTGTCTGCTAAGAACAGGATGTTGCATTTTCCAGAACCAAAGGGGAAGAAAGAAAGGCCCATGGAAAGGCAAGCCTAGCAAAACTTAGCACAGGATCAACATGGTTTCCAGAACTTTGGTCCAATGCGCTATTACTTATCCTGGTTGTCATGACCTCTCATGCAGAAAGCTCTGTATTGGACACTGTTGGAATATTATACCATATGGAAAGGTGAGCGAGGAGGGAAAAGGAGTATTAAGTGGTAACACCAAAACTAAATAAATGAAACTAATTCAGACTAAACTATAAAAAAGGTTGTTTTTCACTCTGTTTCTTCAGATTTGTGTTGCATCAATACTGCAGCACAGAGTTTCCTGTCAAGGCCCCATTATATTGCTGAAGGATTCTTTCCTGGTAAACTGTAATATGATTATACTCAAGGACTGAATCAATGAGTTACTTAGATTTGTACAATGCTAAGATTAAATACAAACTATAAATTAAGATGTAAAATATATTATTTAGTCCAGGTCTTTGGGGATATGTGAAACACTGGGATAGAAGATGTCTCCAGCAATCTGAGCAATCTACACAGTTAGAATAAATGACTTTCCCACACCTGTGTTAGATTTGCTGGAATGTGGTTGTTCTTCATAAGAAGAGAATATGAAATGCAATGTCAAAATGATAAACATGCATATTGCAGGCATGCAATGAATTTGCCACTGTCTTACAGATAAAACCACTGCACTCATGTTCCTCACTTACAGTCAGTTTCTCTTTTCCTATCTCCATATAATCACTGTGAACCTGCAGAAAAACGGTTGCATTTTCTTTTGACATTTAACATCATCTCACTCAGCTCACAATAGTGTCTTATAATACTTTCTAGATGACACTATGTCACTATTAAACAAAAAGGTGAAATAGTATAATAAAAGAGAAGAACAAGAATTCATAGAATTTAAAGGCAGAAAAGACCCATTAGGGCGTTTTCTCCACCCATCTTGCCAGTGTTGGATTATTGCCTATAGTGTAATTTCAAGTGTTTTGCCCAGTCCAATTTTAATTAGAGCTTCCAATGCTCCTCCTGGGAGACTATTTCACAGTTTCACAGACCTCAGGGTTAGTATTTTTTTCCTGATGTTCATCCCAGGAGAGGAAGAGGCTCAGCCAACCCAAAATCAGACATGAAACCAAATCTGCATAGTTAGGAGCTGGTTTCAGTAGAATATCTGGGCCATTTTGAACTATCTGAAAGCAGTAAACTTACTTTCAATGCACCAACAAATTATGGCACTAGCTCCACTGCTGCTGCAAGCAATTAAGAATATTCAGTTATGTGGGTTTCTAAGGCTCAGCTGCTGTATAGGTGAAAAATAGTATAGGTAGGATTTGGGTTTCTGTACTAAGGGTAATGACTTCTATAGGGCACTCCACAAAATGAATTAATTGAAGGTTAGGATCATATCCAGGCTCATTCTATCATTCTGTAATCCTTAACTGTACTGACAAAGTATCTATGGACATTTAGATTGTAAACATTTCTGTCCTTTTTACATATGTGAAATACAAAAAGAGCAACTTCAGTTGAAGCTCATTAACAAATGAGCAATTACTTTCCCTCTCAGACCCCACCCTTCCTATCATAAAACACTAGCTACAAGAAATTAACTTGAATTACTGTATCTGAAATGTTGGAACTAACAAATGTTTCTGATGTGTTTTGCCCCATGTATTACAATGCTTCTGACATGAATATATATTCATATTTCAGTGGTCACACTTATGCTGAGTGAATGACAGAGATAGAAAAGAGATGACATCTAATAGTTTGTCATAGGTGAAAAGTAGGAGACTGAATGGAGACTTTGAAGTTCTGGAGAGAACAGAAAAAGTCCAGGCAAAGTGTCCCTGCCACCAGCATCTCCAGTACTTAGTGCAGCTGTCAGAGCAGGAGAACTCACAATGAATTTATAAATACACTAAAGTAGGCATGGAGTTTTCATCCAGGCTAAGTTTGCTCACCAACACAGACCTAACAAAATACAGTCTCCAAAACTTCAGGTTCCCAAGAAAATTGATCTGAACTAAACCAGAGCTATTTCCACAACAAGAAAGAGGCCAAATCCCAAGAGAATCTGTGTTCCCATAAATACCATTTATGTGTGGTGAGTTGATGTTTACCAGCCTTTGAGAATCAGGTCTGTTCTCAGACATGTTTGCCAATTAAGTGGTCATCTTAGGACATGACTGACCACTGTTGACAATGATAATTTAGGAAAGTCTACACTGAATTGCAGTCATTCATATAAATTAATTCACCTAAGCTATGTGATTTGATATTATGTTAATGTTTCTGAAATATCATGACTGCTAATCAGATTTTATTGTTTATCATATTTATGTAAAACTCTCAGTGTTCTGCTTTTTCCACTCAGCATTTCCAGCTGGGCCAGAGAAAAAGTACCTGTAAAAAAATCTCAAATTGAAGAGCATGTTCTCAGGGATGCAAACTGAAAATTAAAACCAAACCCAAACCAAACTAAAACCCCTGATACCTATTTTTCTTCAGAGACTTCCAGTAAGCCACTAGTAAAATGTCAATGATTCCTTTTGGATTCATTACTATATGCGAGTACATATATCACAGATTTGTTGTATGGAAAAGAATGACATATATTCCTGGGAACAGCAAATAAGACTTTCATCATTGTCACTAGAAGAGAACAGAAACAAACACCAATGCCTGTTCACTATCCTTGCACCCTCCTCATTATGAGCATTGGCAGGGGGCTCCCAGCTAAGCCTCTGACATAAATCAGAGTAGCTTGAAGACTGTTTTAACCTATGGTGCCAGGCAATCGCCTCCCATAAGCCTCCCTCACCCTGTCTGCTGCTCATTGAAATGCAGCGAAACTTGCAACAATGCCTTCCATTTCAGGCAAGATGTGCCTGGCTGCATGGGAAAGGTGTGTGCCTTGCCCCATAAAAGAGAAAGTGATGGGGAGAGCGGGCAATGGTCAGGGCATGTTCACAACAATTCTTCAAAGCTGGGAAACCTCTCTGTTCTTTTATATGGCAAAGGGGTTGTACTGATAATCAGGATCCAGGTCTAAGTCTTGTCTGTAGGAAAACAAGGCCTTTGTGATACTGCAAATGTTTGAAATTAATACACAAGCATTCTTCCCCAATAAGAAAATTGTTCATTAAGTGTGAATAAAAGCTTAAACAAAAAAGGCAGAAGGAGGCACTTCTGAGAAATATATCAAAAGTCTTATTACTTTAGAATATGGTTATGGTTACCCTGGTATAAATTAAGAAAAGCTCCACTGAAATCAAGGGAGTTTCAAGACAGGATCAAACAAGAATACAGCCAGGCTAAAACGAAGTGAATATTGCTCGTATACTGATCAATTCTTGCACACCCTCTGCAGAGGCCACAGCCAGAAGTCTCTTCACCCTGCCAGACACAGCAAGCCGAACCCAAAGTTAAACAAATACAGATTTGTCTGCAGCTATTGTACAACAGAGTAACAGGGGACAACAAGCCTTGATAGGCAATACTGCCTAATAAGATATTCAGGGATTAAGTCAGTGTTTTACAAGACATGCGTTCATGGGCTAGTTGTTGCTCTGCTTTCATTTTTTTTTTATCATGCTGATGCTTTCTAAGCTACAACATCTGTAAACAAATTTGACTGACCTCCCCTTTTACATCCACAGGCAGCATTTCTACTTTGTGCTCTGATTTCAGATACCTTAAAGACAAATAAATCTGTGGGGGAGAGAGAGGTAACAAACCTGCACAACAAAAACAAACCCCTTTGTCTGACAATATGAGATCATCTTATGTGAATACAGATTTGCCTAGCTGTGAGTGAGGAACTGGCTCCTGGAACTGGAGCTGTGCTATGCACAGATTCCTTTATAGGTCAAACCCAATTAAACAAACTACTACTAAATATTTAACAGCTCAGTGCAGTAATTAGTGACAAATAATGGAAGCTTAAACTGATAATTGCACAAAAATGTCCTGTTGGAAACATTACATGTTCCTTACTCCTCCTCTTTCTCTCATACTCAGTGAATCCTGATCCTTTTCAAGGATTAAACTGACAAATGAATCTGTATTTTATGCATATCTATTTGGTCTGCAATGAAGTTTTCTATGACTTGTGAAAAGGAACTTTCCAAGGGGAATTCTTCTTCTCAAATTTCCATTTTGGGTTCTCTGCTTTTAAGCAGAGTATTTGCTAAAACATGAATTGATTTCAAATCTTCAACCAACCTGCAAGTCCAGAATTCAAGCTCCTGTCCATAGGATTCAAAAGGTCACCCAATTAAAATGGGGAAGCACACAGAGTTGTGATTTATATGCAAAGGGCAACCTTTAAAACAATGATACTTTCCAATTTTCCACAGGTGCATGTACAAGAATCTCTTTGAACAAAATTACAAGTGAAATTGCAAGTTTCTTGATACAGTCTGAAAGAAAACTGCTGTAACTTGTCTGCACTCCTGTTATACAGACAGACACATCCCACACTTGCATCGATCGGCGTGTTCACCTCCCTACCCTTCTGTCATAACACTGGGTATTGTGCTTACCAGGTGACATGGGGACAGCCCGGAGTCTGGATTCTCCACACATTGCCAGCTGGTGCGTGGGGCCTTGTACAACAGCACCTGGCACACTGGAGATTGTGGATCAGCCCAGGATTAATACACAGTGGCTAACATTTTCACTCAGGTGAAAGCAAACCCTGAACAAACCCAGTTTTAAAATAAGCAAACTTATCTTTCACATGTGGAAATCATATCTGGAAGTTATCCATCCAGCAAGCATACATACATACACCCACTTAAGCTAATGCAGAAATGGATGGGAGCGTATGTTGCATCCTGAAATCAAGAATGTAAATAGGAATTTGTCCCCTTGTCCATGGTATGCCAATTTTAGACTGTGTAGGATAGAAACGGAAAAGCTATGGTGCTCTGCTAACTATCTTCCTCTTCTAAAAGCTTCAAACTCTGTTGCAGATTGGTGCATCTTTTTCCTTCAAGACAGTTTGCAAGGAAAGCCAGATTGAGCAGATTTGATGGTAACAGCCAAGGATTTCTGAGCTGATAAGCAGAGGTCCCCATGGATTTTGCTCTCTGACTTCCTTCACAACCGGTTACTGTGCCAGCCCATCTTGGACATCTTACAGTCCTTATTCCTACAGCTCTTCAAACCAGGAAGAGCAGGAGCTGAGACAGTGCTTACGTGGCAGACTTGGTGTGTATGTGAATTACAAATCTACTGCTTGTAGAAACTAAGGACAATTTTTATCCCTTCATAGCTGGTGATTAGTTAGACAGTTAAGAACCCTATGTT
Organism: Vidua chalybeata; assembly: GCF_026979565.1. Taxonomy (NCBI): domain Eukaryota; kingdom Metazoa; phylum Chordata; class Aves; order Passeriformes; family Viduidae; genus Vidua; species Vidua chalybeata. The sequence goes on from NC_071530.1 coordinate 107,048,329, forward strand.
GAAACGTTTTGTTCTTAGAGCAACCTCATCTGAATTTCCCCCTTTTAAGTCTAAGAAACTCCATATTTTAAAGGTGACTTTTAGAGAGAACAGAATACTATTTTGCCCTTTATAACAAAGTCATTCTCTAAATTTTGTGAGGACACACACTGTAAATCAATAAATCTGGAGCATTTACTAACATGTGGTATGAGGACAAGAAAATTTCTTGTTTGTCATTGTGGTTGTTGGTTGTAAAATGCAGTTTGGATTCTCTATTGTCTTCTGTTTTCTCGTTTGGTTTTTTCAATTGCATTTGTGTAAAAGAAGTGTGAAATGTGACCACAACTAAATGGGAGGAATTTTACTCTCACTTTCTCCTGTTTACAGAACCTTAAAAAATGGGGAAGGCAGTGAAGTCCAATTCCTACAATTTAATACTCCTCCCCCAAACAAGAAGTGCCACACAAAGAAGCATCCTTTTATGCCTTTTTCCTTCCTCCTTGTGAAAGATGATGTCTCCTCCTAGCAAATGTCATTCTCTGAGGTTGGTCATTCTGTTTCCTGTCAGACAGCTGGCCGGTGACACGTTGCAAGTCAGACGTGTCATTAGGTCCTGTCTTGACCCTGCACTGACAGTTCTTCAACTGTTCTTCAAATGCCCCCACCCCTCACCTCTGGCTTTGGCTTGTGATGCCGGGTACTCCTGTCTCCTTGGCTATCTCCTGCTAGGGGATCCAGCCTCCTGCAGCTGCTGCTTTCACCCCTCGTTGCCCATTAGGGCTGTTTTTAGTGTGGCAATCTTTGGATTGAGTGAAAAGAATCACATTTACGAGGAAAATAACTGGAGACAACAGTCATTTGCTCTCTACATTTAGTGCCAAGGTGTCTGAAACAGAGAAGTTTAATTCCTTTACAAAAAAGATGTGCTGTAGCTATGGTGAGGCTAATCTATAACCATCACAATTGTATGTAATTTGCTACTCCAAGTTAATTTTAATTCATCAAAATAAAACCCACCTAATAAAAATAACCCTTTAAAGTAAATTATTGGCTTGAACCCAGAAAAAAATAAAAAAGCAAAATCTTTGCAATTGGAGGGCAATTCATCATACCACAGTGTACACTTATACAAATTCAAAAGTTAGCTATAAAAAAGTACCCACAGCAATAGTGCCATGCATAAAGGGGCAGGCAACAGGAGGCCTGCTTTCTAATAAGCCCTCAAAGGAACCTGCCACACAGAAGTGGCACTTATTCTAATTTAAAGCTCTCACAGTTACTTTACCATGGCAAAATTTATAAACTAATAAGTTTAGTAAACAGACTGGCACTCCAAACAAAAACCCACACAGCAGTTCAGGCCCACAGAGAAAACAGCTTTCTTAGAAAGGTATTCTCTTCAATAGTGAGATAAAACATTTGTTTGTTGGCTACTCTTACAGTCCCTGATGTTCAGTAACTATTCTGCATCATTCCATCTGTACTGCCAGTTCACTGTGGTCTGTAGTCTATTGTCCCTACAAATCTTTTTAGCATCCTAAGGCATATAGCACACCTGTAATACTTGTGCCCTGGTCAGCTCAAACAAAGAAATACTCCTGGATTTGAAAGAACCTACTATGGGTCTGTGACTTCCCTTAAAGAGTGATTAAATAGTCAGGACAATTTGCTTTCAAATTGTCAGTTTAAAACCATATTTAATATTTGCAATTAAAGCTCGCATTCTGTCTCATCTCTATTAGTTTTGATTCTCAGTAACTGATAAAAATTACAAAAATTATACTGTTCTTCATTTATATGCATGAAGAAAAAAGAAAATCAGAAAGCAATAATATGGGCTAAGCAAGAAAGTACAGAAATCTCTGTAATACATGCATATTGGATTTTTTTTTTTTTTTGCTACATCCTAAAACCACATCATTTTGTATGACGTTCCTTTTCAAATTAAAGTGATACTAAAGTAAAACAACTGCAGGCAAAATTCCTAAGACACGATGCAGTTTGTGTCGGAATGCTCATCACTTCAGGCTGACCTGTCAAAGTATCTTGGGAAACATGGTAAAAAGACAAATCTGCAAGTTTGTAGGAAACTTTGAATGATAAGAACTGTGTGTTGCTCACAAACCACGGGATGCTGTGCCACGTTGGCTGAGCCATACTGGTGCCTACAGCAGATGTCCACCCCTTCCTACTGCTTCTAGGCACACCTGCTCAGGCTGTGCTCCTGAGAGCATTGAGGGGGAGCCAGCATCAAGAAGCTTATACAGAAGAAAGCAAAGAAATAAAAAGTCTGTGCTTAGATGACTGATGTGGAATTGAAAGAACAGGATTTAGGAGAATACACAGACACCTGCTGTCAGCAATTGAGCTGTGTCATAAATTTGATATGGGTGACGTTAGTAAAAAACAACATTTTTGGACCTTCACAGGCAATTTCTGTCACCTGCATTTTCAGGAGATTCTCAGCACCTTGCAGAATCCACCCCTGTATCCAACCCACTTCCTTGGAGGACCCAGTATTGCCTCAAGAAGCCTCTTTTTAGGCATTAGAAATTAAGATTTTGGCCACAGGCCTTATTTTTCCAGAAACAACTGCATTGTCAAGGCAATCTACAAACTCACCAGAGAGTAATTTTTAAGAGTTTTTGAAATACCTCTTTTCACAGATATATTTCCCTATTAAGTTCTGCACAAGAGTCTGACATCTATAGAGACTTACAATTCTTTGCTAAATTGTGTGCATTTTCAGATTAATTCCTACATATTCACTGTACATTATTGTAAATCTATGCGGCCTAACCATTCAAATCATGGGCTACCATAGTCCTCAGTGCATGTTAAAGTATTCCTAACACTGCCCAAACTTATGCCAGCTCATAACAGCCCCATGGGATTGCTATAGCAATTAAAAATCCCTGGAATTCATTGGAGTCTGAGACATGCCTGTGAGGACCAAAAGGGAGTGATACAGAACCAAGCTTGCAAAATAAACAGGATTTGCTGCGTACTGAGGGAATCCTTGGCTGTCTGACTAAGGTACCTTTTATACTGGCAGGGGATGCAAATTGGAGCCTGAGGATCTGCACTTTCATTTTCAAAGCTCTTTGCAAACATCAACCACTTCACCTTCACACCATTGCTTCAAGGGAAGTAAATATGTACAGTTCCAGCATCTTCTGTTTTCTGGAGGTGCAAAGAAGCACAGGGCATTTTTACAGTCTCTGCTCAGGCACAAAAGGGAGCTTTAGACAACCTCTTCCTTTGTGGGCAAATGAGTTTCTCAATGCCATGGAGGGAATCGGTGGCAGAACAGGGTTTTCTGGAAAGGTCCTGCTATACAACCTGGTACTGAGTCCACCCTGCCTAAGCTGCAACACACCAAAGCAATTTGCAGAATGCTAGCCGTACACTGCTTCAGTGTAGAGGACAGATTACTGCATGTCACTCTCCATAATCTCTCCTGTAAGAGGAATTCTACACGCTTCCCGGGGACCTCCCCCTTTGCTTTCCCCCCTGCAAATGGTGGCAAGGTTAGAGACAAGTTGTTTTCTCAAGGCTGAGATTAAAAATGGCTCTGTGTTTTGCTAAACATTCCTCTGGAGCACGGGCAACGTGTGTGTGTGTGTGTGTATGTGTGTGTGTGTGTGTGTGTGTCTGAAAAGGATCCCAATGAAAGGAAGGAATGAGAGATGCTAAACAATGCTGTGCAAAGTTGCAGACTGTTCGGCTACAGGCCAGAAAATGAATCCAATTTTTCATTCTGTCATTATAAATATTTCAGTGCAAATGGTACTGATTTTCTGCAACTGTGGTTAAGCAAAGGGCCTCCGAGTGAATATTTAAGGGAAAAAAAAAAAAAAAAAGACAAGAAGAAAAAGAGGAAGGGAAAAAAAGAAAAATAAGAGGGAGGAGGGAAATTAAGGTTAGCAACCAATTAATTTCAAACTTTCAGTGTAAAAGATTCTGGGAAAAATTCTACAGTGATGCAGCGTGTGACTCGAAGGAGGGAAAAAAACATTTACTCTGCTCTTCTTCTGACAGTTTCTCATAAAATATCTGCAGTCCATCTATCTTTTAGTACTCCAGGCTCCTCTGGAGAGCAGAAAATAGTAGTTTAAAGCTCACTTCAGTGCCAGTCTGCGGGAGATTGCTTTCCACAGGACCCCTGCTGATGGAGGCCTAGGGGAAGAGGCCCAGGAGTTATTCAATCAGTCCAAGGCTCTGGGGCGGCCAGGGCTCCTTTGAGGGCTGATTATAAAGCTGCCCTCCTGTTGCCTGCCTCTGAACAGAACGAAATGAGCAGCCTCTTGCTGAGCAGATTCTGCAAGAAGGAATTTCACCTGTCATGGAGTTTGTCAGAATTTCAAGATTTATCTTGGTGCAAAATTAATAAAATACCAACTAGGATTTCAGCCTGACTACTCAGCTGTGTCATCTCAAAGTGATCTTTCACCTAAGAAAACCTGGACACAGAGCTACTGAAGTCATTCTTGCCCTACTTTTGCTCAGGAGCTTTGGTGGATGCTACAACTGAATAATAAAATGATTAGAGGTGGATTTCCTGACAATTACACCCAACGTCAAGTGCTGGGTGGGTGCTACCGTCCTAGCGCGTGACCTTCCACCTTACTTCTGTGGTTACTAAATCTCCCTGGAATAAGCTAGAAATCTGAAATAGAAAAAGATCATTTCTGCACTTTATAACCTAGCAGGTCCCTTATGGCAGCACATCTGTTAAGTTCATACACTGGTATTCCAGGTCTGGATTTGATTTATAAGTTTTAAAGGAATACAAACAACAGACTACATGAGATTACATCCAGTGAAACACTGCAAATTAATATTGCTGTGACAGTCAAGTACATGGTCTTTTAACCATATTCTGAGTTTAATGTTGTGGTAAAGTGCCAGGTTGATAAAGCATCATCTAAATCTCTGTGAGCTGAGTGCAATTCTTTCGAAGTTATACAGTCTCACCAGTCTTCTGACAGTGCCTTACAGCAATAATAATAATAAAAAATCTTCATACACTACCTTTTTAGTTAAGACTGTACTAGCTTACAGCACTTGGTCACATGAATTTCAAGTCTCAGGTAGCAAAGAAGCAACTTGCAGCCTGTAAGAGGGCTTTTCAGCTAAAAACGTAGATCAATTTCAAGAAAATAAAATTCAGCTGATGGGTAAATAATATATTCAATTTACAAGGCTGTTGGTTCAGATCTTGACATGGAGAGACAGAGATACACTGTACCAAGAAACAGTTAAAAATGCTTAGATTGGGAAGAAAGATGCATTTGCCATCAACGGCTCAGCTTACCCTGAGCTGTGACAATTTCTCTGTACTGTTCAAAGCTGTTTGTTGTTTGAAGTAAAAAAATCTACCTTTCTGTCTATTTGCTCCCCAGCATTTTCTAACAAGAGCTTAAAACAAATGGTAACATATCCTTTACCTGCCTCCTCACCCTTAAATGACAATTCAGCATTAATACACATCATAAAGCCACCTTTACCAGGCACTAGCAGTGTGACAATTTTAACACCAAGAGATCTCACAGTAAAGGGGGAGAGAGAAAACATGCCAGTGAATGCACAGATGGTGGGAGGGGACACAGGGTGCTCTCAGCAGGTTACAGTGGAGATGCATTAACTCCACAGAGGGATAAGGGCTTCCCACCAGTACAGTCATGAATTATAACTGAGCATGGGAGTGAGTTCTTAGTGCCTGTCTCACAGCAAATATACTGTTCCATTTTCCTGCACAATCACCTTTCACCTTTACAAATGCAAAGCCAAGCAAAATGCACCACTAATATTTAACAATATCGCAGGTTCTTTATCTCACACAGCACACATCTACACACAGGAAGTGTGGGGGCAGGCAGAGTATTCACTGACACGGCATATCCCCGAGCAAACTTACACACCCGTGATGCGTGACTGTGCCTAGTGATTCTCCTGCAAAATGAGACTGTAACAACACAGAAAAACAACTAAAGCTGCATGTAGAAATGTGTGTAACTCAGCAGTATTGGTTCATGAGAACTGAATCATCTCTTTCTCTCTTTCTTTGTTAACAGGGTGGAGGGCACTCAATTTCAGCTTTGAACAGAAAAGAAGCTCAACTTGAAAAACAAAAAATCACAAGAGCCTGCAAAATTCTAATCTTTTCCCATCCAAAATGTTAATACCTTAGATTAATCAAAGCATGGCAAAACCAACTCCAATAACAGGTAGAAATGCTAAACCTAAAAGCTGTTCCTTCTGGGTGGGGGACATACACATTTTTTACAACATACACTTCCAGTTGCATAGCCACTCTGCACCAGAGTCTTTTTCACTCATGTTTAGAATGGAGTGGTCCAATGATGCTCTTACCCTGCCCCCAACAGCAAAAAAAAAAAAAAAAAAAAAAAAAAAAAAAAAAAAAGACAAAAACAAAGTAAAGAGAAAAGAAAAAAAAAAAAAGCAAAGGGCAGAAAAAAAAAAAAAAAAGCACTACTTTTGAGCCAAGTTTGCTGTTTACTGGAGTGCCTCTTTATGAATCACTGACCACACCTTGTTTTCCCAAACTATCTGCACCTCCTCCCTAGGGGAATTCATCCCCTCCCAGCTTTCCTCCTACTCAATGAACCTATCAATGGAGAAAACTTGTTATTTTTTGGCAGCTGAAAATTTGAGCAGTTTTAAAGGATTTATTTACCTTGCCTTTCACTTTTGTTTAAATCCTCAGTGTTCCTGTTCTAAATGACAGCATGGCAAGCACTGCTTTTAAGCAGTATTCATCTTGCCTACCACATCTCAGCCTTTCACAGAAGGCTGCTCTCTCTCTCCAACGATGGAGCCTTACTCCTTTATAGCTTGAGGGCAGAGACTCTCACTAGCTGTAGACTTGCTGCAAATATCACCATAAAGGACACAAATGTGAATTCCTTGTAAAATATAGGTTGGCTCTGGAGGTACCTTGCTTTAGAAAACTCTGTCAAGAGCAAACAATATATCTTTCTCCAAAATGCACAGCAGCCACACAGTTGAAAGAGCTTTTCCAAGTGATCTAACATGTCAATGGAATCAGGATGCTTGTGAATTTTACACTTTTCTCCACTTTAGGTCTCTGATCGATATTTTAGCTTCTTTCACACTTAATATATTCAATGCTGGTTTGGCAGCATGTCTTGTAGAACTTAAAAAAAAAAAAACAAACTCTGAAGCTTGAGGAAGTGCTCTGAGGTGGAACAAGGTAGGGTTTGAACTACAGATCTTAAGAGGTAGCAGTTTTGCTTCTACCAAACCCCTGTGTCTATGCTTTGGTACTCCAAAAACATGGAGGAATGAGGATGCTGGGAGCAACAACAACCTTGTGCCAGCACTGCAGAGGGAAGTGGGGGCAGACCTCAAGCTGCAAAGTCCAGTGATGACCGTGTGCCACCACTCGTTGGGAAATGACAGGACCAGTGGAGAGTGGAGCCAGGAATAAGGAGCTTATTCATGGAGATGGAGTGAGGGGGGCCAGCAGCAGGGTAGGGGGAAGGGAAATCAGATTTGCAGAACTGGCCATGAAGCTCCTCAATACACCATAGCTGGATGCTTCATAAAGTCACACTGATGGCAGTCCCGGAGATGGCCATCTGTTGTCAGCTCTGGGCCAGATGAAAGATAATATAATGGCAGCTACTGGTAGCTAACAGCAGGGCAGTTGTAGGAAGGAATGTGCCCTAGAATGAAGAAGTGGTGCTTCCTGTTTAGCACAGAAAATCAGTCATCGATATCAACTACATTAGCAAGAATTAATGGATGGACAATTAACAGAACTGAACTGATCTACCAGGGAAATTATTCACATGCAAACAGAGTGCTTATTTCTTCTGCTTACTCCAGGTGTGTGTGCCAACTGATCTGACTAATGGCAAGGTGTAGGCTGAAACATTCAGGGCACAGATGACAAAACCTCATTTTCTGCAAAGGGCAGAATTCCATTTCTAATGATTATCTGTGGGTCAGGGAATACATTTACTGCTTTCCCTGCCCTCAGTCTATGACAGGACGCTCTGATGTTCGCTGAGGTTTCTGTAAGGACTGAGGGTAGAAACTGGCCTTTATGTAATAACTAAACTTCTCCTTGTTATTACCATGATTTATTTTTACTAGTGCCTTATCATTATTACCAGCATCACTCAGAAGAAAAAATGTTTGCTTTCCCAAGCGCTATTATTTTTATCTTGTTTCTTTCTTTGTCCCATAATGTCCTTTCTGCTTCTCTTCTACTCCTATGCTTTTTGTTCCCTTCTTTTTCTGCCTTTCTGTGCCTTCTTCTTTCTGCAGCAACTTTTGATTTGCTTATTTAGGCTGAAATCTTGCACACCTCACTGTTCTATTTGCTAAAATACCTCAGAAATTATGATTTTAATGTTGACATGTAACATCACTGATACGTTTCAGAGACAACATTTGCTGCTTTCAGACTGGAAACCATGAATTTCATTTAACATTTCTGCATGTCATAAGGATTTGCAGTCATAAGGATTACAAACTGTACTATATTATCTGATTCGGCAGAATCTATTTAATATAGACCATATGAGTCGAATTGGAGAACAGATGCATGGGTTATTTTTTTTAATAGGTACTTATATGTTACAGAAAGAATCCTGCCATACAAGCATATAAACAGGAAGAATATTATATTCAAGCACACATGCTTTTGGGTATGACTCTGTCCCCTAGAAAGAGAAGGAATAGAAATTTTTGCTTATTTTTGAATAGGTACTTTATGAGTGTCACCCAGGGCAGTATATTTAGTTTTCAGTTCTTTACCATTTTTATTGTTCCTTAAGTCTGAATTTATTTTCAAGATTAAAATATGTATTTAAATGTAATATCCATCACTTAAGTGCTGTACTTTGCCAATTAATTCTGTATTTTCACCCATAATATTACTCAAGCATCTGAAAAAACAAACCCATAATTGTGATTCAGTTGCTCAAGAAATTTAAGGAATGTTCTCACAGGGAATGTATAAGGGATGTTGTGAACACAGTTTCCTCCTTATTTACGGGAAAGACTATAGAAAATTTCAGAGGCTGACTATGGTATGTAGAGTTACTCATATATTAAGTATGTGGAGACAAATAAGAAACATTATTATTAAGCTCATCTTTGACAAGCACTATTTATTGAAATCAAAATGGCCCCTGAAAAATTCTGGCTCTTTGGGCTTGGTGGGCTTTGCAATGTGCTATAAATATTCATGAACTAATGAAGTACCCACAGGGAATGTTTACATTTGAATAGGCCAATCAAAGGCGGGTGAACTCACAAGCTCCAAACCTGGAAATTTCTTATTTAGAAAAGAATTACCGCATGAAAACCTAATGTGGCCATAACACCCCTCAGTCCCCAGGAGGGAAGGGGCACTGGAAGGGAATTCAAAGAATTTCTTTTTGTATTTAAACTTTGTTTGACATTGAAGAAAAAGACTTGCAGAGGAAACACTTAGAAGGTATGTCCTTAAAGAGCTAATGCATGAGTGCCTCCACCCTGCTTCTCTTGATTACCTTTTTGAGAAAATTTGCAAAGAAAATAATTCTCCCTTCTAGGGGGAAAAGGTCTTAAGTCTCAGGAACACAAGTCTGAATTTTTAAAATCTTGAAAGACATGGAAAGATAATGCACATACTGGTGCACACATATTGATCTGAAACAGAATGAACAGTAAGGGCTCAGGAAAAAAAGCAAACTTGCAATGCATGCAGCTCAGCTTAGTCCCCTAAAACACAAACATTAATTACAATCCTAGGATCTCTGGAACACATATTATTATCATCATCCTCGCTCACAAGATGGAGAGCATTCATGGTTATGTGGAGCAAGTTAGTACCTGACCTTATGAATGAATCCAGATCTTTTGACTCCTAGGCATTCGCTCTGAGAAAAGCAACCTGACTGCCTGCTAAGAACTAGGGCCAACATTAATGAATGCCTGTATTTAGGTGCCTGTATTTGATGCCTGTATTTAGGCATCAAAAGTGTTTTGTTGAAACTTTAAACGTGGCTATGGCTGCTCATCACCTACGCTTTTATCAAGGTTCCTAACTTCAGGCATTTTTGACCTGATTTCCTGATGTACTCAGCACCAGCATCTTGCCCTGGCCTTATCTGCAGCTGGAGGTGCTCAGCACCCTCTCAGAAATAGGCCACTGAGTTTGAAAATGCTGGCCTAAAGCTTTGACTGTTAATTGGATTCCAGGTAGGCTTCTTTTTAAGAAGAGCTGACAAGGTTATTCCCTGCTGGCTCCTGGCCTTTGGGGCCTAGAAAGCTGGCATCTATGTTCCACTCCTCACCCTAAGAGCTTGGGGACCTAGAAATGCCAAAACTAATCTCCAATTTCACTTAAAAAATGTTTTGAGGCCTTTTCTTTGTGGAGAAAACATCCTGCAGGTTTAAAAGTTTTGTGCCTGTTTTTGTGTAAAGAGCATAAATTATTCACAGTCTCCCCTGCTGTTGGGACCTACATGGTACACAGACTCAACTGCTGTGGGGGCCTTGGCAACACAATCCTAGATGGAGATAGCTGTGCCATGGAATGGCTGATGCTATTCCTACACCAACCTCTTTCCCAGCTAGCCCCAGAAGGCCTCTGCCACAAGGAGACAACCCCAGCCCAGGTTAATTAGCAGTTTTCTCTATCTGACCCCCAAATGAGAGAACACAGTGTTTGAATCCCAGCTCTGCCACTGTCTCCACTAAAGGTCTCAGTCAAACCTTTAGTTCTTGAAATAGCCTAGAGCTTGCTTAGTTCTGCTCCAGCTCAGGTCAAGGGTATTTTAAAGGCTGTTTTAAAATGTTGAGTTTTTGGGGGCATTTTTCAATGCTGACATCTTTGGAAAATTTAACCCTTAAAGAAGTGAGGAAGAAACTAGAAGAATAGTTTCAACAGTGCTCACCTTGGAAAAAGGAAATGGTAGAACTGGAAATCCAAAGAAGGACTCACATTAAGCTACATAAAACTTCCACAGATTCTTCTACCCTACCTTTGTCCTGCTTTGTTTCAGCGGCTTGTCCTGGGAGCTAAGAATGTTCTCCTGCTGTTTGAAGCGACATGAGCAACATCTGCTATGAGTGCTTCATTCTTTCTTTCATCCTTTCCCTGGGGAAGGAGCTGTGTATTTTGTTTTGGTAGAGCTCTGTTGCTGTGGGTTGGGATTTTGGGGAAGGTTTAGAAATCTACATACAGGTATATGTTTGTATCAGAGAAGGGAGCCTTTGGCACATGTAGGTGCATCCTGCTCTTAAAAGCCTAAGTTGAGGACATCTGTTGTAATACTTAACTGCTGTGGAAGTTTGTTCCATGCTCTCACAGGCCAGTCTGTAAGGAAGTTCTAGCTTCTGAGGAAAAATCTCCAGCTATTTGATAGTACTGCTCACAAAGCAGAACTTCGTCAACTACCACATTGTTTCCAAATGGGAAGAAGTTCTCAGGTCATCTCTGAGATGTGCTTGACCCGGTCCACCAAGAAAACTAAGGACTGAGTCTTAGAACACAACTGCACAACCATGTAGGAAGGCAGTATAGACAGCAAGAGAGCTGATTGAATATGCTCCTGGTCTCCTTTGCTACTGAGGGCCAATGCTGCAGATCTCTGTATTAGCTGGAACGTCCTACAGGCTGATGGCTCCATGCCCAGGTATTCTGTGCTGATGGAGTCCAGATGGGAAGCAGCAAGGGCGTGAATCACTGAGGCCAGGTCCCTTTTGAACAGGATGAGAAGCAACTGCTGATCCAATTATTTCTTGCCCTAGTTTTTATGTTTCTAAAGTGGGGACACTTAACTACCCCAGGGGCAACTAATTATTAGTCACAAGAAGTTAAGGAAATGTCCTAATTCACCAAAAAGAGATTTCATTTTTGTATTGGGCAAAATGGTGCTGAGATCATGTAATCTTGGCTAGCATCATATTGAAAACTAAATATCATCACTGATAAAACACTGGAAAAAATGTACAATTATTCATCAGTTCTATTGGATATCGGCATCTCTCTGATCCAGCAACATCTGCATAAAACTAAAGTGAATTCGTTCATTCACTTTGGGCAACACCCCACAAGGGTACCTCATTCCTCCCCGCAAACACTACAATATGCTGTGTCCCTGGCCAGGTTGGATGGGGCTTTGAGCAACCTGGTCTCATGGAAGCTGTCCCTGACCATGGCAGGGGGTTGGAACTAGATGATATTTAATGTCCCTTCCAACCCAAATCATTCTGATTCTGTGGAATTAATACTAGCACTGGAAATAGGAAAGAAATGGTTACTCCTTATCAGAGACAAGGGAAGTACAAACAGTAGAGCAAACATCTAAGCCTATGTCCAATAAGTCTAAGGCAAAAAGGAGCAGGCACTGGAAAGAGTATGTGGTCAGGAAAAAGAAGTCTTAATAGGCACAATTTCCTTTATCATAATTTAATGAAAATTCAATAATAAAATAGCGATAAGTTTCTTTACTTCCTTATCAATTAAAAAATCAGTATTATGAATAATGAATGGAGAGCATTGTTTTAGTTATATCCATCCTCTATAGAGAACTAAATGGTCCAGGTGTTCAATTAGAAGATTTTAATTTTTTGGGGGAAATCTAGGCACCCTATAAATGCATCTACTTTTCAGCTTCCTTATTTGTACAAGCCTATTTCAGAAAAGCCCTTATTGTGTTAAACATGTCTTATTAAAAGCTTTCTATTCTAAAGAATAAACACTTTTAGGGACACACTTTTTCAACTCCTTTTCAGATGTATAAATACACCATATAGCCTTTTAAACATGTAAGTACAAAAAATCACAACTTGAAACACTCTTAAAGCATAAACTTCTAACTGTTACAGAAGGTTTCCATTTGCTTCCTCCATATGCAGGTAGTATCCAAAAAAGTTTAAAGCTGGTTCTGTAGCTGTTGAGCACAAATGCATTTAAAGGCAGTGTATGGAGCAAAAAGGAAGTGTCAAAAGGATCTTAAAACAAAGAGCAAATATCTGTAAAATTTCATTATTTCAACTTGAAGGTTAGCAATACATTGAAGGTTTGATATTCAGAACTGGTCATTTGTTCTCTGTTCTCACCGGAATGCGGTCCTGTGGGATTGTGTTGCATACCTAGCAAGCATCTGGAGTGAAATAATGGAAACTTCTAAAGGGAGTCCTACTTGATTTTTGTATTTAGAAGTGAGATGAACATAGTATGAGGGGATTCTTAGGTCCCTATAGGCTACTCTTTCTGAATAGGAGACAGAAAATGCTAAGTGAAGAATCACACTGGGCCAAACACCAAATTAAGCATCATTGTAATGCATATATTTTCTGTACGCTTGAAATAATTCCCTTTAATTATCAGCTGAACCATACAAGTGGATAGGACTTCCATGCTATTGCATTCTGCCCTGCTCTGCTTTGTTCATGTTTCCACCCTACAACCACGGAGTGCTGACCCTACCTTCTAATCCGACATGATCAGCATGTCCTGTGCATGGGAGAAGAACATTAGATGCACATTTAATTTAAAAAGTAAGGAACTTATCTTGATAGAATAAACATACAGCTATGCTGCAAGCCCCAACACAAACCAAGGCAATGTGAAAGGACAGAGAAGCATAACCAGTTGCCAAAGTTTCCACTGCTTTATGTGGTAGATAGCCTGAACACAGCAATGCCTTCTAGAATAGGTTCTAAATGAGAGTGGGCTGGAGATCAATGTATTTTCAGGAAAAGCAGACCCTGAAGCTCAGTACCTACTGCTCTGCCTGAGTGTTTTGCTGCCCTTTCACCAGCCTGGGTAGGTAAATGGAGGTAAGAGTAGAAAGACAGTGATCCCAACAAATAAATGCAAATGGCATGATGGCATTGCATTTTTTTGAAATTTCCTTCCTTCCTTCCTTCCCTTCCTTCCTTCCTTCCTTCCTTCCTTCCTTCCTTCCTTCCTTCCTTCCTTCCTTCCCTTCCTTCCTTCCTTCCTTCCTTCCTTCCTTCCTTCCTTCCTTCCTTCCCTTCCTTCCTTCCTTCCTTCCTTCCTTCCTTCCTTCCTTCCTTCCTTCCTTCCTTCCTTCCTTCCTTCCTTCCTTCCTTCCTTCCTTCCTTCCTTCCTTCTTCCTTCCTTCCTTCCTTCCTTCCTTCCTTCCTTCCTTCCTTCCTTCCTTCCTTCCTTCCTTCCTTCCTTCCTTCCTTCCTTCCTTCCTTCCTTCCTTCCTTCCTTCCTTCTTCCTTCCTTCCTTCCTTCCTTCCTTCCTTCCTTCCTTCCTTCCTTCCTTCCTTCCTTCCTTCCTTCCTTCTTCCTTCCTTCCTTCTTCCTTCCTTCCTTCCTTCCTTCCTTCCTTCCTTCCTTCCTTCCTTCCTTCCTTCCTTCCTTCCTTCCTTCCTTCCTTCCTTCCTTCCTTCCTCCTTCCTTCCTTCCTTCCTTTCTTTCTTCTTTCTTTCTTTCTTTCTTCTTTCTTTCTTTCTTTCTTTCTTTCTTTCTTTCTTTCTTTCTTTCTTTTCTTTCTTTCTTTTCTTTCTTTCTTTCTTTTCTTTCTTTCTTTTCTTTCTTTTCTTTCTTTCTTTCTTTCTTTCTTTCTTTCTTTCTTTCTTTCTTTCTTTCTTTCTTTTCTTTCTTTTCTTTTCTTTCTTTTCTTTCTTTTCTTTCTTTCTTTCTTTCTTTTCTTTCTTTTCTTTTCTTTCTTTTCTTTCTTTCTTTCTTTCTTTCTTTTTCTTTTCTTTCTTTCTTTCTTTCTTTCTTTCTTTCTTTCTTTCTTTCTTTCTTTCTTTCTTTCTTTCTTTCTTTCTTTCTTTCTTTCTTTCTTTCTTTCTTTCTTTCTTTTTCTTTCTTTCTTTCTTTCTTTCTTTTTCTTTCTTTCTTTCTTTTTTCTTCTTCCCCTCTGCCATCACTACATTCCTACTTCAGTGCATAGCTTTTCACATTTAAAGACAAAAGAACACATTTTTTTCCATTTCACTTTTTTATTAAATGTTTTATGGCTATCAAGCAGAAAAATAGGATGCCCATTTCTTTCTCCTAGAGAATACCTTGAGCTGCAACAACCTACACTGCAAGAATCCTGAAATTCAGCTCTGTACCAGGTGGCTTTCTGGCAGCATCTTTTTGAAGCAGCATGGGTTGAATCACCTGCAATTTCTCTTGACCTTCTCTAATTCCCATCCTGATGATAAGCAAGTATCAGAGGAGGTCATGGCAAGTACATCTTTGAACTATCAAATACATAATGCTTTTTAACCCCCAGGTAACAAGTGTGGTACCTGCAGCTCTGTTTGGAAGAAAAACTTCTGTGGACACTGTGTGCAGTCATAGATCTTGTCCTCTTGTCCATGGGCTGAGAAAATATGCTGCTGCAACTTGTTTGCTTGGACAAACACTGAAATATTAGACAAAGAACAAGCTTTTCATTATTTCGTATCGTAAGTGAAGAGTTTTTTATTAACAATTTCCCAATAAAATTGAGCAATTCCAGGATATAAAATTAGGCAAGTGCATTCAGATTTCACCTTACACTGTTGCTATAATGCATACCAATGAATGTCATTTATCTACAAAGTGTGAGGCTTCTTCTAAAATAAATGAATTGAAACAGATCCCTGGTGTAAGGAAAAAACCCAACAACTGACCAAGAAAAAAAAAAAGACCCTGTCAGGATAACCAATGAATATTTCAACTATAAAGTATCTGAAAATGCCATTTCCTGTTCAGAATTATTTCTTCATCCTTACTGCACTTCGATTGAACACACACAAAACTTATTTCCTGGCAACCAACAGGTTTGAAAAGCACAGATGCCAAAGTCCTGTTTTACTCTGTGTACCTAAAGTTAAAGCTAACAAACAGCTCTGTATTTAAATGTGTTAATGTTAAAAATTATATCCCACAGCTATACTGGGGCAATGTCTATAAATGTGAAACAGAACTGCAGGTAAATTCTCTTTGGATACTTTAAGATCAACTCTGTCTACACACTGAATGCAAGGGTTTCAATAATATAAACATGTTCAATTTTAATGACTACAAAACAAGGCCCTAAGACCGTGTAACAGTTTACCTAGGAGACATACTATTAATAATTAAATTGTATATGCCAGAGGCAGTGTTTGGGTTGGCAGCACTGACTTCTGATGGATGCCTGGTGCACTGTGACCTAAAAAAGTTTGCATCTACAATATTAATCTGTATAGGCAGGGAAAGGATTTATTAAAGATGTTGGCATTTGACTTTGACTCCACTCCTAATCATTAAAATTATTCTAATTGCAAGGCAACAAAAAGCATCAGAATATTGTTCTTCTGAGTCATACATTTTAATCACATTTCTCATTACCCTGGGAAAAAAAAAGATCAGATTCCTTTTTCCATATAAAACTTATATTGGTGATTTTTACTTCTTGTTAATATTCTAGCAAGATGTGGTGAAGTAATTTAATGTCATATTGTTAATAAAGCATCATTGTTTGTGATTAATGTTCACTGTCTATTTACCCCATCAGCAAAAAGCAAGAAGTATTTCACACAGATTGGAATCAACTTATCTCCATACTCTTTAACAAATTTCACAAGGCTGCTGGCTCAGAAATGGAAGGATTAATTTTATCAGGCATCTTGGTCACATGGAGAACCCTCAGTGGGTACTCTTTACATATGCAAGTTTTTATGCTGCATTTACAAGACCCCAAAACTGGAAACGCAAGATCCATGACATTACACTGAAAAAAGATCACACCATAATGTGTAAACAAAATCCAGGAAAAAAAAATGGTAGAATAAATAGTAAAACTAAAAACTTGAAGGAATGCCTAACTGAAAGAATTATTGAAGACAGACACTTTACAGACAAACTGTTTGTGGTGGTACTACCCATGCTCAGACAAGCTGTGCAGTGAAGAGGAACTATGTATTTTTTTAGATTTTATAACCCACGGAAATGGGTGAAATCTGAACACAGAGAGGAAATAATCATCACCAGCCACTGTATCTGAAAGATGAAAAATTCAAATTTAATTTTCCTTGGTAGCACTGCCTAGGTTTCACTGGGCGTGGAGCTGCCAAACAAAGAGGAGTAAAATGAAGGTATTAAAGGGTCTATTTGCTTATCAATGAAAATCCTTCACTTCCGTTAATGGAAAACAGAAGCCTTGAATGGCTTCCAGAATTAGCATGCCATTGATGTGTGAATACCCAAAGTGTGTTTTGTCATGTTTGTGATTATCTTTGATTTTCATCTTTTAAAGCGAAATTGGGAATGCAAGCTACATAGTAACACTCATGTTTTAGGTTATCATTTTATGAAATGTTCCATTAGGAAGTCCTTAAAAAAACTCACAACAACTCAGTAGGCATCCTTTTAATGTGTTTTCATTTCCAACAATAGCATTTTTCTGTTCTTCATTATGGCCCAAACACTGCAGTGCTTAGCCCTACTGGGTCAAGTTATTTTCTCACTTGGGTTTTACTACTGAATAACAGCACTGACTTGGGGAGGATTATTCCACACTTGGACTTGTGTCAGGGGACAGCAGAACTTGACTTGTGGCAAGACAGCATGGTTTGCTTTCTAAAGCATATTACAAGGGTGTTTCTTCTCACCACAAGCCAGCAAACGCACACATGTCGGCTTTCTTACCCCATCAGAGGAGAATGCTGCTGCATAGGCTATGCCTGGGAAATTCTGCTCTGAGTTTTATGGGTTTAGATGAAGCATCTGTAGCTTTAAAGCACAAATTTATGGACAGCTTTAACCTTGGCAGGTTTGAAACATGGACGTAATGAACATGATACCGTGGAAGGTAACAGACTATCACTTCTGTAATTAGAAAAAACTCAAGCTTCCGATAGAAAAGCTTGAAATGCACTTCTTTCAGATGGATGACTGACCTTCCAAGGAGCTCAGCTTTCTAAACGATTTCTAATCAATATTATTAATGAGCAAAATGTAATGTTCCCTCCTAAAGCTGACCTAAAGCCAGCACACAACACATTTTCTCAGGGAGTTCTGCAAGGTCAAGCTAAGGGCATGACTGGGACAAGCAGTGATGGGCTCCTACCTGTAAAGCACACGGGACATTTGAAGGTGCCCCCCATGCCTTCAAAGCTGTGCTCTATCAGGTGGCACTGAAGTTTGGCAGGAGAGTCGAATGTCTGATTGCAGAGTTTGCATTCGTGGTTCAGTCCTTCATCTGCAGGAGAAATCAAAGGAAAACTTAAATTCACCACAGACCTTACAAAGAAAGTCCAACACAATCTGTGAACTGGAACAGCTTTTTGTTTTCCTAAGCTCAGGAAACTGGATGCCCCTCAGCGCCTACAATTGCTGAAGTGTTCTCTTACCAAGAATGTCTCAGAATATCCAAAGCTTGACTGGGCATTAAAAGCACAGATTTTCCACTTATAATTAGCACTAAGCAGGAATGCAGAGCATTAGCCTTCAGTAGGAAATGATGACTATGACCTGAAACATCATTTCTTAGCAGAGCCACCCAGTCACGACCAAAAAAACAGCACGTGAGGAATTTAATGCTGATCACACATCATCCTGTCTACCAAGGGTAAGAGCTGTGAATGCTGTTTTTGGCACACTGGCTGAGGTGGAGTTTCTTGTAACCAGTGTGAGAAGGGTGGGTAGTTTATACCCTCACATCACTCCTACTCCACATTCCCAGTCCTGTGGGCATACATGAAACCTTTTGCAAGCTGCAGGATTTCAAACCTCCCTTTGTGACAATCCTGGATTTTTTTCCCCGCTTTATTTGCATTTCTCCTCTGAACAGCCCAGAGAAGTCCCCACGCGCCTTCTGACGCAGCTTTCCCGTCCATGTCCTGTGGCTTTAAAACCCTTCCCGCTCCCTGCCGCTTGTTCCTCTGCTTCCTCCCATTGTCCTCCAAGGCCGGCTGGTGCCTGGCACCAGGTTCCCTTCCTGAGGGTGCTGCAGGATTCATCCACTCCGCCATGAGGGCAGTCAGCGGCTGTCCTACTTAGAAACAGTTGCTAGGTAAGAAGTGGCTTCCAGCCCTGCTGCAGAGGCCTCAATTCCCACAGCGCCGCTTAGAAAAGGTCCTTCTGTGTGTCACCGGTGTGCTACATGAGTAGCATTGATCTCGCAGGTAAATACTGTATCGGATTATTAAAAAACAAGCAGGAATGGAGTGCTTGGTGACTAGCGCAGCTCCCTGCCATTTCTCACTTGGGAAGGGGCGGTTGAGGGGAATGCCCTGCCCATGCTGAACAACTAAATGCCAGGCTGCCAACCTCCCGCCGGACACAGCGCTGCCTGCAGTGACGATGAGTGACCCTGGGATGGGCATTTGCGAAGAATAGTGGGAGCACAGACAATGTTTTGCATCCCACACGACAATCCTTTCCACTGCTATAAAGAGAACACTACATGGCTTCTGCGGCTGAGTGCGGGCACATTCCTGACCCAAATGACCCTTAGTGACTTATAAGAATTGAAAAAAATGTCAGTGGTAGCCCCCAGCTTTCACTTCTTGTTAGTCCAAAAGCTAAATTTAGCCTTCGCATAAGTCATGGCATCTCTAGCCAAAGGGGGGGAATTAGACAGTGTGAGCTAAGCCAGGCGGTGGTGGCCATTCTGCAGGTGGGACTACTGAAAGTTACCATTGTGTGGTTTCTGTGACGTGTCAGAGCTCTTCACAAGGAAAAGGGACTGATGAAACCCAACAAAGACAAAAGTTTACACAAAATGACATCACTCTCATGCAGACACAGCAAACTGCAAACTTTCTTTCCTTTTCTACACAATCCTTCCTGAAAGCACTGTTCAATGTTCCTGACTACCTCTGTTGCATATAGGTAAAGCCTTATAAAGTGCCTTTTTACCCTTGTAAAATCATGGCTCAGGCCTGCTACTTAGGCTAAGTAGAAGGGAACTCTAGGAGAGTGACTCAGCTGGAATAGGGGTAGAGGGACGTGAGAGATGTGAGAGACGTGAGAGACGTGCTGCGAGACTGCCGCGTGTCCACATCGTGATGTACGGTGGTTGGTTGACTTGGGCTTGTTGTGCCTTAAAACTGTGTAAACTGGTAACGGGCTAACTGCTTAAAAAGGCCTGGTTTTTGCAATAAAGGGCTCTCCTTTGCACCTGCCTGGAGACTGTCGTTCAGCATCGTCACATACCTCTACATGCTGCAGAGCTTTTAGAGGGTGTGAAATGGAAGGCCTGCTCTGAGTGTTAGCTGAAAAATGTTGGTGGTCCTGGCAATCCCCTGCCCACAGACTGTTGCTGCTGAAGTGCCTGTCTCTGTTGCCTACATGAGACAGAAGAACTTGACTCCCAGCCTGCCTGACCAGGCACCAGTTTATAGCTGGATCCATTGAGGACAGCTGTCAACACAAACTCAGGCGAAGGCTCAGGTCAATCTCAGCTATTTTGACACCATGGCCTCTCTGGAGAGACTGGAATATGGTGGCAACAGAGCACAGGCTGCTGAGGTACACGTCCCACCCAGCCACATACACTGGTAGTCATGAACAAAAGCTGATAAAATCCTTTGCAAAAGACTTCCGGGGGAAGGTTAAGGGTGGGTAACACTTTCTCATCTTGTAGGTGACACCTTTTATAACTCTTAATTTAAAAAAAAATTATTAAATATTTATCAAATATATGCTAACTACTTCATTAGCAGGGAAAATTTTAGTGGATTATCAAGAGTTGCCTGGGATTTGGCATTTTCCACCATCACTGACAAACCCTTTCAGTGTGTTCTGCCTTTGCTACTGCTGAGAGAGGACATGTACAGCCCATGCAAGCACCACCAAGGGGAGCATGAAGGAAAAGAACCTGGCAGACTCCAGTCTGTAGATCTAAGAGACACAGACACATCCTCCAAGGCAGGTTGTAAGCTGTGTACTTCCAACAGGCAGCAACCCACAGCTGCGGGCAAAGCTGCAGAACAGCATCCTGAAAAGAGGCTCAACAAATCTTATATAAATGCCTCTTCTTTCCTGAACTTGCTAATTAGTTCTGAGGACTGTACAGACTGACACACAGTATTTCTCCTATATGCATATCTTTGCCATGGTCATTACTGAACAGGTAGTACTGGAGATGTGAAAGTTCCCCACAATGGGCAGTTACAAGACAGGAAGCCTGTAAGGTGAAGTTTCTCCATCAACCTGTTTGTGCTGATACACACAATCAAAGCAATTAGGACAAAGGGAGCTCCATCTCAGGATCTTCCACAAGTCAAGGTGAAAATAATCGATGACAATTCTCAAATCACAGAGTTACTGTTGGCAAAGTGTAAATGAACCATGCTAATCATTCTTGAGCATGGGAACAAGGAATAGGAAGTACTTCAAACATTCCAAGGAAGAAAGACTTCCAAAAAAGAAATGTTTTTGTATGATGCTACAGAAAACAGAGAAGGGTTTTTTTTTGTCTTTCCATTACCTTAGTTGATGAAGAAGAAAGTAGGAAGAAAGGCATGCACTCCTGATGCCAAAGCAAAATTAATTTTAATTACACAGAAATTGTACTTGTTCAAGAAGAACTGAACCCCATTAAATGTGACCCTTATTGTATTTCCCATATTACTCGGATCCAAGGTGATTTCCTGCTCGCAAATATCAAAATCACTTTGATTATTCTATGTTGCAAATGTGATTTTCCTAAGGCTTATAAACAGGGTTTGAAAAATCCCCTCACCCACTCGCCTGGGGCAGATAAAAACCTTCCCCAGGCAAGAGACATCAATTTGTGCAGAATCTAAGTTTCTCTTAAAAATGAAATGCTTTTAGTCTCCAAGTTCTAAAGACCATATTTAAAATAAGACTGCAGTTGTATAACCAACAAAATAATATTTTTCCTAAGTCCCACTGTTTTCACCAATTTTGTGCACATCACCAGTTTTGTTTCATCCTTGGAACAAAGAGCAAGGTTCCAGTCCTTGAATTCAGGAATGTGAGACCAGCCAAGATTTAAATTTAAGGAAGACAGCTAAGGGTACAGAACTGGCAGAAGAATCAGAAGTGCTAGCTTCCATTCCAAACTTCAACACTGACATACTCTTATCAGCTTGGGCATGACAGTGTGGCCTGTATTTCTCAGACTATCCATCTTGAAAGAAGAGGTGCTAATTTTTAATTTCTACTTTAACAGGCTGACCTAATTACTATCCCTTAAGACTTTTAATACAACCAAGACAGTGGAGCTGGAGAAGAGTCCAAGACTATCTACCATACTCAGAAGACCCAGAATCACTGCCATCTGCCTTTGAAAAGGCTTAAGATTATATTTCTTGACACACAACTTGCCTGGACCACACAGCACTGTGGAAGGATGGGGGAACAAGGCTTTGTCCCTGTTCTCCGCCCTCCACAGACAATTTAAAAGCACAGTCAGCCTTTTATCTCCCACTGGCATGAAAGAGCCAGGATGTGGCATATCTTGCAAAGGTGCCAGATGTGGAAAGAGCATGAAAAAGGCTCTGTTTACGCAGTGGCCCCTGTCTAGCTCTCCATGTTTAGCAAACAATTTGATAGTGTGCTATGGAAGTGCAAAATATGATATCATTAATAAATAAAGGGCCAGTGAAATGTCACATTTTCTGTTTTCATTTGGGATAAATCTGGAATGGAATGGAGTGTCAGATACAGTCTAAAGGGCTCTCCTTCCCTGCAGAACAGAGCTGCTGCTCCTTCCTCTTACTCAGGCAGAAAAAAAAAAAAGAAAAAAAAAATTCAAAAAAAAAGTGCTGAGCAGCTTTAAAAAATTCAATCAAAATAATCTGCTCTTTGGAAAGGTGGCGGCTGACAGTAATTGGAAAATACTGTCTGACTCATTTATTAAAGTGAGATTCAGAGTCAATTGATTTAATAACCATTAGAATATTCTATTAAGGATATAATAGGTTGGCACAGCCCTATTTTTTATTAAGAGTTATAGGTAAGAAATAAGCAATGCTATGGAATTTTAGACAACTGCTGTATGGATTAGACTAAAAATATGGCTTGGAAAATAGGTATAAAAGCAGCAAGTATCAGGAGGAGGAATAGGAAAGTACATTACAGTGCAAATGAGTTAGCTGAAGGATGAAAAAGAAATGAACCTCTAATATAAAGCCTGCACTTTTCCAAATTTAACAGAAAACTACACACTGCATTCCCTGGTGTGGTACATCGTAAAACAAGTCAGCACGTCCTTCACATTATGGGCCCAACAACGCCATGAGGAAGGCAAGAACAAAGTACCCACTGTACAGCACAGAACTGGTGCTTACTGTTGCCCTTATGTGGTTGGGATATGAGCTTGGACATGGTTAAGACCTCGCAAGATGGATGGGAATGGTTTACCCACTGCTTGTAGTCAAATGAGTTTGATGTACGCAGAATTTCTGCATAAATAAATTGCTTTCCATTTGTAATCTTTATTCAGATAGTGGGAAAATGTAAACATGAATCAATTCCAAATAAATGCATTTAATATTCATATAAATGTTTAATATTTACACAAATATTAAATGTTTCAATGCAGGCAGGTAGATTTTAATTGAGGTGCAGCCCATTACCTCAGCAACTAACTTGACAACCAGATATAAAAGCAAATATAATCAGTCTTCGTGCTGAGCATATACTTATATTTGGGGATCCTCTTTGTATTGGCTACCCATGTACTGTGGAGTTACTGAGCAACTTGTACAGCAGGCAGGATGCTCCCACTTACACCTGCACCAGAGCCTGTGCTCTGGATGACCTGGCCCAAGTTGTGTTACAAACTCAAGGCACAACTTGTTAATTTAATGGAAGACCCTGACATTTCAATATACACTTTAAACAAGTGGAACCCTTTAAATAGCATCTAGACTTGTCCTGTGTTTATGCTTCTTGCTCTTCAATAAAAACAAAACTAGAGCAGCTACAAGCAAATGTTAACTGGCTGACTTACATGCAGCTGTTAAGTCAGTAACCACTGGGGGCCCTCTTATATTGTCTGATCAACACTACCCAGCGTTACCCAGCACCAATTTGTAACAGTTTATAAGTAACTCTTTCTCATCCTCGAGATTGTCCGGAAGGGTCCTTGAGCCTTCTACTCTGAATAAATCTATAGACAAAGGTCCTAGGATGATGATGCCCTCCTGGTAAATCATCATGAGGCTGGGTTCATGCTCAAAAGCATCCGCTAAGAAGTCATGTAAAATCTGCCCTCCACACACAACACAGGAATGAAATGGCCTGCAGGCCCTGTAGGTTTGTTTTTGGTTTTTTTTTTAGGTCTAAAACATGCACAGCTCCCACACTCAATATGTTTTCTTTGTAATGTTTTTACCAAGCAAACCATGCCCCTAAACCAATTTCTCTTTCTTCACATTGCTTTCATTCTTCCCTGAGCTAATTCTGCAGCACACATTTATAAGCCAGAGATCTGAGGAGTAAGGAAGCAATGCCATGGATGACAGCTAACCCCTCGGCTACAACATCTCACACAGAAAACAGGGGAAGGACAAAAACACCATACAACACTGTAATTTCCAGAGTGTACAGCCATCCATGATTCCTAGCTTATAGTGCTGTGCTTACCTGCATCTTTTAAATTCTACTGGGCACACACCTACACAACCATCAGCCTCCCTGTGGCACTTCAGACAACCTCATTCCTGCTCAAAATTTGGTCTTAGAGTCTGTTGTGGCAAGTATGTACCTTCACATGATAAAGAGCAAATAACAGCTCTTCCAAGCCTGGAAGCTGAAATGGAACAGTACCTGAAGTCTCCAGCACCCCGTTCCTAATTTCTCCCTGATAGCACTAATGCTTCTGCCATTATCAATTCCTCAAACATTATCAGAACCCCTCAAATGAGAAACTCGATCCATCACAGCGTTAATTTTGGAAGCTGACATAAAAAGCATGGGAATAGTGATAAAGGGGAGACAGTAAAGGCAAATCATACAGCTGGCATTTGCAGCAGGAAGAAGTATACAGCTGGAATTTACAGCCAAGAGAAGAGAACAACTTGACATAGAAAAACAGTTTTTGTTTAAGCCCTAACTAATGGTTCAATCCTGGTGAGACAGGATAGAGGATTGGATGGAAAGACAGAAGTACACCTGTGTTTGTCCTGGACTGTCCAGGGTAAGTCACCACATGTTAGGAAACAGGAGGCCAGGGGAAGAAAATACCCTCCCTTCCTCACTGACCCTCTAAGCACAGTTATCCTTCACACCTTCCTTCTTGTGCCACATACTACTGCTCATGTAGATGCCTGCATACTGGTCTGTGTTTATCCTTAATATCACTTTTAACCAAAACCATGATGTTAGCTGAAGAAACTCAAAACATCAGGCTGCAATGTCTTTCCCCTTGCTTTTTTTTTTTTTTTTCCTTCCAGTTCAGAATGATTTTTAGGCAAGACTCTGCCCATGCCAAGGAAAGCTGGTAGACAAGATCCTACCAACAATTCTAAACTCTTGAGTCATCAACAACTGTAGCCTCTCAAGGGGAAGGTCCTTGAAGGATACTAGCCTTCAGCAGCAGGAAGAGGATGGGAGCTGCACTGTGCTGCTGGGACCAGGCCACGCTGACTCCCAGCAGCACTGAGTAGGAAGCTTTATTCAACAAGCAGGAAATAATTCCTACAGCCTTCTGCAGTGTACTGCTAAAGCTACAGCAAAGGGTGCTGATCGATGGAGTGACAAAGAGCTGGGATCCACCTCCTCAATTAAAGCAAAAGTTCATCTCTCCAGGGACAGATTTTGAAATTAGATCTGCTTAAGGGAAAGCCAGTCTACTGCATCTTTCATCCACTGTATTTTTGTCTGAAGCAAGGGATGCATTTCACTTCACCAACTGTTCACTTTTTTGCTTGGTTGCACTCACTTTGGCTGCTTGTAAGTGAACTCTTCTTAACACATGTGCCTTGTATGTTCTATTAAAGCCACAAATTGTCTGGCTTCACTGAGGCTGGATGAAAATAAAAGAAGGGCGACTGGCAGGGCCTATTTCTTAATAAGTGTCATGTATTCAGATCAAGTAGGAATGATTTAAATACAGCAGGTCCCCTCTCCATCAAACAACAGCATTTTCTGCACAACTGGCTATCAGGAGAGAGTTCTGGAATTCTGCAATAGTGTTATTCACCAACTGATGGGACATGCATAATTTGCTACTCCCTGTCTGTAACTGCACCAGAAAAAGGTATTAAAATTCGTTCAGAAAAGAAATCTGTGTTGCATCACATAGCTACACACATTACAAGGTTACACTTCATCATTGCAATAAAATCCCATGTGATGGAGCTTATTTTGGAAACAATTTTGCTATGGGATATAAAAAGAAATTTAAACCAGTAGGAATAAGCTGAGTGGTATGAGTTATTTGTAGACAGATGATGCAGCTCAACATTTACCTTTTCAAATAGCACTTAGTGAGCATTGATTAAAAACTTGGTGACTGATCCTCCAAATGCTGGCATAACTAACTCAGGAGAGCAGGCCTCCCATCCTTCTCGACTCCTGCCTAGGCTTTTTGTGGGACAAAATTCTGCTGAGGTGCAAGGTTAAGCCCTCCATCCTCTCAGTACACAGTGAGATACAGATTATTATCTGAATTTTACAGATAAAGAAACCATACTCCAAAGCTGCATCCCAAATAGAGAATGAAAACTCTCACTAAATTAGTGGTGGAAGAATCAGACCCTGCTTCATCTGCTAACCATTATGACTGCAGTATTGGAATTAAGGTTGGAATTGAGTTTTTCTCTGTCCTCTTCTTTGAGCTAAAAGTCTATTTCCAGAAAAAACTCTTGGACAAAATCTTCTTTAGTAAAGTCAAATTGCAATTTGAATGGCTTAGAGGTTGCCTGAGCTAAGTAGATATTAATGATTTAATCAAACTGTAGGGGGAAAAAATAATAAAAGTGTCACATTTATATTCAGAAGAACTAAGCACAGTAAAAACTTAAGTAAAAACATTTTACTTTTTTATGAATTCAATTTTTTAAAAAATTCATTCTATTTCAGTATTTTTCTTTACTGTGTAGGCTACAGTTTTGTTTTTTTTTTTTTTCTTGCTTTCTGGTTGGAGAACTAGCTTTCTCAGTTATTTGTTGCTACATGCCTACTAGTAATGCCCACTCATCTGGGTCTTCTGGAAGACACTGGTCAAAGTACAGGTATATCTACTTTTGAGTTTTGCACAAAGAAAATATGAATTTTTAAGGTAGTAGAGGGTATTTCATGTTGCAGAAACTAAATGCAAGCTGTTCTAAATTTAGTGGTACTGGGAAAACATCTCATGTGGAGACAATCAAAGTGTCAATATTAATTCTACACTACAGTGGACCAGCAGTAGAAATTATGTTTTGTACACAAGTCTCATCAGGTATTTCTTTTGTTCTGAATATACAAAAAGGGTCAGAGTTGCCTCTTTCTTTTGGCATGAAGCTATTAGATGTTTTGAAGATAAAGTCTCTAAATGCTGAAATGCTGTTTATCTACAAAGAATCGCCTACTTATTCTTGAAAGATAGGAAAGAAAAAAGAAAAATGGGAAAAAAGAGTAGGATAGGATAGGGCTTTCCTGTTATTTTGGATATTTGACTCAAGAACATGAAGTAATAACAGTCTTTTTCATATTTCCTAATACATCAGATAGTATTGGTATTTTGTTTTCCAAATCTTAATGCTATTATATCAGTCAAATATTATTTGGCATCTTTTTACATAGGTGAGGGACACTTGGGAATGAGCAGCAATTTCTGTGATTTTGATCCATCTCTTCAACTCATTTAGGTGTGTATCAACCTTCTGCTTTCTTTCCCCCATCCTCCATTTCCTCATCCCCAGCCCTGAGAAAAAACAGGGAGGAAGAAGAGGTTCAGGCTGTGAAGGCCCTCAGGTCTATGCTGATAACTGGGCATTTAATTAGATTATTTTCATGTGAGCAAACTGCTTTGCCTGTTAGGGGAGATCTCTTTGTACAGCAATGTATTAAAATGATAAAGCTCAATTTAAAATAAAGAATTATTTATATTGCTCATCTGATTTAGTTTGCTGTTTTATTTAAGAAAGCATGAGAAAGCTCAATTTTAATTTGAGCTAACCTTTTCCTATGTTTCTCTTTGATTCTTCTTTAAAGCAAGCAAGCAGCTTTGGGCCCACATATCAAAAAAGAACCAGACTTCATTCTAAACCTGCTCCACTCTCCTTCCCCCTTTCTCTGCTGGTACTAAGACTTCACACTGAGCTGAACAAACAGCTTTTAGAATTTTTATATTGAAAGTTCTTCATTTGTGGATAAGAGAATAATGAGGGCCAATTAGTTATTCTTTCTCAATCAGTTACATGTTTGGGGGTTGGCTTTATTTTCCCAAATTCTAAATGCCTCTGTTAACAGATTTATTCTAAGCCTTGATCAAACCTAATTCCTCACTGAAGCAAAGACACCATTTCCCACCATGCTAGCAATTGAGGAGTGGTGCCTAGGAACACAGCCGCTCCTCCGGTGAACTTTGATGCAACACAATGGCAAAGTTCTGAACTTCAGATAATAAGGGAAAAAGAGGAAAAACATCAGAGTAGAAGAAATAGATAAGAGTTGGCTAAAAAGGGATGTATCAGACACATAAAGATTGGCTGGGGAAGGAGAACCAATGTAGTAGCAACAATAAACAAAAAAAGGAGGTAAACTGAAAAGGCAAATGGAGCTGAAGAAGTGGTGAGCAGAGGCAGGACAAGGGCATGAAACCTGTGTGAAAAGGCACAGCAAAGTCTCAATTTAACCTTCATTTGAAGTTCACTGAAGAAATGCAGAATAGCATACATATCCAGGCAGAGCTTGAGTAATTTAGTGCAGCTCCTATGGCAATAATGATAGATGTATTTTTACATCCAAATGTCTCAGACCAACAAAATTATCAGTATATAATTAATAAAAAATAGACAATTAAAAAGAACAGCATGTTACAAATATCAAGCATCAAACTTGGGGAAAAAATAGAGGACCATTATGAGAAAAATAAAAGTATAGGCTGTCAGGTCAGTATATAGCCTCTCCAGAAAAAAGTCATAGAACTGGAGAAAAATGTGGCCTGACATTAAATGACTATGAGGTGATTAACATCAGTGAGAAACCAAAAAACACTTGTAAAGCTCTGAGGAAATCTGAAATGTGATATGAAAACCATGCCTGTAACAGCAAGAGATAGGTGGCTGACCACTGTAAGACATTAGCCTTTTACTAAGACATACTCTAATAAATGACTGACAAGACTGCATTTGCTGGCTGAAATATTCTCCAAAAGGCCCACTGAGTTTTCATGGTATGTGTCAGTTCATTTAAACAAGAAGAGGTAGGAAAAACCAGAGAAACTCAGGAGGAAAGGGAGGAAGACCCAGTTCAACCCTACATGTAATGCTGTGTGTACAGGCACAAGGTGCCTAGCAGTCACTGAAACCAAATTTATTTAAGCCATGTGCTGCAGAATGATTAGAATGGGTTAAAAACCATGAGATTTAACTCAGTGTATGGCTGGAAGTCTGCACTGAGCAGTTTCGCCTCAGAGGGTTTCTCTGTAACGGGGAAAGTGAGAATTTCAATTTTTTTTAAATGAAGACTGAGATTTTGATGCAGCACTGCCATTTCAGGGGCTCAGGTTGAACAAGAAATACTGAACATTGTGAGACTTGTGATCAAATTGTGAAACTGTGAAACCTAATTTACCCAAATGAAATGGGGGACACAAAATTAATTCAGATAAATGAGGATTTTGAATAAGCAAGGGACTATTTAGTGCTTTTAACACACATCCTGGGACATAACCTCATTACAGATCAGGAGAGTTGTTCTGTGAGTTTGTGTCAGAGTGGAAGTGTCACTGACACAACAAATAAAACCAAAAATATCCTACTCCCTGATCGCTTATTTTGTGTTTCCATACACACGCTACACGAGCCTGAAGAATAATTAACACTGCTGAGAAGAAGCAGCAACAGTGGATGAGTCTCACTACAGCAGACCTCTCATCATAGCAGAAATACAAATGTACTAGTTATCGTAACTGTGTTATGTTAAGTAGACCTTTGCCCCACATTATTGTAAGTTAGAGGAGGGAAAAGGGAAAAGGAAGATGATATCAGCATTCTTGATGATATTTTATTTATCTGCACATACTGTTGACACGGTTGAAGAATAAGCAGAAGAATGGAAGGAGACGCACAAAACACTTGCAGACACAGGATTTTTTTATTACATTTCATCAGGGACAAAAAAGGGAAGACAGTGAAGACAGCCATCTCTTTTACAGAGCAATCTCCAGCATTAAAGCTCACAAAAAAAAAGAAAAAAAATTCAAAGTGTATCTACCACTATCTTGTAAAGATGCTTATAAAGCTTATAAAGATGCTGTGAACATTTTTGTTGTGGGTAAATTTTTAATTTCTTAGCTTTATGAAACAATTTGACCAAGACCTGAGCACGCTTATTTAAGCTGTCATTTAAATATTGCCTACCCTGACTTTTTGTAATAAATGCCAGCTCCAAAAGATTTTTTTGCATCGTAATTTTATTATCCAGTCTCTTAATGATATTAAGTAAGAAAAGCATTTCTTAACAGAATGGTACTAGATATGCATTTAACTTGCCTCGTCTTTTTTTTTTTTTTTTTTTTAAAGCTGGAGGGCCATTATTTGGAGACCCTGATGATGTTTAAAACAAAGCATCTTCATCAGAAACCTCACAGGCAGCAAGTTTCTCTACTTACTCGGCATGTTATGCTTACTTGTCAGTCTTTCTCCAAACAAAGTGGGGAAAACAAGCATATGAGCTGCAAAGATGTAAAGCAGATAGAATATATCCCCCAGCCCCTTCAATTGCTTCCTTCACCTCACTCAAGAAGCAATTTTAAATGTATTAAACCTGGAGGTGAGCAGAGGGATTTAACATGAGGCAGGATTTGAACAACAGAAAATAAGGTCAAGGAGGAGTATTACCCCTCTAGTCATATTTGGAAAAACAGGGGCATTTTAGAAGTAAAAAAAAAAAACAACAGGGCAAACTCACTTGCTGTGCTCTGCATCACTCTGACCAGCAAGAGCCCACTGTTAGATTTTGCAATGCATTTTGCTAGGCGAAGCATGCAGATTTGGATCCCGTGACACTTTAGCAAATAAGCAACATATTTTGTTGATGTTCATTTCTGTTTGACTGCTGGACTTGATAAATGACATGGCAGCAGAGAAGAATAAAAATTGCTGTGTTAAATCCTTGAAAATTATACAGCAGAAAAGGTGGGCAGCCTCTGTAGGTCAGCTGGGCACCAGAAGCCAAAGATCAGAACTGGAAATAATAGTTGACAAGGAATACCCACAGAGCAGCAAGGAAACTGAGGTGGGGCAACGGAACTGAAAGCCACATTTGTGAGCTTTCTATCCACCCCCTTATCTTTCCAACATTTTATCTATGTGACTGACAGACCCTTTCTCTACCCCCACCCCAAAAAGATTCAAAGACAACAAGCTGGGTACGAGGAGAAAAAAAAACAACTTGAAATTGAGTTATAGCAAACAGAAAGTTGGTTGATATACCAAAGTACCAGCATTTCTCAGAAAATAAACCACTCTGAAGGTCTCAGTAAAGAAGTGACAACAGCAGGGAAAGTCCAAATTAAAGTTGTTTCTTTGCCCTTAATTCACTCGGTTGGTAAGATATCACCTCATGTATAGTATATTATCTTTGAATTATACATTCTGTGCTCTTTGTGCCTGAATCAAAACTGTCACATTGGGGTAAGTCATTATGCCTGCCAAGCAACAGGTATCACCATTAATTCCATGAGAGGCCCTCATGAAAGAAGTGCAATGTTGCACGGCCAAAGTTTCAGTGATATCTCTTCCCAGCAGTGCAAA
This sequence comes from Vidua chalybeata, assembly GCF_026979565.1. Taxonomy (NCBI): domain Eukaryota; kingdom Metazoa; phylum Chordata; class Aves; order Passeriformes; family Viduidae; genus Vidua; species Vidua chalybeata. The sequence continues at coordinate 107,080,189 of NC_071530.1, forward strand.
ACAAATGAGTGTTGGAGAGAAGAGTTTGCCTACAATCCTGAACATATGCTTGCCTTTGTGATGGAGGAAACAGCAGAGAGCTAGCTAACGCTGCTAATAACACTGCAATGGTTTCAAGCATGGGCAAAATATATTATGATGCAACTCTTATAAGGTTAGTGCAGCAAGAAACAAATGTCCCTCCTTAGGTCATTTTACCTCTGATAATAAGAAGAGTGCATATGGAGGGTTGACTTATTTCAGGAAGGTGAATACCAATGAAGCACACACCCTTCCGTGTTAACATGCATGTTTTGCAGTGTATTTTTTAAGATGCCACATGAATGATACATGCAAAAGCAGCTTGACTTCTCAAACCTAGTGACTGCCATTGGAAACTTGGTGTCCATCTGCATTTACACACCTTTCAAAAGGATAATCCAGCTCTCTTCAGTGGCACTGCAGAGGCAGAGCCCTTTTTGCCCCTTTGCTCCCTGCCCATGCATGTCATTCCCCCAAGCCCCCTCACTGCTTTCACCCAAATATAAATAAAAAGGAAAATCTGCTTCATTACATTTGCTAGCATTAATTGATGTTTAAAAAAGTCTGTTAAAAATAAAGCCCAGCAGTGACATTTTTCTTTGCTAAAGCACGATAGCAGCACATTACAAACATTACAAAAAGGTCCCCTGATAAGATTGTGAAGTTCCACTCTGGCAGTAAAAAGCATCTACTGTATATTCCCTGATTTCCTTTTTTAAAAAATTTTATTTATTTATTTAATCAGGATAGGTCACAAATGCAGATAAAACTCCCTGTCTCAGCAGCAGGGTTGCAGCATTGGATGAGAGCACTGGATGGACACAGTGTATTTTTAGCATTTGTTTTACCCCGGTCAAATAAGTGTTCCTATTTACTGGTGGCAATGACGCTCACAGCTATTCAATCCCAGCTTGACATTTTCCCTATGGCTTCACCTCTCTTGCTTTTGCATGAGTTGGGTGGTTCTGAAGGATGCAACACTTTGTGCCCAGAGGTCCTTATGACATTTTAGAACAATGCATTAATCAGGCAGCTGGTCTCCTGAGGTACAACCAGAGCAGCAGAAAAACTAAGGAACCACAGAACCCAGCCCACTCACCCATTCTCCAAGAAATCTCTCCCCGTGCCAGCTGACATACCGGTTTCTGGGAAAACAGTCTCAAGCCAAGTAAAAGACTGCATTGCCTTCAGGGAAGGTGAGCACAGATGCTAAATTAGGCCTGGCAGGGTTGCAAAAGTGGGGAGAAATAGAAACAAAGGGGTCAATTGTTTTCATGTCTCTGGTGTTGCCTACCAGGATAAATATAGTCTCTCTTCTCTTGCCTCTCTCTGTACTCAGGGTTTTGTAAAATGGCCTGAGAATCTGCAGAATCAGGCCCCTAATCATGTTGCTTGCGTAAGCTTTGCAAAAACCTTAATGTCCAGTCCTTTGAATTTTCTTAAAAATGTCCTTTTCTAGACCATCTGAAGATGTCTGAGAGCAAAGGAGATGTGGACAAGTAAGCAATTCTCTGGTTGTAACCTGTCTGAATTTGAAGAAACGAGAAGAACAGCAGAATATACTGTCACCTGGCCTTTTTACCCATTCCCCACAGCTCACACTATATTCCAGGCAGGTGGCCCTAGCCCAGAGAACCTCCCTGTGTGAGGACAAACAGCCAGAAAAAAATGTGACTGGGAGTACAGAATAAGGCATATATATTTGTGCCCTTTTTTCTGAAACAAACAGTCACTCCAGGCAAGCATGGCAGAACTTAGATGTTGAAGAGGACACAAAGCTGGACAAGGTAGAGCTGTGCAGGGGTCCTGACAGCATTTCTTCAAAGCACAAGAGCCCTGTGACAAAAGATAATGGGACATTGGCTCTGACTCCAGAAATAGGTGTTCAAAGCTGTGAGCCTTTAGAAGAGCACAGAGGTAGGGATAAAGGAATCTCAACAAGGGAGCTTAAGCAGGGTTAGATAGAAATCTTTGAAAATGATCACAGGATGTTTATACTTGATAAAGGGGTAAAAGTAACACAAATAAATGTAAGTAAACCACATTAAATCAGTATCCAAAACCAGGTTGGTGGCTGCAGTTGTCTAGTCTGAGGAAAAACAGCGTGGTTAAAGTGAAATGTAACTTGGCTTCTAATAAGAGTACTGGCTGTAGAGGTGGAAAGAAATGGAGAGATCTTTGAGATGATGAGAAGGAAAAAGCAGTGGGATTTAGAGACGGGAATGGGTGGATTAACGGAGCAAAAAGGAGCCAAAAATAACAGGGTAGGAATATTGAGAGAGAACATTACTGACAGGTGTCTGCTAGTTATAATTATATATCTCTTCTAATGCCAGTGTTATATTAGACTCTATCTTAACACAGACATTATTTCTGTCTTTGAAGCTCCTAATCAAAAAAGAAGAAGAAATACTTTCTGCCTTTTACAGGACTTAACAATCAAGCAGTGAATGAAGTACACTGCAGAGAGAGAAGCTGTAAAAACAGCAATATGGATACATGTGTATTAATAAAAGATACATGCATATGCATTTCAAATTGCATATAGAAATGATGCTTGAACTGCTACTTAAATAGGATTGCTCCTGAAACCACAGCTGGAGCAAGTCTTTAATATCACCTTGAATGAGGAGGAGTAGGCATTTTTCCCCTGATCCAAGCCTAATGGGGCTGCACAGGAGAAGCAAAGGTGATTTTATGTGAAGCTGGCAAATACTTTTTTTTGTAGGAGATTGCAGTCAGCTTGATTGTTGTGTTTTACCAGCAAAATAGCTGCAGCTGCAACCAGCTACAATTAGGTACTTAGTAATGTGTTAACAGGTAGCTACGCACACAAAAATGAATTCCAGTCAAGGCAAGCTGAACTTTGATCCTCAACCTATCTTTTACAAAGCAGCACCAAGGGACAATGTTTTTTTCTTAGCAGCTTTCACACTGATACTATCACAACAATTAGTGCTTTTGAGACATGCTGGTGGGATTGACAGCTGGCTGATGACACAGCACAGCCTGGAGACTGCCATTAGATCATCACTATTGACAGGTTATCCGCTCGCTCCTCACTAGTGAAAAGTTATTCTGTATTTTGCAACTTACTTTTTTTTTTTTTTTTTTTTTTTTTTTAATGAAAATCCTATTTTGTTTTATTGACATCTAAACTGATAACACAACTGGCCCAAAAATGTGTTTCACAAGGGGCAATCCCAACGTTTTACTGCCATCATTACAGACAACCTGCAGGTATTTTTAGGGCAGATTTTCTTACCACCATATGGAAAAAAAATGCTGGAAGAGAATTTTCATTAATCCTTTTAACTGCTGTGTAAGCTGTGAAAAAGTGAGTGTGTGCATACATACACACAAATGTGTATTTGTCTCCATGTCAAATGTACGAATCTAAACTAAGGTGCAGGGAGCTCTGGTAAAGACCAGTAACTGTTGTAGAGGGAGAGCATTCCAGCTGAACAGAAGATGAACACAAGTTACTCAGGATTGAAAACAAGCAAACCATTCTGCATGCACCAGAAAGTAAGAAATACTTGCTTTCCCCAGATTTGTGTTTCCCAGTTGATTGATTGTGTCCAAAAATGTACATGCATGGTCTCTCCCAGGTTCTCTTTTTCCGTTCTTTTCTACACAATCTGTAATGTTTAGGAAGGGCTGAATCTCAGCACATGATTTTTCGTGTCTGGGAAGATTATACAGATTATTGTCTTCCACTCAACTGCATTCTCACAAAGTCAGAGTCACTACAGCTGTCTTTGAGCCCTCTCTCCTTCTGTGACATGAACAAACAGGGAAGACTGACACTCAGACACTACTGTGGTCATGTGACTGCTGCATAATGTGGTACCCTGAAGAGACAGGGCTTCATACATCCTCTGAGCTTTCTGGCTTTATCAGTAACATAAACAACAGCATTCTAAATATATCTCATTTAGTTACTTATCACTTTGAGTTAGGTGTGGGAAAGAAAAAGCCTCTGCTGTCCCAGATGCCCCAAAGACTGTCCCTCTACTGCCACCTGCTACAAGTCCCAGCCAGTGCTGAGCAATCTGCCTGATCCCAGGTGACCCCAGCACTCTTCCCCATGCTTCACTTCACAGCACAGGGGAAAAAAAATTCCAAACAGCCTGGCTGACATGCTTTAAGATCACCTGTGGTAAGAATTGGAATATGAGGTCACTGTTAGCAGGCCAGCATGCAGTGATTTACCAAGCAAGACAACTGTTATTTCCTTTGCAAAGTGAGCACTTAGAGTGTCTTTGCAAGCATTTGGGGCAGGGGCTGCTTTCTGCACTCCTCTGTACTATCGTTGTGTGTTATTGTGGTGCTGGTACTGGACTCCACACAAAACTGAAGTAAATTCCCTGAGTGCTGGTTTGGTTTTCTCTACCAATACAATAAAGGAAGCCAAACCAAGGGCTTCTTCCTGTATGCTCCACAATGCCTCACGATCACACTGACCTCCCAATGGATACCCACCATCTCACACATGGCTCTGATACTGTGCTGAATGAAGCCCTCACAGCAAACTTCTGACTGACCCTCTTGATTTTCAGGACCTTAGAATGGGGCTACCCATGACAGAACAGCTATCAAAACACTAAAAAGACAAAAGCCTAAAGCAGCAAAATGCTAAATCAAAACAGGCCATAGGCACTGGCCTCTGCTATCAGTTAGGGATATGAGGCACTGTTTCATGATAATGCCTTGAGTAAAATCCTTTCAGTAGAATGAGACACCTCTTCAGTGGGGAGTGGGTAGGGAGCTAGAAAATGGCTTATGACTTTCAAAAGTATTAAAACAAAAAAAATCTCTATCTATCTGGATGAAGAAAAGTATAATACTTTCTAATTTGGAGAAAACATCTCATGGAAGACACTAGACAGTAGCTAGGGGCCTCTGACTGACGGCTCTGGGGTCTTCTCTGTACCTTTGATCTTCATTATGAAATGTTAATGTCCACCACGTCAGGACTTGTTACATAAACATATCCCTTCTCTAACTGCTCAGTCCTGCCCGTTGCAACTTCCATTCATATTATCCATTTATATTTAAATGCTGACTTGGAGCTTATACCCAGAAGCACTGACATTTTTTAAAAGGAGCAGCTAAACTAGGGTAAACTGCTAAATATAATTTATTGATGATAAAGAGCTTGGTTCAGATTAAATTCCAGCAATTTAATAATGAACACATTCACATCCTGCATCCGGAATATGTATATGTATGTGTTTTCCCCTCCTTATTTAACTGGGAGAAGGGGGTCTCGGAATCTGTGATTTCCTGTTGATTAGATGTGAAGCAACCACAAGCACATATTTTTGATATCTCTATTAACAGACTGTTCATGTCTAACTGCAAAACTTGGTTGCACTTCTCTCAACATCTTTGCCCAAGACAGACCAGTAAACACAATTCCTCTCTCTATAATTAGCCTTTTCTCTAAGGGCCCTGAAGTAAGTCTGCATGCCGTAGATTTAATATCCAGTGCTATATCCATATGTGCTGCCCTTGCCTGGTCCCAGAGCATATAAACTCCCCTATTAGCAGCCTTGACTGCTTAATTATGCAGATTTTTTTTGTACCCGCCTGCCTGTAAAATTACTGTGTCTAACCTTTTTTTCCTCCCTCCTCTTTGCACCATGCTGGCCATTCTAATGAAATCGGCATAGGGGAAAGGGCCTGATTTGCAGTTATGGAGGCTGGATCGTACTGGCAATCTGTCCTTAGTGGGAGTTACAAAAGAAGTCAAATGCCTTCATCTGGTTCTCCCCTCTCATCCCCAAGGTGATTGAGTTCACTTCCTGATGCTTCCCAAGTTTTCCTCGGGCTGTCCAATCAGCGCATCCACCAGGGAGCCCAGCCTAGCTTGCAACAGTCTCCGTATCTAGTTACAGCCCCACCAGGGACAGTCAACTATCCACCCCCAAGCCTTCAGATGAAAACCTTTTCTAACAAGGCCGCCCAGCGCCAATGAAATAACACACATCTGCATATCCACTGGGTCCCATGTTTCTTGTGCTCATGGATTATGTATCTTGCAGCCTCTAATAAAGAAATGCAGTTCTTTGTTTAATGTTTATCTTGTGCTTGTTAAGCAAATGCTAATGTTGTATCAGAATGCTTTAGTGCTATTTGGGTTTTTGGTGATTTACTACAAGACAATCTGCTGTGAAGTAAATTTAGAGGGGAGGGGGAAGGAAAAAAAAATAACATTCTGGCTTAGAGCGAGAGAGAGAATGGTTTGACAGAGAAGGAGCAAGAGGCAGAGGGGAAGACGGAGAGCGCAACAGCTCCCGGTACGAGTTCCCTAACCTCCGGCTGACATGCCCACTTCATCACTAGCCAGTCCGACACCTGGAGGTACAGAATCAACCCGCTATGATTTCCAAAAGGGATGAGATGATAACTTCCCCTTCAGTGATAAGGTAAACAGTGTCCTGAAGGGTAAACAAAAAATAAAAAAGCCCCTTTTGTTGTCTGCCTTTGTGCCCTGATGGTTAGCACTGTGCTGTGTTATTCACAGACCACAGGGAAGCCCTAGATTTAATTGTTCATGCCTGGCTCTGCTAGAAATAGGCAAAAGAGAATATGAGGTATTCAGAACCCCCTTCTTCAAATTATTTTTTCTTCCCTCCCCCCTTAGGGAGGGGAAGAGAGGAGATTTGGAAGCTGATGAACAAATGAATGTCCTCTATTTACCCTTTGGCAAGACAGAATATAGACATCCACAGTGCTAAGTGCTCCTGTTAACTCTCCACTCAATTCCTTCAACACTGTTTTGAAAGAAGATCTAAGTTCTGGAATTCTGTTTATTTTTCTTCTACAAATGAATCGGGGTCAATAAAATGCAGATGTCCAAAAGGAGGAGACTTCAGTACTAAAGAGAAATGCAGCTGCCCACATACCCCCCTTCCACACCACAATAGACTTTTTAGCAACCAGCCTTTGTCACAAAATCAGTTGATTTTAAGGTCTGCATAAAATAAGGTTGCACAAGGTTCCGTGGGTCAAACCAGAATTACAGCTTAAAACAATTTTGTGGATGAACAATTCTATGCCTTCAACATGAGGGAAGCCCAAAAGATACTGATGAATTTCAGTATGGAGATATCTTCTGGAATCACAAAGGTATTGTGCAATAAGGCAGCAAACTCCTGTTTATTCCCTTTGCACACACATGCATTCTGAGCACATGAATATCCCATGTTCTATGCTCCTGTACAAGCATATCTTGTACCCTGCTGTCCAAGAGTGTGACAGTACATGAATGCATCAAAGTGCTACACTTACAGATGTACACAATTACTAATTGCAAACACTCAACATTTTAAAATCTTATATTGTTTATTCTGGCACTAGAGTAAGCTGGTGCTCAGTTTTCTGGACCGAGAACAATAGGCACTGAAAGTCTTCAATACAAAAAAAAATGAAAAGTATGAGAAATGGTGAGGTGAAATTATGTGAGGTTTTCTGCCTTGACCCCTTTTTATGAGCCTCGATTTTCATTTCAGTTAGTAAGAGGGACTCCATTTTTTGAACCCATTCAAACCTCTGTGTTAGCTCCTGAAACTGCTGATAAAATGTGCCTCTTCATAAATACCAATTGGATATTTTGGTGCTATTTATTAAGAAGGAGCTGAATTCTCATTTTGAACCTAAAATCTATTATCATGATCAAGTAGATTCATCTAAGATCATATTTGCTCTATTAAAGTGGAGGAATCTGTCTCACATCAGCTAGCACAGCACACTAAGTGGCATAAGAACACAAGCAAGCATCTTGTGTTTTTCTTCCACTGCCTTCTCCTTTCCCTGCTGTTCTTCATCCAAATTGAGTAAATTTTCATTTAAGTGGTATACTTAATTTTTTTGTATTTATTTATTTAATTTAATTTCTAGTTAATTTTTTTGGGTATTACTATACAAAGCCATCATAAGCTTCACACACTCCGCTAATGCGCCATTTATTACTAGATACAATTCAGGGTCTGGACTGTAACCTTTTAAAGCCCCTAATGATCTAGGTTTGGGCTGCATTTGAGACTTGCTCTCCATGTAGAGTCCACCAAGAAAATTGAGCTCAATAGGAACAGCAAACCTGACAGTGTTCCCATTTGAATCCTTCAGAGCAAGGGAGCTTCTCCATAAGCTGACTGCAGAATCTGTATCTGACCTGCTGACTTCAGCCAACTCTGCACAACAGCATCACCACCATGAACTGGCTGCATGTAAACCCTGTCAGAGACTTCATTTCCTCCCTGCAGTCTCCATCAGAGCTACCTTTGGTAATCACTACAGCTGAGAACACTGCTCAGCATAAATTAAGAAAGAGTCTCAAGGACACAACGAGTCTGTGGTGTATATGCTTGGCCTTTGGTATTGGAGATCTTCACCCTCCAGCTTGTGTTTCATAAAGAATGGCCATTATAAATTGAAAACTTGAACTAGTGGCCAGGATTTGTGTACAGATCACCTTACTGCAATGGTAAAGTCATCTTCCCTGTGAAGTCTGTGTTTTTCCAGTTTCCACATCAACAGTCACGTTGGCCACTAACGCACGTATCCCTGATAGCCTTCAGTTCCTCTTCTATAGCTAGCCATGCTTGTCATCTGTGTGTTATGATAGCAGCAGATAGAGAGTGGGAGATGTGAGATGCTCCTTTGTTACATGTCAACAATCCTTGTCTTTTTTTTTTTTTTAAGCATTATAAGAGAGTTGTACAGATATTTTCCATAAGCATTTAAAAAAGCATCTCTTAAAAGTCAATACTGACTGCTATGGATCTAAGAAGGAAAACTGCATAGGTATCAAACCATAGTAATGATGAACCTATATCCTAAATAGCCCTATGTACCTGCTTATCTGTTTTGTGTTGACAGATCATATCATAGAATCCTTGAAAATAGAGTTGGAAGGGACCTTAAAAGGTCACCTAGAACATCCCCCTGCCTTAAGGCAGGATCAGCTATGCTGTATAATTTAGATGACCTCAAACTAACGAAGCAGAAAGGATGATGGCTAAAATGCAGGTGGATTAAGCCCAGTTCTGAATGTATTGATTACAAGAAAAAGAGCATTTGAAAGCTGCTGTAACTGTGCAAGAGTCAAAGAAAACAGGTGGTTAACAAGCTGGTTAATCCAGGTTGTTTGCTGCAGGTGATGGAGTCAAGTGTTTCTGACTGTGAAGAATTATTTTCAGGATCTAGTCAGATCCAGACAGGTTTCTTGTGGCTGTGCAAGCTCTAAAGGAGATAGAGGGGTGTTTTATAGCTACCTGTCAGAGTCAATTTGCAAGAGTCACCATGAAGTCTTCAGTAATAGTCTCTAAGAATAATGAGTCTTTTCTGCTTGGATTTCAGTCTGTGATGTTTCCTGAATTTCTGGAAGTGACAAGACACACACAATCAAGCCTAAGAGTCAAATCCAAGTGTCTCCTATGTAAAGAACTGTGCTCTCTCAGTGTAAGATACCAATGACCTAAATATGACAGAGGAGAGGGAGTTTGGGTCCAAAACTTGCTACCTTTGACATTTACCTTCAATTCTGGGACATTATTGAGGGAGGATTCATGGGGTAATTCCCCACACCCCTGACCCAATAGGTCACAAAGGCCTTCACTGAAAGATTCTGCTCTGTTATCTGAGATGTCAAGGTGCAAAGGGAGAACCAGGAGACATGTAAGAAAAGCAACATGAATCACAGCATATTCAGGTACCAGGGTAGACAGATCTGTAAACCTCCATTTCTGCTGATCTGAACTGGGAAAATATTTTACCTAAGCATCTCATAGGTACTGATGAACAGGGCAGAGATGCCAGGCTAAAGCTCCATCCAAATAAACAATGATAATTCTGTGCTTCAAATAACATGAAAAAAAAAAATGGAATTACATTGGCAAGCAGTCATGAAGGCTTACCTTCTAAACCTGTTTATTTGGAGAGTAATTGTCTGTATTAGCTATTCAGGTAACAGTGATTACTAAAAGCTCTTCTCATCACTTTTGCTTACCATGAAGACTTATATTTTCACAAGCATATGAGCTGATAGCAATTCTGTCTGCCTTTGCCCCTGGAGGTAAGATATTTGCAGCTATGGGGCTTTCACTGCAGGCCCATGCAGTAACTGCACGTACTGTAGACTATAATCCTTGAAGAACTACAGTGTCTCTCTACTGATTTCTAAGTAAAATTCAGCATGTTAGCTTTAAGTTTTAAAGCCCTAGGTTTTTTGAACTGAGAGATGGTATTTTTCTTCATAGAAAATGTGACAACTCTGGTCAGAAATGCTCAAGTCACCAGCACTATTCTGGCACAACCAGGTGAATACTAATGCCAGGAGTTTTTGTTCAGGTATTTGTAGATTTAGACTTTGTTATCCAAAAGAGTTCAACAAGACTGGAATCTGGTTGCTTTTGGAAATGGCCTTCTGCGAGAAGCTGGTTGGCAGTTTGAGGAGTTCATGTGGCAGGTTTGTAGGACAAGCCGCCAACTGGGTAACATTCTGGAAAGGTTTATGTGGTTTTGTTAAATATTTAGTAAACTCTATTCTACTTTCGTGTCATGAAATCTGAGAGCAGCACAAAATCAGTTACTTAAAATTGAAATAGCAATGTCAAACTTCAGAATGGCAGAGCAGCTTCACAGGAAGCAATCCTCTCTTACCCACCTCACTCACATTTACAGCACTGAGGAAGCAGCAGATTGCATGACAAAATTTTTCTTGCTGATTTCTGAAGTGATAGAGACAGTCTATAGGGTGGGCTAAAGTGAACTGTGCAATGTAAAGGAGAAAACACAATTACTGACTGATCACCTCAAACCCTCCAGTACAGGATACCAGAACTCAACAATGCAGTGTAAAAGCCAGTTAATGACAGTGTTGGAACCCCTTTGGTCATGCTGACAGCTTCAGAAATGATGAGACAGTACGTATCAGCAGCATTTGTGTGAGTGTCAATGTCTCTGCACATATATTTATAAATGCATCTTCTCTGTTGTCCCAGTTGTTGGCAGGATCTTGGAGTACCTGAATGGGATGGGTATTTTGTGGAGTGTGCCAAAGTGTGGTAGGAGGTGGGATATTGTTAGGAGGTGATACTGGGCGGCCCATCACGGATGTTCTAAAAGGAGAAATGAGAACAGCTGCAAACCCTACAACACAATGTTGGAAGCTGAATTTTCTGATGGCACATTGCAGCAAACGCTACTTCTTTTAGCTGTATAAGAAGTGTCAGAGAATAGCAATCAACATTGTGACAGTTCTTTTGTTTTTAGCTGATTTTTTTTTTTTAACTACAAGCTCACTGCATTATTGGAACTCCTTTCAGTCTTAGAATACATGCTCTCCCATGCATTTTTCTTCCAGTCTCTGATGGGTTAGTCTTGTTTTTTTTTTTTTTTTTTTTTTTTTTGGTGTTTGTTTTTTTTTTGTTTTTTTTTTTAATTTATTTAAAAGCCCTATCAAATAAGGGTTTTTTTTCCCCTTCTTCTGAAAACTAATATTGGGGTTGAGGGCCAAACAATATAATGATGCAGTATTACTTGCATTATTCCTGAAGCTATTTGATTTTGACAAGCCCACATTTGGTAATTAACATGAGAATGCCCCCTTGGGCTGTTCTCCTGTTAGCTAAAATATCTTATAAATTACTGTAATAAAAGGAAAAAGTGAACACACTGCCTGTCAATGTTTCAACTTATCTAGCAGGAAGAGAAGACAATGCCATGATCTGGAAACACGCACACGCCAAATGGATGCATAAATTACACTGCCTATGCCCATCTGAACCAGTCACCTGTCTGTCAGTGAAAAATACACACATATAATAGTGTGTAGGAAAAGAAAAGTGCATTACTATTTGTGTGGCATTTCTGTACATGTGGAACAGCATCTCTCTGGTCCGCAGAGGTATTTCTAGCCCATTACCAGACAGAACAAACTGGTAATTTTTTTAGTGGAAGTGGTTGCCAATGTGGAGTGTGTCAGATGGCAGGATTCACCTCTTCACCTGTTCTGTTAGAGGTTGTGTCCATGGGGCTGCCTGTACTTGGTGCCATTGGAAATCCCGCTCCAAATAGTCTGAATGCCCCATGTCTACCGCCAGTTTTGCAAATACACCCTTCTGGTGCTTTGAACTCAGAGGCCGAGAGCCCAGCAGCTAGACTTACATAGCAATTTGTGCTGTCCTGTCATCTGTGGTAGAATAACATCCTGCAGCAAACATAAAAATCCACTGCTAACATCAAATATATTCAAAACTGGGCACAAATATAAACCACGCAAACATACCCTGCATATCCCAATGCAGCAGGCTGAATGCCCTTACACAACCTGTTCAAAATAATGGAATTTGACATGAAAGAAAGTACCTTGTATAATACTTCCTGGCAGGTACAATACTTTTCTTTATTTATGAATGCAGGTGCTGGCAAAAAAAATAGAAATGAGTGAAGGTTTTTTTCCTTAGAAGCATATTTTATGTTTTTTCTCTTCTGATTGCAAAACTCTTAATGCAGAATAGCAGAGAAACTGGGGGGCAAAGAAGTCTATGCCTTAAACAGGGCTTGTTTATTCTGTGTTTATTCTGGTTGTGAAACTGAAAGTACAGAGGATGAATCCATCAGACAAACTGACAAAGAACTCACATGACTAGTTAAAGGGTTTACTTCTTTCAAAAAGAAAGCATTAATTAAAAGCACCAAACATCCTGAAATAATCTCTGTGACAACTTATTTTCTAGGCTGTTTTGATCAAAGATTTGCCACCTTCACTAATATAAAGTACCAGATTGCTGCAAGAGCAATAGTTTTTGAGTTCGATCCTTGAGGACTCTTTTTATTTTCCTGTTAAAGGCCTTGCAAAATCAATGCCTATAAATCGTAGACTTATTGATAAAAATTCTGGGGCATGCAACTGAATGTAGATCAAAAAATGCCTGTGCTTAATCTATTGCAGACATAATTTGCTACTATTGCTGAATTTTAAAAGGATCTGATCCAAAGCAGTGTCACGTTCCCAGCTCTGTGCCATAGCCTACTGACATTTGATCACAAATATGACTGTGTTTTCCTTGTGACAGCTGGGACACAATGCGAGCCAGCCGATCCAGTTCCTCCTATAAAAAGCAGGACAATGCAGGAAGCTTGTTTGTCCCAAGCATACCACGCAATTTTATACATCAGGCTGCAAAGTTATTACATGCAGCCTACTAAAACTTACAAATGACCATTTCACCTTTGCTTTTTCTACAGCAGGCAAAAACTTAAGGAACAATTCTCTTCTGGATGAGTTTTCCAATGACTCGATGCTGCAGTCACCAGGTCAGAGGTAATGAGGGCTGCACAACTTACAGTGCCACAGCTTCAGCTTGGTTAGATCAATGGCCTACAATTACCTACAAACAAGTCAGACACCAATCAATGGTTTGTTATTTCCTGTAAGAGTTGTGCAGGGAAACTTTGCTAGGTCAGGGAAAATCACAGTGGAGGCAACGGCTGCACCTGCCTGCAGTGCCTATCATGCCAAAACACCTTATGAGTAACCTTGAAGATCCTGTAACATGGTTAGAGGCCACAGGGACAATCTGGGTTCCTCAGATGAGCCTGGCTTCTCTGGCCCGGCATCAGGTCTACAGGCTACTCTGCCATTATAAGCAGGAAAACCTAAAAGATGCTAATGAATAAAAAAGAATCTAGTTCAAACCTCAGAATGTAAAATTCCAAACCTGGGCACATCATGGCACCACAGCACAGCCTAGATCGGAAGTTTTATTTTTACAGCTATCATGGCACTAAAAACAGCAATAGGAGCCAAATCCATTCCAACAGATTCATTTATTTTTGAGGGATGTCAAAGGTGCCAGATTGATAGCCCTGGCGAGCAACATTTTCAATTTCTCTGCACACCAGGCGCAGTACAGGCAGCAGCAGCGCTAGCCTCCTGCCCGTGCTTCCCATCCAAGCCTCCTCAGTCCAGAGAGGGACCACCTAGATGCAGTATAGAGCTATCTCCGTATTACCTAGAGCTATTTCTGTGCAGTCAGCCTGTGTCCCCACTGCTGTGCTACAGTCAATGAAAGCACCACCCACGGCAGATGTGCTTTTGTGAGGAACATTTGTCTGCTGAAAACTGGAATGGGAACCAGACTCATTTGTGCGCAAGTCATCAAATGTCTAGGAGGTCTTAACAGCTGTGCTCACACTACCAAGGTGGTATGACCTGGCAGCAGTAACCTTAACGCTCCCATCCCTCATTATTAGTATTGTTTAGGGCAGACAATGTCCTACCTTTGTATAAAAACACCAAATGCAGGCCTTCTTGGACACAATTTCACCAGCTTTCTCAAACACCCCAGTTACACCCGTTACCTTTCTTGCTCACACAAGTGCCTGCTCCCTACCTTTTCAGTGATGTTTCTTATGCTGAAAATGCCAAGGGATTAGCTAGGAACAGCTCCTCTTTACAGAGCTATCACTCCAATTTTAAAACAAGAAAGAAAATAAAAGGCAAAGAAAATGGTTAGAGAATGCCACTTGATCAAATACGCACATAACTAAGCTGACATAAACATGCTTCCTTTTCCTGTAATACTTTTTTAAAAGTAGAGGAGCAGCGCAGGAGTCCTGCTGGATTTCCCTTAGCAACCTGACAGAAGCCCACAAGGTCAGCTAGCAGGAAGCGTAGAAAATTATACAGTGGGGAATTATCAGCTAAATTATTTCACTATACTCAGGATTTTTACTGTTCCTCCCAAGACAGTGGCCTCTTGCTACTCGCAATAGAAGCAAGAATAAAAGGACAGAAATGACAAAAGAAATCTTAAAAAATGCATATTTTATGTGCCTCCTGAAGACAGTGACTTTAATGCCCAACTCATTTTTTGTTGTTGTTGATTTTAGATCCAAGGCCTGATCCATAGCTGTGGCTAACATGAATGAAAAAGGCTGTGTCTGTGTGCACGCAGATGCACGTATCCCCACAGGTGCATGAAGGTGACTTAAAATTCACCTTTCCACCTCCCAGTTCTGCTGCTGTCTCTAGCCAAGCCCATGCCAAGCTACAGCTGGGATCTGCTCAAAATCCAGGCAGCTGAGAATGAGCCTGGGAAGTAGGGCTACAAAACCTACCTTTGCTGTTACCCCTGGATGGAAAGGAATGGTGCAAATCTCCCAGCTGAAGCACCATCACTTGAGGACCTGCATCAGAGGAAGGCACAGGCTCCCAAGCCCACTTTGCCTGCTATAAGAGCTGTTCATTGGGGTGCTGTGGGATGGAGGCTTTTCCCTGACACCACTGCTTCACTCCTAGTATTATGCCCTGGTTTTAGGGAAGGAGGAAGAGAAACCCAGAAGTCTGCTCACAATGTGGCTTGTTTCACAGACCTGTGAGCATGATTTATCAATTAACAGGTAATGAAAAAAAAGTCCTTGCAATTAAAGCCTTGATTTTGCTCAAACAGGAAGCAGTACCATGCCACTGTGTTCTCCTGAGAGAGACAGGCAGCTCCTGTCACTAATGTGCAGCACAGCTAATCTTAACAGATTCAGTGCAGGCCCCTTGAGAGATGCCATGTTGATGAAGGAAGATACAGTAGGGAGCCCCCCTCCCTCCCCACAAGGCCTGGCTGATTGCAAAGCTAACTGGAAGGTGGAAGGAAAGTGTGCTCCCTGTTTTGTCGCAGAGTGGCAGAGTTGTTGGAGGCAAAGGCAACTTCTGACTCCAAAAAATCATTTCTGCCAGGTTATTCTTTCATTTCTGTATGAAAATGTTACCTATATTTTCTTTTTTCACTTGGGACTTTTTTTATTCATCTATCTATTGAAACTCTTTCCACTTTTAAAAAATAATGTATGGATGTATATTTGCTCTACAGAGTGAATATATATACATGTATGTACATATATATGTACACATATATGTGTGTGTGTGTGTATGTATACATACAGCCTTCTTAAAACCACTCCCTATAGAATGACTGTACTTCTCCACATTCCTTTTTAGAAGTGTGAAGGGTTTTAATAGATTTTACAGGATACAATGCCTAAGAATTACTCAGACAAAAGTCAGAGCAAATTGAGGGAGATGGTTTTCTTTTCTGCTGCTTGAAAATCAAAAACACAGAGCACTTATCAGAAAAACAAAACAACCAAACCAAATAAATCATTATGGGTGCTAGGATTTTTTCCTTTTCCAGATAACTTAGTGGTAATATTGTTGGTATGTGGCCTTACAAGTGAAGACTGCATATCTGAGCTGATGCGCCTCCCCTGCGGTCAAGGGTAAAATTACCTCTGTTTAACTTGTGTAACATATATCCTGTACAAGATTGTTCACAGACAACAGAGAGTCAGAGAATATCTTGAGCTGGAAGAGACCCATAAAGGATCATCAAGTCCAGCTCCCTTCTCCTCACAGGACTAAGAGTGACTAAGAGTGTCCTGCAGATGTTGCTTGAACTCTTGACAGGCTTGGTGCTGTGAGGACCCTGTTCCAGTGATTGACCACCTGCTCAGTGAAGAACCTTTTCCTAATGTCCAATCTGAACTTCCCTTGACAGAGTGTCATTCTGTTATATCCATGTGCCTTTGACTAAGTGTTCACTTCTTGCACATATCTGTCTGTATAGCAGGATGCATATGCAATTATGCGATCATACTGATGAGAGAACTTAGACTGATGGACTACTGAAAATACCATTACAGTGATAATAGATAACCATAAATTGCTGACATTTGGAAAAAGAAACACACACTATGTTAATTTCTATATTCATTAAAGCATCCCGAACACATGTTCCCAACACTGCTGAAAATCATCAGTTTTGCCAAGGAGAAAAGGCTTTCTGGAGGCTGAGAAAAAGAAGTAAACACAAAGAATCTGGGATACTCCTCTAGGTGTATCTTAGCAAGCCATGTGTGCTCACTGAGATTGCTGTATCACACACCAGAAGTGGCTCCAAGAAAGCATGTGTGTGGTTGATCAGAGACAAAAGATACACTACTGGCATGCTGCAATCATAAGCTTGCTGAAGCCGTGAAGAAGGTTTCTTACCCAAGTGTAGTCACATTCACAGCTCAAAACAGAAAGGAAGGTACAGGAAACAGACCACAGTGCTGCTGAACACTCATCTGGGGCTGTGACAATTTGCTGGTCAGCATGAAAATATTTTAAAGGTGTCTGAACAAGAATTGGAGGAACTACAGCATGTGGAAATTGAGTTATTCCAAAGAGTTATACCTCTGCAAAGGTGGGACAGACCACAGAGTAGCCACTGGCTTGTGTGCTCCTGGAATAGCCATGTGATGCTAAAGACATAGTTACAGCACATGTATGACTTTGGTACACCACCTACTTGTGGTGGAAGGTCACAAAGTAAGGAAGACCTATGAATGCCAAAGGCACTTAAAGTGGTTTTCATGGAAATCTGGCTTTACAATAATCTCCAATCATTAGGCTTTCTTCAAAGCAATTTCCAAAAGGATTGCTGGTTATAACCAACCTGAATTTCAAGCAGAACCTGGGCAGCAATTCACAGCGAAAAACATATTCAGTGATACTCTTTTTCCTGGCTACTATTTTTTACAGATGGATTTTGTACGTGTTTATAATCTTCAACCCTTTGATAAATGTTCCAGTCAAAATTTTACATTGTCCATGTGGTTGGATTGCAGAGGGTCTTCCTTGCTCTACATTGTTTTCATTAGACTTTCATTAATGCCTTCTGGTTTTTGCTTTACTGATTAGCAGGGTATGACCTCTTCTATGTGCACTGGGCTCTGAAAGAGGAAATCAGGAATATGTACTGTGGTGGGACTTCTGTCAGGGAAACAGAAGAACTGAAATGTTCTTGGCTTTCATGGCAGGAGGATGCAGAGTAGGGCATCTTGAGAAAGGAGTTCACTAAGGATAAGTTGTAGCTGGTTTTGTCTTACCCTTACACTGCAAAAAGAAGATGAGGATGAGAGGAATTACTGATGTGAGATCTTCCCTAGGAAACTGAGAAGGACAAGTATTAAACTCACAATGGGATAAAAAAATCTGTGAAATTGGTATCCACCATCAGTTGCTGTATGGCTAATGGCATTGGGTCTGGCTCTCCTTCAACTGCTTTCTTCACTATCCCTGTCTTGTCTTGCCTTCTCTTGGCTGTGATGGCTGTAACATCTAAATGCAGTTTCCTTTCCTTCTAAAATGCTTTGTGGTTATGTGCCTAAAATTACTTCTCCATTTGCTTTGTTTGCAACTGTGGCATTTAGAAATGGACTGAAACATGCTAGCTAGAACAGGACTTTAAATCCAGTGTCTAAATTCACCAACCTGTGATTCAGTATTCTTATAGTAAATACAGTGCCTCAGAATGAGGATTCTCTAGTACATAACTCCTACAAAGACAGTATACCTTCACTTCCAAACCCCTCTGTCCAACACGTTTCTCTAAATTACGTGAATTCCCCAGCCTCTTAGCACAGCTTTTAAGAAGGGTCGCTCTCTGCTTACTAATCAGGCATGTGAATGGCTTTCCTTCAAGAAAGAAACTTTGAAAACACATGAAAATCTACTGAATATCAATCATTATGGAGGTCCCTTTAAACTCTGTCGTAATACTCAAGAGAAGGCTTCCTGCTGAATTAAAATCTGCTTTTTCAAATGTGCAACCTTTCTTTAACTGCACTGACTCTGCTCTGTTTTCTTTTTTGTTTGGGGTTGATGATTTTTTTTTTTCCCTAGAAATTATTTATTTTGGACAACCCTTTAACACAGTCCCAACATTTACCCTGCTTTTGTGTTGAAACAGATTTTTTTTTTTTTTTTTTTTAGTTCTGATATCCTTCCAGTTAAGAGTTTAGTTAAAAAGATAAAAAAATTAATTCACAGAAATCAAAAATCCTCCCATACACTGAAAAATTTTAAATATATTTTTGGACACTCTTCAAAAGCAAGGGATTGGCATTGCCTAGGGAGTGAAGCTGAGTCCTGGAAGGGACGTAACAAAGGGCAAGTAGTAAACTTCCCTCTGGTTGTCTGCTAAAATGTGTCATTCCTGATCTGGACCACTCCCAGAGATAAGAGAGCACTTCATTAGGTGAGGCTTCATTAGGTGTGGGTGACAATGTCCCCTTCCTATTACCGACCACTGACAGGATGAGAACCCTGGGAGGGACTTGAAGAAGCTGATTCCCTTGTCCCCTGGAAGTATCAACTCTTTCTGTGTCATTCCTGCACAGACATTTGTTACCCATCTCTTTCAAGCAGAACCAAGTGCTACAAGGTCTTCTGAGGTGCCCAGAGACAGATGCAGCCCGATAGCCGGACCTGCCAGCATATCTGGCCATTTGCAATGGTTTGCAGGCTGGCTTAGTGGCCATACGGTTGTTTGGATGATATCTCCATGGGATTTATCTTCCACCTTCAAAAACAACCAACCATGTGAAAGGCTGCCAAATGCCCCAAATGTAAAATCTTTCCACCAAAATGCTTTCTGTAGGACACAGTGATTTATTCTTGGCTATTTCTAAAGAACTGTGAAAGAATATTAAACCTCAGTTCAGATGATCACAATTTGAAAAACAAAGATAATCCAGGGTTGTATTATAATTTTTATAGGTACAATTTGTACCTATCTTTCAGTAGATGAGAGAGGTGGCACAGGAGAAACGGATCATTAAACAGTAGTGTGAAGCCAGGGAAATTAACCAGCTGCTGTGAAAGCCACCTCGCTCCGTCTCTGAGCGCGCGACAGACACGGCGAGAGGGAGGGAGGGAGGGAAAGAGAGAGGTGCCAATTGTACCTATAATGCAATAATTAAAAAAACTCTGCCTACTATCTTGCCATAGCGGCTTGCACAGGTTAGATCAAAGAGACGCTGCTGCTGCTCACAAAGGGGCTTCTCTTTGCATAAATATGTGTGCTCGCAGGTAGAATATTCTAGCCAATTCAAAGCTCTAATACATAGCCAAAGGTAGCCCATAGAGGCTAGAATGTGTTTTGTAGGGTTCTCTCTCCTCTATCCACTGCAAAAACTGTCTTTGAAAGAGGGGAGGTAGTGAAACAAATAGTAGAAAAGGAAAGGGTGATGTTTGCTTGACAAGCATCACTCCAAACATGTGGAACTCCCTACTCATGGCTCACCCCATGTTGCACACTTGGTGGGTATGCACTGCCACCCAGCACACTTCCAAACACATTGGGTTACTATCACTTAGCCATAAGAGGCACAATTCCTAGTCAACGTGCCCCACTCTGAAAATTTCCTTTCGCACTGAGTCAAATGAAGGGGCTATTTGCATCACTTGCTGCTGTGGCTCCAGCTCTAACAGTAAAAGATGGCAAAAAACACTTTAAAGAAATAACATATGCATCCTTGGGTTATTGTGCCGAAGAAAGAGATAAAACAGGAACAAAGTAAGAAATTATATTGTCAGAAAAAATGTGAACTTTTTGATTGGGGATGACATTTATTTTAAGTGTGCAATGACGGCAGGGAATCTGTCAGGGTAAGACATGGCAGAGGTTTCAACGTTTGTTAAGAGCATCATGGGAATTTAACTAAAACTGTTAAAACTGACACTATTGGCTTTTGTTAACACATTAGGCATGGGAAAAGTGCCAGTCAGCATATCCTCCATAGCATCAGTTCAGTTAAATCATCTGGAAGATGCATAAAACCGGGTGTGATAATAAATGCGACGTTTTCCACACATGGATAGAGGGAGCAGAGAGGGACAGGACCATTTTGACAAGAACAACGAGATCACTTTTTAAAATCTGCACCTGCTTTGTATTTTAAAAGCATGCAAGAAGGAGGAAGGAGTTTCAGAAATGTTTTTTCCTTTAAAGACAAGTGAAACAAACTTACTAAACGCAATACAAATGGATTTTGAGTAAGTGCTTATAGTAGAAAATAACTTAATACTAGAGTGTATATTTATGGAATTGGCTCGAGTACAATTAAAGCACTGTCTAAAGCATTCCACTTTAGAACAGACTCAATTACCACTTCATAGTTTGGCTGGCAGACCAACAAAAACAGAATGCCAGCCATTTACTCGCAAGAACAGGAGATACATTAATACAAATACAGTGGTGCCACTGCCAGAGGATTTGAACAGAGCTCTGTGGACCTGAATCTCCAGCAAAATATCCCACTCAGAGGCAAAAACCCAGAAATCTGTTAGGTGAGTGCTTATACCAAACACAAATGGGTCAAAGGCCCCCCACCCTGCTATGAAATCTCCTTACACAAATAAATGCTAAGAATGACTGAAAGCTCTGCATTCTGATAAGGCAAAGCATACTACATAGATCTAACCATCTCTATATGAAGAAGCATGTGAAATGGATACATTTGCTGTGCAACCATCTGTGACCAAGCAATAAGCAAGATCTAAAACTACTGAGTCAGTCTCATAGTAAAAGAAACTGATCAAGAAGTGAAAAAAAGAAAAAAAAAAAAAAAAAAAAGAAAAGACACACCAAAACAACCTGAAGATGGAAAAGGGGATATTTTAAACATCAAAAGGTGTTTCTGACATTAGAAAATAATCAGGGTGAATTCACAATTTCTGCTATAAATGAGACACCACCAGATAAAGACATTTTAAACAATTACTTTGCTATTTCTGGAGTGCTCTGACTGTAGCACAGCCATTTGCTCTTAAAATGACCAGTTTTACTTTTCTGAAGTTCTTATGCAGGGAAGTTTTTGCTCATCTGCTGCTGTCTGCTTCAGCTGATAAAACACAGATGAAGAATTAAGGATAAAAAACACAGAATGTGGCTGCCAAGAGTTGTTCTTTCTGCCATTTGAACATAACCTCATGTAGTTAGATCTATTCAGCATTTACCTAAGTGCTGCATCTAAGAAAAAACAGAAAGTGGTAACATATGGAAGCTTGGGTAGTAACCAAAAGAACAATATTTTTTGGCCATGCGAGCAGAGCAGTACGACGCCTCCCGACTGGTAGGAAAGTGAGCACAACACAGACATAACCTCATTACATACTGGAGACTTCCACCTTTCGAACTTTCAGCAGACTCATTTCTTAGAGCCTTCAAGCTCTCTCATCGATCCACAGCCATTGCTATGCACAAGGCGGCCTCGAAGGGCATGACACCTGTGGTATAATGCCATATGTCTCAGAAGGTTTTATTATTTATTTTTAAATGAAATCTAAATAGCTATACCTAGTAAGGAAATGATTTTCACAGGAACTAAAGGACTGATTTAATAAAGATTACAGTCAGAGATTACTGGCAGCTACAAAGAAATGCCAGACGCTGAGAGGTTTTCTGTACCGCTGATCGGTAGGACATTTACAGATGTAGGAGAAAGGGGCTGATTATGTGTATCACTGGGAAACCTATAACTAATGCCAGCAAGAGACAGGCATCACTCCTATATGTCTTCATTTAAAGCAATAAGGGCTAAGGAGAGAGGAGGGTCAAAGGAACGCAGGCTTACACTGCTACAAACTATATTGTATAATAATTTAATTAATTAATTGCACACATTCTCAACCTTTAGACCTACTAATGTGTTCTCAGATATTCACAGAGCTTTTATTCATTGCAGAACCTACAATACACTCTTTACTTAGAAGAAGAGAAGAAGGCAGGAAGGCTTGATTCCATTTCTAGAGAGATTTGCTCTTAATCTGCTAAAGGTTATGCTGGCTCTCTGTAGTATCAGAAAATTAAAAATGAGGCTTTTATTTTTATTATTCCACTGCATTCTACTTCATCTTTTTTCTGTTGGATTTTGATATAAAGTAATCCTAATTATTCTGCAAAAGCTAAGCATTTTTTTTTTTTTTTTGGTAAATAACCTGTTTCACCAAATTAAAATCAAGTCCATGCAAACAGGCACACGGCAGAGATCATTCTGTTGTGATCATCAGGTATGTAAATACCCGCAGCACTGCCCTTTCCCTGACACATGCCACAGAAAGCTACCGGCTGGAGCTGCCTCCAGGGGCAGCTCGGCTCTCCTGGGAAACTTTGAAAAATAATCACCTTAGTAATATGACAGGCCCGAACAATATGGGCCAGATCCTGCAGCTCTGCTCAGAGAGGAGACCTGCCGAAGCCCACTCCTCTGTGCACAACCAAGGACGTTTGGGTGGCAGCATCAGACCTCTGTTTTCTGTGTATATTTCATTACATTTCTTTTCTAGCTATTATAGTTCAGTCAGCTGAAGGACTGCTGCTCCCTTGAAATTTTAATCCAGTGAGTATGACACCATGATAACGATGTTACGTGATGTCACACAGGGACCGCCATAATTTTGTGTAGGAAGCACGGCTCGGTGTGGACTCTGAGTTTTGTCCCACTGACTTTGACAATAGGGAGAAAACACAGAAATGTGGGAAAACACAGAAATTGCATGTGAAGCTGCTAGTATACTTTTTCCACATAGAAAATAATCCTTCTTGCAAGACAACTGTGAACTACACTCAGCTAACAAAATGGTCCTCCTGTTTAAATCATATTAATTTTTGATTTTATGTCTTGGTTAATAAATGATAGTAAAACCAGAGCACATATCAGTCTTTTTCATTGTTTGTCCTTTTTTTGATGAAGAATGGAAAAGAAGGGTGGAAGAGGAGAAAGACTTAACAATTACTGAAGAGGCTATTGGTAGCAAAAGTTGATACAATTACCTGCAATAAATTCGACTGTCAAGTTTCATGCTACTGAACTTGCAGTGACATTTTATGAGAAAATTGCTCAATTTTTTCCTTCACTAATGTAATGCCATCATTTATTTCAATAAGGTGGTAAATATTTTCACTATTACATGAAACAAGCTTTTGGTTGGTTTATAATTACAAGAATGATGCTAAATGTATTCCTTGCTTTGTTTCAATATCCCTTGTCATTGCCATAGACCTCTCTGCGTCTCTTGTTTTTCTCAAAAGCAATTTAGAAAATGCTTGTATTTTAGACAAAAGGAGAACATTTGGTGAAAGAAAATTCATCATTAGGTATCTAGAGGTTTGTTAATAGAAAAGGCAACTCCCACAGTGTATCCTAGTGCTCAAGCCAGACACACATGCTCAGGACCAGCAAGCTGCCTTCACAGTGGGCCAAAAGTCATTATCATAATTTTATATTACATAGACTACATTGAAAATTTAATATATCCCAGCAAAAAGAGACAAAAGACATTTTGCATAATGCTTCTGTGAGCGCACTCTCTCTTGCTACTCTTTTAGCCACCCCATGCAGATAATCACACCAGGAAAAAGAAGTTCATTACCTAAGCCAAATCAAAATTAGGCTTTTCTTTTTGATAGGGAACTTCATTAGTAAGCCCTGTCTTATACAGCTGGGAGATTTGATGAATCTATCTTGGAGTAATAATTCAGCACAATCAGCCACATTTCTGCTTTAAGTTTTACGTCTTTGTTACAAAAATTGGAACTATACATATAGTGTGCAGTTATATATCTACAAATTCATAGCCTACGTATTCTCATTTCATGGCGTTTAAAACATGCCAGAGTGGCAGCACACTATGTTAGTAAACAGGTTCCCTCATTTCCATGGTTGAAGCTTCTAGGGACTAAAAGTCCTAAATAGTTGGAAAATGGATTTTGCTCCTTGCTGCAGAACCTGCAGTTAAACTACATTACAGAATTATTTCATGAAAAGGAAAGATTGTCTCCTCTACCTCCATTTTCCCCTACTCTTCTTGTTAAGCCATTTCCTGATTATGACCCAGACTATAAACCTAGCCTCCTTCCTGAATTTCGAAGGGGGAGAAATGCACTGGGGTAATGTCCCATCTGTATTGCACTCAATTAATCTCTAAAAAAGACAAGAAATAAAAGGTTCTGCTATCTGTAGATACATGGTCACAGACAGGTAGTTGCTGCTATATAAGCAATATATAAATTCCAGAATCCTGCTGGACATCTGCAAATCACGATGTGGTTTGTGACAGTGATGGGATTCTGCTGTTTTAGAGCATGCCTGGTACAGGGCTGCAGGTGGCTGTACTGTCATCTGGGGCTATTCTTTATGCATGTTTTCCCCCACAGACATGCCTGGATACTCTGCTCTCGTTATATTTTCAGTGCAGTAGTGTTTTTCATCATGATCACACAAAACAATCTGCAAAAGTCATATTCACACAGAATTCCCCAAATACTTTACATACCAACAAAAAGTATTCACTGTCCAGATTTTAATATTGTGACCAGCTGCATTTCAAAGCAATTAAGTGATTTGCCCAACAAGACAGAGGCAATCACTAGGAAAACTGAGAAAAAAAAACAGTAAAGATGGGTTGGTCAGCATCCCCAAAAATTATGAGCAATGGTGTCCTGACCAGTGGGAATTACTGTAAAACTCTCTTAAGGAGGCAGGAATATTTAAATTTGTTACAGTTGCTGAAAAATAATTTTATTCATACCGCATCTTCTTTTACAATTAAATACAAATGTCTCTTCAGATTGCAAATGTGCCTCAGGGTGTGTCTCCAAACAAAAGTCCCTTTTTTACACCTATGGACATTCAGTCCATCGAATATGCACACATGTCTACACTCCTGGTAAAGCTGAATTAGAGTGTACAAATACAGCTAAGGTTGTGGTATGGGAGGGCAAACATTGTGATCCTGACACACAAGTCATCCACTTGTCAACACTGAGCTGACACATCCATACACTCATGATGTGACTTACATAAGGGTGTTGAAGCTTTCAGGAAACCATCAGTTCCCCCCTGAATACAGATTCGAGAAGACACTTTTACTTACAGTTTCAGCTGTTCAGGTCTACTCATGAAAATGTCATTAAAGCCACACAGGTAAGGTGGATGGACCTGAAAAGATATGCCCTCTCCCCACCTCTGTGTGTCACTAGCGGGGAGCTTTGCTGCACCCCAGTGAGTAAGGCTGATGGTGGCTTTCAAGGGCAGAAGAATTTACTGTACTGGGACATCTGTGTCCTAAATGGGACAACAAGTTGGGGTACTTCTCACTAACTGACATCTGGAACTCAGTGCACTGCGATATTGGGAGCTTTGGTGTGGACAGGCAAAGTCAATGGGGGCTTGTTACAGGCTCCCTAAATCCCAGCATGGCGATAAGGCACCAATTGCCTTTTCATCTCTGACCAGTGAGGGGAACCTGAAGGGCAGGCTCTTCTAAAAAAGCTGCTGAATTCATCCAAAACTGCTTATCCAAAGCTTTCAGGTGTCCCTTGGACCTCTAGATAAACTGGTTTACATTGTACAAACAAATCTCATTTTTGGCTCAGAGCATTTTTGACAGCCTCTCAAACACATCTTAGGCTTGTCAGAGGTCCTTCATGTGACTCTCATAATGCAAAGCAGCCCTACATTTTGAAATATTTCCTTTCTTCTTATTTTCATTGAGGGAATCACAGAGAAAATCCCTGCAAATTGTCAACAGAAACACAGAAGAATGGCCGCAAAGAAACCTGTGTTTACTATCAAACACATAAACTGTATGTATTTAGACACTGGAGATTTATTACACATCCAAAGCCCAAACAGGCAGATTTACAATTATATCTCCCCTTATTTCTTTCAACGTGGACAGCATAAAATCCTTTTTGCAACTGCTTAAATTCAAGTTGAAATTTACCATGAAAATCTGAAAGTTAGGCTTGATTTACAATCTGGTCAGCAAGCTGAAATTTCAAATAAATGGATATGTACATAGTTAATCCAAGTGCATCAAATCCAGTTCAGCTATTTTCTTTTTCACTAGATATCCACGTGTTATTAGAAGTACACAGCTAACCAGGTTTCATGCAGTAGACAAAATAGCATTGTGGGATTACATTAGTCTGACAGCTGCTTTATGACTATAGCTTCCAGACCAATTTATTTAATATTGATCTTTAAACAAACATCAGTACAAATAAATTTGAGCACTCTAGTCCTGAGATTTTGTATCTATAAAAGAGGCCAATATTCAGAAAAGCAGTTCTGCCTGTATTTCACTCTTTGATTCTGTTTTGTTTGATCCTACTAGGTATCAAATACATCAATGCCAAATTAAAACAAATCTATCCTAAGATAAAGCTCTGTTTATAATCTTTCATGCAGAAAGAATTTTTCTATCAATAACTTCCAGCAAGCATTTTAACTGATCTTTTTATTGCTTTATTCTGGTTACTACAAAAGGCAGCAATGCCATGTCCTGACTATCATGCTAAACTCTCTCCAGCAGACCTGTCAAGAAGGGCTTTCAGAACAATGTGCTCTGTGTGAGAGACTGAACTGTTCATGTTTAATGACTCCAAGCAATTGCCCATTTGTAGAGGAGCCAGGGTGCTTTGCTGAGGCCAAATTTGCACGCCCCCAAGGGGGAGGAGGTGAGGTAGATTAGCACAGGACAGAAAGGGAGGCTACACTTGGAAGTTTGAGGCTGATAAGTGGTAGATCTTGCAAGGTAGTGCTTTTTAT
Source organism: Vidua chalybeata (assembly GCF_026979565.1). NCBI lineage: Eukaryota > Metazoa > Chordata > Aves > Passeriformes > Viduidae > Vidua > Vidua chalybeata. Next base: position 107,107,660 of record NC_071530.1, read on the forward strand.
CATAGTAATTGTCCTCCCTTACACAATTCCTTCAGTGCTGTAACTGTCCCCTTCCTCCCAGGGAAGGTCTGAGGGGGCATAACTGGCACAACTGACATCAGAGGCAGCTGTCATGTCTTAGGAGATATCATAAACCATCAAAGACCCCCAAAGGACCCCCAGACTAATTTCTGAGGCTTTCCACCAGAAGATTAAAATCACGCCCCCTCCAGGGGTGGTACCTGGGAGTTCTCACCTGAGCTTGAGTGTAACCCATTGGACTTTGTGTTTTGTGGGCTTTCCCCACCCCCAGTGGATCAAGACCATCACTTCGACCAATGGATTTCTAAATTTCAACAATCAGGTCTTGTTGCTGGATCTACAGGTGGTGGTATATTTCTACTATTATTCTTTCTTCTTATTTCTTTCTATTCCCTTATGCGTTTTCTTAAGTAATATTTTTATGCTTTCATATTATTATTACTGTAGATAATAATAATCAAAATGGCTACATATCTGTTTTACATATCTGTTTTGCATTGTGACCAAATTGTTCTAAAATAAACTCTACATATAGACAAACACCGATCATCTGTCCCAAGGGATCTATTAATAAGAACCTGGGTTACCCTCGCCTTCTGGGGTGCGTTGTAACACTCCATTCTTTCAAATTTCCATGTGGCTTTTCTCCTAACTACTTTCATCCAATGTCAGGAACAGGCACAGCTCCCAGTGCCCCCTTGCTGAGAAAATTGCTGTGCCATGATACAGGTTTGGGAGGCTGATGTTTAGTCTTTTACAGGGCAATGGTTGACCATTTGGAGGAGGAGACAGCTGGGTGCTGAACATAAGTAGGAAAAAAAACTTAGATAGAGAAATAGATAATGAACCCTGGGATTAGACACTCAATTCAATTAGGCGGGTATATATAAATGTTAGGCATAAACTGATCCAACATAATTATTTGCACAGGACTTATTTGTGCCCTTCTTAGCTATGCTGAATGAGCACAGATACCAGATTCACTGGGGACACATCTTCCACTGGTGTGGAACTGGGCTAAAGTTCAAAAGTTTTTGGTCACAACTTACTCAGATCTGCCATCTGGCTTATGTGCACTGAGTTTTACGGATTATATCCATCTCCCAAATGGAATAAGTAGACATTTGTGTGTGTCAGGAAAAAAAAAAAAAAGAAAATAAAATGAAAATCTGCTGCTGTCTGTTTTAACCAGAAGAATGGCCATTCGAGTGGCTTGTGTAGCCCTCACTTTGGCAGCAGGCTGAGGGCTGTCGGCCCTCCCAATGGTGCGTCTTTTGGAGGAGGCAATGTATCCCTTCAAACCTGCAATCTGCTTGACTCCAGTCATCCTGACTGGGGCTCAGGATGTGCCAAAACTTCTGCTAGAATCTGTGAACAGTAAGTCTCGAAGGAAATTAGGGCTTAAAAAAAACTTTGCTTTTGTTTGTGATTTGTAGCTGTTTGGGGGAGGAGAACAGCTATGGCAGAAGTGACTGATGTTGCAGCAGTACCCGAGGGCAGGGCATCTTCATGAAGATGAAGAACCCTCACTTAAGACTAGTAGCTTCCAAATTAACATTACAGGAAGGATTGCATTTCCATTCAAATACTATGAATTTTGTGTTGAATTTTGTGTTTTGTGTTGCTATACTTGAGACTGAGGAAGACTTCTGCTTTATATGTCAGTGTTCACTTATAGCTGATCTCCTCAATGTGTCTGTGGTGTTCTGAGCAGTAGAAGCAGGTTATGGAAAATACCATCTTACTAGTCTAAGGCATCATTTTGAGTATATAATGAGCTGTGAGTTTGGAGAAATCCATCAATTATTTCTCTGGGTAATGCACAAAAGAAAAAGGAAGGAGCCATTGCTGTGTGGTGAAATGTTTGGATACGGGCATCATAAAAATAAACGTTTGGCATCAGTACACACAACTGTGCTAAGAAACTGAGGAAAAACTAAGGGCATTTTTAAAAGAATGCTCTCCCAATTATTGGAGACATTTTCCTACCACAGATTTTATTTATTTGCTTTTTACTGTTGTTTCACCTTATCCTAATTTTAGAAGACACTCCCTCTGCACGTCCCACCTTTTCTGAAACTAGCAGAGACTAGACAGCATTTTGCAGGTGTAGACAAAAGAATGAGGAGGCTACCAGCTGTCCCGCCTCATTTGGGTTACAGCTCTGGCTACCGGTGAGTAACTGGAATCAAAATTATTTTTCTGAATTTGCTACCCATGGAGCTAGCAAAAAATGAAGAAATAATTCACCAGTTCTCTAAGTGACTTCAGATCATAATTCATGACAAAATGAAAGGATAAAGAAGTTATGAATTCAAAAGTTAAGAAGTCAAAAAATATTCTTTCAAATACTTGATGAGTAAAAAGTTGCATCCTGTTTATGGTTACTGTTTAATGCTGCTGGTTTGTCGGGTTTGTAAGATATGATTCCTAAAGCAAAGAAAACACACAAGAGGTTTTTTTTTTTAAATAGTGGCACTGATGACAGATCAGCAAATTATTATCTTGCTGTGTGATGCAGTAAATAGAAGGTTGCCCTATAAAGCAAGCTGCCATCTCAGAAGACTTCTTACAGTTCCACCCATAGGTCTGAACTACTGCAGATTTAATTTCACAAGGAGTGAATTCAGATTATTTCATAACCCTTAAAGATGGCCCCAGCCTATTTTTAATGTGCTGCTGGTATTTGTGAAAACAGTACAATTACTAAAGCTGTTGCTAAAACCCACAGCTACCGAGTACTGCTCGCCTAAAGTGGTCTCCGGGACCATGGAAAAGCTACTGACACTGCAGACTCTCCAGGAAAGCTATTGGAAAATCTATATGGTGCTAAGTCATAACATGAAGCCTTTACAGTCTCTCTTCTAAGGGTGCTACGTACATACAGCATAGTAGAAGGCAAGTCCTGGCTCTTGAGTACTGGCATCTATAGTGTATGTAAGTTTGAACAAGATGAAATATCAATTCTGGTTTACTTCTCACATTAATTGTGAGATAACATCCAAGTACAGTGTAGGAACCACACAGCCACAGTGGAAAGAAAGCAGTTTTTCTAGCCCTCCAGAATTATTTGCCTTACTTACTTTGAAGAAACCCAAATGCTCCTAGCTCTCCAATAATAAACACTTGGAGTTTCATTTTAATCATTATTGCTGCCATGGTGTGTAACTCCGCCATTAAAAGCATCCAAGAAGCTATGGCACTCTGCTTCCCCTCTCCCCAATAAATGTCCCTGTAGCTATTTTGGTTTTGGTGGAGAAAAGTCTAGTTGAAAGGCAGAAAAAAACCTCTGGCCCTTGCTACAGAACACGTACTCCAGCTCCACAGGGTCTTTGCTACTGAGACTCCACAGGACCCTGCTAAAACTGTCTGTCTAGTTACAACTCCACACAGTCTCACTCTGGCTAGGCCTTTGGATCAAACCCTTCTCATGTGAACACAGAGAGCGTCTGTGAAACTGTGGAGCAGATGTCTCCGCAGAGACTCACAGATGCTGTCAGGACGGAACTTCAGGCTCAAACATTTGATGCATTTTAAAGAGGGATTCAGAATCAGACTCAAGCAGACAGATTGATCGTCTAACACTTCAAAGGCTTGAGCAGAATTGTTGTTATATTTTTCCTTTGTGCTTCCCCCCCCCACTGGCACTAATGGAGGTGACTTGTGTTTAACTTGACATGTTGTATGGGATGTACAGGAGGGGACTTCCACCTTCCAATTAAAGGAGTCAGGCAAGAATCATTAGCTGAAGCAAGAGAACAGAATGTGGGGCTGAAGGAGTTTAACACACCAGCAGACAATGAGCGCTTATTGCAAACGCTGCTTTGCCACACCTGGTTCTGGTTCCAACCATAAATGTGCAGCCTAAGCTGGGCTTCAGAAATGTTTCTTTCATTTCAGAGTAGGTAGTTTGAGAAAATCCCAATGTTTTGAAATGTTTTTCCTAACTCACTGTCTTCAAGGACTAAAACATGCTACGACACGAGACAACTTACTCTTCAAAGCATTCACTGAAACTATTATGTATTTTCTCCATACATTAATGTATGTGGTGGTTTGGTTTGTTCATATGGGATCTGGGGGATTTTTGGAGGCAGAGAAAGGCACTTACAAGTCAGTCATTTGACAAATAGCACATACAGAAGTCTGTGAAGAAAAGGAAAGTGAAATGAAGAAGAAAGGGTGAATGGATTTCTGATCTCATCTAGGAACCTTGGTAAGCTCTCTGCTTTAGTATAATTTGCAAAGGTGAAGCCATGAAAAAAACAAGAAAGGAGGACAGACTCAAGTCCAGAACAGACAATAGGAAGGCAGGTGATACAGAACTACATGCACAAACATGCTACTGGAGATATGGAAATAATTCTAGAGGAAAGGGGTTTGCCTTCCTTCAGCAGCTGCAATTTTGACATGATTTTACTATCTTAGATATGATTCCTAGTCATCCCCCTTGTCTTCCTAGTCATCCCCCTTGTCCTGGGCTGAAGAGAAAGACTAGTCTGGCAGTTAGTTCAAAGGGGACCTTTCATCAATTGGTTTGAGCTGTGAGTTAGTGATGGGAATGTCTCGAAAATATCTGTCCCCCTCCTGTCACCAGCTATGGGAAAACAAAAGAATGGAGGAAATGCAGCTGTAAGTGTGAAGAAATACCAGTGAGATTATTAACAGAGGCTTCAAACAACTCAGGGGATTACATTACAGAGGAAAAAAGATCTGCTGATGGGAAAAGGAAACAAAACTGCCTAAGACACAAGTTCAAATGTCTATTTTTCTCTATCATGTGTTTTCTATATCAGCCCATTAAATATATAAAACAATATAAGGCAAACTTTTCCACAAAAGAAGGGTAAATGGAAATAAATGCTACAAGACAGAAAATGTTGCAATTCTAGTGGTATCAACTTCATGAGGAAGCAACGTGGGATTGTTAAAGAAAGATGCCAATGCTCAATCCAAAGTTTACAGCAGGAAGGTGTGTAGCACAGATAGAGGGCCAGTTACTGCCTAGGAGAAAGTTTGGCAGAGGGTGGGGAGGTCACTTTCAGTGATGTCCCTCCTATGTCCATTGCTATGTGAGGTCAAAGAGCTCAAGGGAACAAAGCACAGAATAACCTCAGCTCTCTCTCATGTGTGCTAGTAATGGGGCCAGATCAGTCATGAAGGGAAAAGAGGCACTTAGGCACAAAGGAAGAGCCTCTACTATCACCTGCAACAAAGGCGCTGAAGGAATTACATGTCTGAATATTTTCATTCAGCCGACTAGGAATTAGAGATGGCTCAAGGGGACTTAATTTCAACTGCAACCTTTCCTTCCCCTCAGCAATCCTGTTTCCCGGGTATATGTTAGTGCATAAAAGGCCTGCTGGGAGACTGGAAGGGTAGGGGGTTCTTGTCTGTCCGCTGACACAAGTGTCTTGGGAATAGCTGTCATCCTGTTATTAAATATTTAAATATTTCAAGAGCAAGCTAGATTCATCAACCTTTGGAAAGAGTAATCAAGAGAATGAAAGGTAGACAAAAATAAAAGGAAGAGGTTGGTTATTCTGGGGAAAGAAGATGGGATCACCAGAGGAGAAAATATGCAAAGGGGAAAAAAACTGGCAGATAAAATTGATGAGGAAAGGAAGAATAATGAGAAACAAAAAAGGAAAAGCACTGAAACAATACAAAAGAAATAACAGGGAAAGTAGAATTGTAAAACAAGCTAAAGCAATAGCTGTGAGCCCTGTATCTGTACCAGTGAGAAAAAGCAAGCAAGCAAGCAAGCAAACACAAAGCAAGGAAACAATACATAAATTTTGGATAAAGTGGTCAAGAAAAAACAAAAAGCACCAAGAGACAGATAGTGTAAAGAGGAAGGTCGAATATTATCAAGGGTGAGAAGCATTCCAGTGATGGGAAAAAGGTATATTTCATGATTATTAACAGGAAATAAATATATTTTGTTCATTGTACTGTTTTCCTGCTTGATTGCCAAAACACTGTTTTTTTCCAGAACCAAACAGAATACAGAGTGTCTTAGCTCAAACACAGTTTAGGAGTGTCAAGATGATATTCAGGGGTTCTCCCATCCTTATTAAATATACACCTGATAGCTGTAGCAAAGGAAGATGATACCCTGTCACAGAGAGCTAGTAAGACGTATTCCATCCCAAACCTGGCAAACAGGACTTTGAGACAGAAAAAGGAACAGAAAAGGACCATAAGTGAAGTGGTGATGGCAGGGCAGCAGCACCACTTCCTATAGGCACTCCTCAAGTGTTTCCCTTGGTGCTCTTGGGAGAGCAGCCCTGGAATGATGGTGAGCACCCCTCAGGGTGATGGGACACGAGAGGCTGTAAGAGATGGAGTGCCTTGGTCTAAACAGCTTAGGCTAGTCGGTGATGCGAAGGAGGCCAGTTCAATTTTAACAGCATTTAGACAGTGTTTACAGCTGCGCATCTCAAAGCTCCTTACAACCAGAATTTAAATATCACAGTAATCATTTTACAGAGAGGGAACTATAACCACCAGGGTACCGTAACTCATCCAAGGTAACAAAGCAGGTAGTAGGCTAGGAACAGCTCCAAACTCCCCACCAGGTGCCCTTTCCATTCTACCCATGGACTTATCAGATTCTCCTCCTAATATCAGCCTCAAAAGCTGCAAACATTACAGGCTGGAAGTCGAGCAAGCAGAAGTTCAGTTCAGATGGGAAAGCAGCTGTGCAGTCAAAACAAGTGTAACCCACAATGATGTGGGAGAATTCTACCAGAAATAGGCCAACACAGTAAAAATAAAAGAGAGGAGGAAAAAGAAATAAGTCAAGGATTGTTCAAGAGAGAATTAAAAGGCGTTTACTCCGTCCTGGCAAGGATAATCTAAACACGGTTGTGGTTAAATGTTTGCCTACTGCAGATCATGTTACAGCAGATTTTTCTGTTCAAAGGGTTTGCTAATGGCTTTGCTATTCCTTGCATGGATCTTGAAAAAAAGCACATGCTATGAATGCGATATCTTTGCTTTTGATGCCAGAGGTTGTGAAAGGAAAGTTGGGAAAGAACTGGCACACAGAAGGAAAGCAGATAGCCCATTTTGGAATACTCCATTAACTCATAGGAGAAGATTCCCCCAGGACACAGTCCCAAAGAAGACCCCTGGCGAGTTTAGGCTTGTATATCATTTGTCCTATCCAGAGGGCGAGAGAGTTAATGATTATATAGACACCTTGCTGTGTGCAGTATCGTTTGTGCCTCTCGATCAAGTGATGCAGATTACAAGGAATAGCAGTCTGAGGGTTCAGTCAGATGGGAAGGAGAGACACACACACACACACACACACATACACAAAAACCCATACCCCCCCTCCCCATCACACACAGAGCTGCTCACATGTTATGAGAACACCATGATAGATTTCACTTGCCACTTAAAGGTTTCAGACTGGTAACATTTCAGACTGGAGGGCAACATTTACATAGATAAAGCTATGTGTAAGGATTCTGTAGCTTTGTACTGGTTACCGGAGATGCTTGGTACAATATGCGTAGGCAAAAATCTGGATTAAAAAGAGGGACAAAAAATTCCTCCTACCTAATTAACATAGCTTTTTGTCTAAGGAAGCACCAAACATCATGGCATTTCAGGAGTTATTGATGGCATTTGGGGAGGTTACTGGGGATTTCATGGTCCCTACAGCAGATGATAAAAGGGGAGGGGGAGGGAGAGCAGAGGGTCCAGGAAAACTTATTAAATTTTGGGCATCAAACTGGATTCAAGGAGAAGAGAATCACACCCCACAAGGGACTGGGACAAAAATCCTATGAGATTACTGGCTCAGCTGTGGCAAGCTAATAAGGTTATTCTGAAGCAGATGCAGTCGTTAATACAGTGGTGGCATGGGGATCTCCCGAGAGGGGTCAGAGCCATGATAACTCACGGTAGAGTAATGCACAATATATTTGTGGCCAGATCTCGTGATGGTAACTAAATGAACCTGTGTCAGTACTCTGTTGTTTAACCCACTTTGCTCTTAATCCCATTTCAGTGGTGAGGGATTTCCTCATGCCACCTAGTTTCTTGAAGACAGCCCTGGAAACATTTTAGGCAAGTTATAGGGCCATTAAACAGGAGATTCAGGTGGACTAAAAGTCACTTTTGGGGAAACTGCTACATAACAGCTCATGTTAATTCCAAATTTATAAAAATATGGCAATTTCTGTTATTTATGGGTGCAGAGCAGAGAGCTATAGGCAGTTTTTTGTGTGCTGTGGAATGGCAGGAGCAATGGAAGAAAGAGGTGGGTTTGACATGAAATGTGGCATTGCTCAAGCTTTTCACAGTATTTGTGGTACCAGCAAAGTAATTTGTGAAAAATGGCTAAAGACTGTTGGATTCTATCACAAAATCTACAAGCACCAAGCTTATTGGGGACCTGTGATAATGCTGCTCAGGGCCTGCATTCTGTTATGCTTAGCGCCTGATGCATTCTTTATGGCCAGATACTGTGTGCAAAGGGAACAACTATTCACTTGCTAACTCTTGTTTCTGTCTAGTTGCAGTGGAAGTCAGTGCCAGCCACCACGTGATTACTGATGGCTTGTGTTTTACCAGTACTTCAATACCAAGTTCTCTCTACTGTGGAGCTTACTCTCTGAATTAGGTGAACAAGTAACAATTTCACTGAAGACCATGTCAAGAACAATGGGGAGATCAAAGCTAGAAATATAAAATTATTTTGAAAGACAGTGGGTGGCACTGGGAAGGTGCATGTTGAGGACAGAGACAGCAAAAGGCAGAGTAAGGGAAGCCTGCACTGGGGCAAAAATGGAACTATGGGCATCCTGTGGGAAGAGAGAACCTGCAATCCTAAAAGGGAAAGAAAGTTTAGTAGACTAGACACATCTTCAATGAAGTAGTCTTTAAAAAGACTGACAAAAAAACAGAACTCACAGTGAAGACACCCATGACATTTAAACTGTCCTGTAGAAAAGCCACCAAAGACTATTATCTGAGGAGAATAGTATGGTTTGATATTTCTGCTCCTCTTCCTTAAAAACTGGACACAATAAAAAAATACGCTGGACTGATGTAGGTAGGTAATACAATACATCATCAGAGTAACAGCCAGTTGCAAAAAGCTCAACATCCCAGGGCAAGCCTGGTAGTCAGGAAAGATATGAAAACTATTAATACAGAAGACAGCAAATGTCCTTAACCACTCTGGAAAGGAAGATGATCCAGGAAGCAGAAAAGAGAATCAGGAAACTCAAATTCTAGACTCTAAACTCGCCTGGATGATTCACTGTGTGATTTACTTAGATCATTTTGGGCTTGTCACCACAGGGAAACTACCAGCCAAGTATCCCAGGCTGCAACTTCCCTATACACCAATCCCCTCTTTGGATGCCTTTATCAGGCAGTTGGTGCCCATTTAGCTCTCTACATTGCCAGCCATCCCTGTGCCCTAGGAGCATCCACAGGGAAAGACACGGTAAAATCATGCCTAGCACCCTGCAAATTTATACCCTCCAATCTTTTGCAGCAACCTCCCTATGTGGAAAAGCATTTCTTCTTCCTGTTCTTGCAGCCCCCTTTTGTTAAATAAGAGTCCTCGGGGCCCTGTTGTGAGATTTAATTCATTTTTTTGCAACATGCTGAGATTCCAGGTGAGAAGTGCAGCAGCCAGTAATGCTGTTTACACCTCCAACTATGCCAAAGAGCAGGAAAGGCCAAACCCCAGTATGGACATTGATGTAATTCTTCACACGTAACCCGTGCAAGGCAATACCACACTTTGTGTACATGAGTGTGCAGTGTACAGGGGTGGAATCAAAAATCAGCTCCTATAAACCCCCTCTCTGGACACCATGGTGATTGTTACTGCATAATGGCAGATGATGCACATCAGAAGGATTTATGCAGATACGGCAAAAATCTGCAGACGTTTTAATCAGTACCAAGATAGATCTTGTTTATACCAAGAACCTTTTTAATGCAGCATTGCTGGTTTGGTCCGACATCATCTCCTGCAGTGTGTGGAGACAGGCCAGGAGTATGAAGGCTACAGAGCAGAGCAGGAAGAAAGTCAACTGTGAAATTGGTAATTTTATGAGTTTCACGGGGGGTTTTGTTGTTAGACACAATGCATTTGGAACAGAGTGCCCGGGGTAATCCCATCCACATAGTGTCCATTTGTCAGCTATAGGTAACGATATCTTTAACCTAGAGTTCTGGAGATAAGTACAAAGGGAATCCAAAAGAAGGCTAAGGATGGAGATGTGCCCATCACAAAAGGGCCATGAGGTATTACTGCCACATCTCTGAGTCTGGAGAACCCATCAGAAACTGAGGCTTGGTTTGTCCTTGAAGAGGGGTGGGAAAAGTTACCTCATTTTTCAGCAGCTCAGCAGAGTCCCTTTCTCCCCAAAAGATGGGCAGGGAGGAGACCCTTACTAGTGTACCTGACAGTGCATATATTCTACAGGGTTGTGTCAAGATTGAGCAGGAGGGCAGGAATGCAAAATCATGTGGGGCTGAACAGCATACAACATTTGCTCCCTTATTCTCACAGAAAAATACCTGGCCCTGTTTCCCAGTTGTATTCATCTATTTCTTCAAAACATTATAAGCTTTATGCTTGTTGTAACAATTCCTTTGTATCTGAAACTTCAGTAGTTAATATCAAGCACATGGGTTAAATGAGCAAATGCATTTGCAGCTTTCATTCCACCTGCAGTGTGCTTATTTGCTTTCAGACACTGAGGTCAGACTTAAGGGGGAAAAAAAAGAGAGAGAGAAAGGGAAAAATGAAAAAGGAGAGAACCACTCGGGTAGAAGATGTTAAGAAGGGCATCAGCCACACCCTAAAGGGTTAAGCAGAAAGTAAAAGAAGGATGGGAGTGAGCACAGCCATCGCTTTGTGTGAAAGATACAGTCTTTCCACCTCACAAACCTCTGTAGGATTCTGGGTCTGGATGGCAAGCTGTGGCTCCATGCGGGTTATGATTTACATTGAGTTTGGTTGCATATTTACTTGGTAGTGCACAACAAAGACTGGGGAGGGAGGGGGAGTGAAGGGAGATCAGCACTGATCTGTCTGTAGTATCATATCAGCCTAATTCAAAAACGAGCTGGGGTGGGTTAGGTTCATCTCCTTTGTTCCAGGACACACCCCAGGAGGACTTCTTCTCATCTGGGAGAAAACATACCTGTTGTGCTTCGCTTCTCCTCATAAAAGGGAAACATTCAGGTCAAGGTGTGCTTACAAAGGGAGTGGGGAGCTGGAAATGCTGTCAGGCATGTAAGTCTTGAAACCTGGGTCCCTCTCTCCCACTCTCACATTTGGGGACAGCTGAATGCTACTTCTGGCTTAAAACACTCTGGTCACAGATCAGACCAAACTGGGTGTTAAAAGATTAGTTAAAACATCTCTAAGCCCCACTCTCCCTGCTTTAAATTAATGTGATTAAATTATGTACAGCTCTTAACGTTGTACATAAAGATGTGGCCCCATCTCCTCTCGTTCTGATGCTACTGTGGGAATTTGTTAATTCAGCTTTCCAAAGGCTATTGTGAGGATAGTCACAATGTATACACATGTTAAAGAGAATATATATTTTCCTGTATTTTGCACAAAATCCTTGCACTGTATTAAAATATGTAAGCAAATTCTAGCGTTAAGATATTTCCACATTATGATTTATTCCATTATCATTTTTTCCATCTCAGAATGCA